>NC_041229.1:69025088-69041508 GCF_002837175.3 Physeter macrocephalus
ACGAACCCGTGTCCCCTGCATCGGCAGGCGGACTCTCAACCACTGCGCCACCAGGGAAGCCCTTGGGTTCATTTTTTGATTATTCATTCCTAATATGAAGAAATAAAATTGATTTTTTGCATATTGATCTTGTACCCTGCAACCTTTATGATCTCATTTATTAGTTCTAATAGTTTTCCAGTGGATTTTTAAGGATTTTTCTGTGTACAATCATGTCATTTACAAATAGAGGTAGTTTTACCTCTTCCTTTTCAATCTGGATGCCTTTTACTGAGGCCTGCTTTTATTTTATTTATTTAATTTTTTAAAGATTTTTTTTTTTGATGTGGACCATTTTTAAAGTCTGTATTAAATTTGTTACAATATTGCTTCTGTTTTATGTTTTGGTTTTTTGGCATGTAGGATCTTAAGCTTCCCGATCAGGGATTGAACCCGCACCCCCTGCATTGGAAGGCGAAGTCTTAACCACTGGACTGCCAGGGAAGTCCCGTGAGGCCTCCTTTTAAATGGGATCTACAGTAGTTATGTTTAGTTGTCCTTGCCGTCTATTTTCTTTTTTATACTACTAGTTTCATGTTAAATATATACAAACTAATGTATTAAGATCCTAATATGTCAATTCTAAGTAATTATTGAGTTTAAAAGGATTTTTTTGCCATTTTTGATATTTTATGTATATTAAATTCTAGGGGAAATACAGAACGCATATAATGCAGGAAAAATTGAAGTTATTGACTCTGATATTGGTAATTAAAATCCTATCAGAATTAAATATATCTTTATCCATACCTTTAACTGTCTTGTTTTTACTTTTTATAATTATTTTTAAAAGTAGCTCTAGTGTGGGTAATTCTAAAACTCAATTTAGGTACAAAATATAAACAGCATGAAAATAATTAGGTATCTTTATAATTATCAATAGTGTGTGTTAAAGTTATTATGTTAAAACATTCTTGTGGTTGCAAATATTGAGTGAACTAAATTATGATAAAGTCCTTTTGGACTTTGACAAGCCAGGACATTATTCTGAGTTTCCACTGGTGAACACACCAATGAAATTTAGTATCTCTCTAATATCTTTGTGGTTTTATTTGCTGTCTACTCTCAATATAGTTTATTATTTCCTTAATACTTTAAGATTCCTTTAGAAAAAACAATCTAGTGACTATCTAAATGGAGACAGCCACCCAATTACAAAAAAGGAAGAAACAAATATAAGATATTAAGGACACCAAAAGTACAGTGTTGATAGTGAAAACACTGTTTCTAACTACAAGATAAAAAGAGTTATATTGACTGAGTCATTCCTCAGTTTTCCATGCCTTTTCAGTTTTCATAATTTTTCTTTACAGTATTTTATAAGGGGGTTCATGGAAGGAAAAAGAAGAGGAAGAAGGGTTGTAGTCAGGGTTACAAATGAAAGGTAATCTATCTGGATAAGATTTGAAAAGCATCTATGTTGAAAAGCTTACTTTGTTAATATATTAAATTCCTAAGTCTCTATACTACTTCATGAAATGTTATTCTCTAGGTTGGTTTTTCCTGTTACCCCGGCCATTATATCTAACCATTAAATAACAAACGTTTAGAAAATCAGAGGTTTGGCTTTTTTTTTTTTTTAAACCGCACACTTCTCCAACACATTTATTTCTTTAAAGGAATGGATTTTGAAGAGAAAAAACATGGGGCAGAGAGGTATGAAATAGAAAATAAATATAAATGTAAGCTGTTTTGCTAATTGCTTTATAACCACAACAAACTAGTACAGAGAATGCCCTGTACAAAACAACAATAAAGATCGAGGTGTTCCCTTAGGCAAGGCTGAAGATTTCAGTCTCTGGTATTTGGAATTTAGGTTGCAGTCCTTGTTTTTGGATGGATCACTGGGTGTGTGGCACAGTCCATGCTTTTAATCAGATTTGAACAGGAGAATGGCCACTTGGCCCAAGTAGAAGTAGATGAAGTGTTTGGTTTCATGTGTCACATAACTACCGAAGTTCCTCCCCACGATGCAGTGCCAGGTGGGGTTATACTTCTTGTCAAACTGCTTCTTGATATGGGCCGCAATGTCCTTCTCTATATTATATTTCTCCAATGCCTGAGTAGCACACTCTACCGAGTCCTGTTGCATCTCGTCCAACATATCGGCATTTTTGATCACAGCCTTTCGGTCACACATGGTTACCAAAGAGCAGGGGCTGGCCCACTGCAACGGTCTCCTGGGGGAGGGGCTGGCGAGGCTCAGACCCTTCGAGAGGAGCGGTCCCTACTGAGGCCGTGGCGCATCTGTCAATCAGAGGTTTTTAAAAGTTATCACTAGCTTGAGTAACAGCATCATGAGAATCCTGTCATGTCCTGTAAAGTAAGTGACTTCAGGGTTGTGTTTAACACTGTTCCTCTCTATTAGCATGTATGTTGGAAATATTATACAATTTTATGTCCATTTTTATAAATAGAGTCTATTTCTTAGGTAAGTCAACAAATAAATAATCATATTACCTATGGGAATCTCCTCCTTAGCCTCCTTGTGAGGATGTTATGTGTAATGCTGGGTTATTTTGCTTGTTCCTCAGATTCTAACGGTAGAATTAACCCTGGGCAAATTGCTTACATTTCTTCGAGGAGTTGCTCTATTCCAGATGAGAGCTATGGCTGCCTGTCTTCAAACATTCCTGCATTGGAATTGATGGCTCTGTACGTGGCAGCTGCCATGCATGATTATGACCACCCAGGGCGGACAAATGCATTTCTAGTGGCTACAAATGCCCCTCAGGTAGGAACTACTTTTTCAGAAAGTTTAAGGAGTGACTCTGAAATTTTACAGCCATACTGTATTTCCCTTTGTAAACCATTCTTCAATTGAATCATTTGGCCGTTGGATAATAACACACGGCAGTGATATGACATGTGCTGAAGAATTAGGGAAAAATCATCTTCAACTGGAAAATAAATAAAATGTTCCTGAAAGAGTAATTCGCTACTTTTATGAAATTCTGGAGTCTTCGCTGTCAATATCTTTGCCTTTGATCAAATTGAGAAGACTGACTAGATGTAAGACTTACTCTTCCTTCTAGCAAGATCCTTCATATGCCTAAAAGCTATAATGACTGAAAACTGTTATTTTTGTTGTTGTCCTCTTTTTTTCTCTAAGACATACCATAATATGCAGACTCTAAGTCTCTTCGGTCTGCATATATTCATGTATGTAAAAAATCTTCTAGTGCATTATTTTTGTATTCTGTACAGCTGATAAGGTGCAAGATTCCTTTAGGGTCACAATTTGCATAAGAGGTAGGAGTCCCCAACAAACGGATACTGTAATTGCAATGACTTTAAACATTAGGACTTGGAACTAAATACAGTCAGCCCTCCATATCCAGGGGTTCTGCCTCCATGGATTCGATAAACTGCAGATCAAAAATATTTGAAAATTTAAAAAATTCCAGAAAGTTCCGAAAAGCAAAACTTGGAATTTGCTGCACACTGGCAACTATTTACATTGTATTAGGTATTATAAGTAATCTAGAGAAGATTTAAAGTATACAGGGGATGTGCGTAGGTTATATGAAAATACTACATCATTTTATTAAGGGACTTGAGCATCTGCAGGGGTCCTAGAACCAATTCCCTGCAGATGCTAAGGGATGACTATACTTGGTTTTAAGCAGAATTTAGTGTGGCTGTGAATTTTTGTTTAGGCTGGTGATTCCTGAAATGTCAGCTTTGTATTTCTGTCTGCCTGCCTTACAAAGAGCAAGTTGTCAATGATTGTTTGCTGAATTCATCTTACTTCCTCACTTTGTTGCTCTATGTTCAAAACTCAGTTCTGATTCCTTCATCTTTTATAGCCATTCTCTGTGTTCCTTTTCTCATTTCTCTCACACACTCCCACTGCTTAAAATATAGGAGATAGATTCTCTACCCAGACAAGAATAGGATTCAGAGAGAGAGAGACGATTAAAAGTGCTATGTAATTCATTTCCTCCAGTTAGACATCTCTTCATAGCTCATGATTTCCACAGGTAACTTTTAAATGAATTTCAATCTAGATATTAATATTTTTCCACTTTCTAAGAATTGCTTTGGGAGAAATTACCCACTAAGGAACACATTTCCTCATTTGCAGTCCCATTCTGCAAGAATCAGATGCTCATTTTCTCTAGCCTAGCACTTCATAATCCTAGTCCTATGGCAAGTCACAGACCTGGGCCTACAGTAGTGGCACAGTGGAAAAAGTACTGGTCTTCGGATTGAGAGACCTGAGTTTAATTTCTGGTTACCTACTATTAGCTCTCTGACATTAGGCAAGTAACCCTTATCTTTCTGAACCTCAAAATATGTACCTGATATGACTAAAAGATAACATTTGGAAAGTTTTCTACTGAATCAGATATCATGTAGACAGAAATTATTTACTATTCTATTCCACCCTCTGCTTTCATTCTCTCTTTATTAACTTTGAGTATAGGCGAGTCAGACTTGTTTATTACCTCTTCTTCAAGGATATTACAAGTTACTGAATTCTAGTGTTACTTGTCTTGCATGCAGATAATTGAAAACAATGACACATGAACGTAATTTATATAAGTTGTATACTCAAAACTGTTGTCCTGATCAAAATATAAACATGAAGTCTGGACACAGTCAGTAACTATGTGTTATTTCTAAATTCTCATTGTTAAGGACTGCCAAGAGATGAAGCAATGGAAAGGGCTGGACTGGAAAGGAAATTGATCAGAGTTCAGCTATGAAAAAGTATAGCCTTTTACCTAGTCTCCTTGCTTACTTCCTGCTCCCCTTCAGTCTGGTTTCAACACACAGCAGCCAGATTGGCCCTGTTTAAATGTGCATTACATCACTCTCTGTTCCAAGCCCTCACTCCTAGTAAAAGACAGTCATTACAGTGGCTCAGAAGGCCCTACACGATTTAGCCCCCAGTGATTCTCCTTTTTAAATTAGCTCAGATCTAGCCTCACTGGCCTCCTTGCTGTTTCCTTCTATGTGCTGGCACACTCCCTTTCTAAGAACCTGGTCAGTTTCTGTTCTCTCTGCCCAGCGTGCTCTTTCCCCAGGCATATATTGGGTTAGCCAAAAAGTTCATTTGCGTTTTTCCGTAACATCTTACAAAAAACCCTAACGAAGTTTTTGGCCAACCCAATATATAGCTCACTTTGTCACTTCCTTCCACCTGAAATTTCAAAAGCCCCTCCCTGGCACTCATTATGTTCCTCCCCTGATCATAACAATGGTCATTTAGCATACTATGTATTTTGCTTGTGTATTTTGTTTATTCCATGCCTCTCAGAGGAGTATAAGTTTCCAAGAGGGCAGGGATTTTTATCTCTTTTATTCCCTAATACCTAGAATGGTGCCTAGCACACAGAAGGCATTCAGTAAAAATTTGTTGAATGTTGAAGGATCCCTAATTTCTTTGCTCTGCAGGACTGCTAAACTTGTCTGAAATATACTCCGTTGTTCCCAAAGTGATGAAATTCTTGAGACCTTCTTCAGCTAGTGCCTGTGAGATAAGGACTCTTTTGTGAAAGCCTGAGGCCTAACCTGTTTATTAGGTAATAAAGCAGTCTCTCTCATCTTAGGAAGCTCAATAGGTCTAATCAGGCCATAAATAGTGAAAGATATTATTGCTCTGGTGTATGAAAAAAAGGGACAATAGTGTGTAATACCACCAACTGGATCAAGCATTCTTCATTCTTATGGTAAGAGAAGTGTGTGGGAAGACTTAGGAGGATTATTTTGAATCCTTGCCATGAGAGAAGGGGAAACATTTAGTCAGCTTTATCCTGGAGAGATGTCAGTATTAAAATTCTAAGAGATTTCTGCGCTATTTCCAAATGAATAGTTGGCTGAAAGATGGAGATTAGTGATTGAGATGTTAGAGTTTGTAGAATATTTTGATTTGGGGTAAAAGTAAACAAAACTTTGAGAATTGTAGATCTGAGACAGTCAGAAATGTTTGTCCTCCGAAATACAGATCAAGATGGTGACTAAACAAGTACATTTTTCTCCTTTTCCTCCTGATCAAAATATTAGTAAGGGATGAAGCTCATTACAACAGAGAGGAGTTGGCGGGAGGATATTATCACCAGTAGGTTAAAGCATTTCATACTGTTTGTGGAAAATGAAAAACATGCGGGCAAATATTATGAGATTAAAGTAGACTAGAAGGGAGCTGAGGCCTAAGTGGAACCCTAGAGACTCCTGATGCCATTTGCCCTTGTCTGCTCTACACACACACACACCTCCCATATAACACACACAACACACCTTTAAGCAAAGCTACTGTATTTACTGCATTTACTTCCAGGCAGAAAACACATCTCTTAGATATTGCAGAAAATGGCCAGGAGAGATTTAGTACTCCAGAGTAAATCCTTCTCATTTTTGAAATCACACTGGTAATTCTAAAGCAAAACCTGCTAGGTAAACAGGCCCCATCCATGTTCACAGGATTCCTACTCATCCTTTCCAATTAAAGAGACTCAGTAATAAAACATACACAAGGCTATTCGATGCATACTGTGGGACGGGCACTATTCTAGGCAATATTATTGAACAAAACAGGCAAAAAAAAATTCTGCCCCCATGGAACTTACATTCTAGTAAAGCAAGAAAAAACAAATGTGTGTGTGTGTAAAAGACAGAGAGATGATTAGGACATAAGTGCTAGAAAAAAAGTAAAACGGGAGGAGATAGTGTTGGCATAAAAGGATTATTTTCATGTTAGAGTTCTGTATCCAGCTAAGCTACAGTTGAGTGTTAAAAGCAAAATGAAGAGTCTCAGGTATGCAAAGATTTTTAAAAATCATGTTCCATCCATCCTATCTGAGAAAGTTACATTAAAATGTGTTTTAGGGCTTCCCTGGTGGCGCAGTGGTTGGGAGTCCGCCTGCCGATGCAGGGGACGCGGGTTCGTGCCCTGGTCCGGGAGGATCCCGCGTGCCGCGGAGCGGCGGGGCCCGTGAGCCATGGCCGCTGGGCCTGCGCGTCCGGAGCCTGTGCTCCGCAATGGGAGAGGCCACGGCAGTGAGAGGCCCGCATACCGAAAAAAAAAAAAAAATGTGTTTTAGCGAAACAAGGGAGATAACTAAGACAAAGGGTCTTAGAAGATAATGGGATTACCAGAAATTTTAGAACCCAGAATTTGAGAGTAAAGGAATCCCCAGATGACACCTGTTCATCAAGACTATTTCTTTAAAGAGAAGTACTTCTATAAAAAAAAAAAAAAAAAAGTAGCTTCATTGTTTTCTACTGCAACTAATTTGTTTACTGCCTCTATTGGATTTTTTTAAAGTTAGGAATATTATTTTTTTAATGAAAAGTCTTTCTTAATCCAAGATTTTTCATTCAGAAAAATTAAAATACCTTCTTTAATCTTATGACTATGACCTAGAGATTTTTCTATTTCTTCCTTTTTCTTGTGTTTCAAAAGGAGACATTTGTTCAGATTTGTCATAGTCTTCCTGTTTGATCAAAGTCTTTATGTCTGATGGGTTTTTGTTAAGATTAATTCCGTCAGAGTTTGTATTAAACCCCTTTTCAAATCTTTTTGACTCAGAGAGGGCAAAAGTAAACTTTATGATCAACAAATTTGCTTTGCCATGTTAGAGAAGTATTTGCTTGTGGAGATAAGGATGGGATCCATAACTAGAGAAAGCAGATAGCAAGTTGCTTTAGCAAAATTCAGAGGATGTTAGTTACTGCAGCTCTAAATTAGGGGGGAAACTGTCTTCCTTTTCTAGTTGTCATGGAGCTCTCAGTAAAAGCCAGCTGAGGCTTCATTATCTGTTTTTACCTGGAATGTTTTCCTCACGGAGTTTAAGCTTGGCTTGTTGCTCTATGTGCAAGCTTCCAGTATTCTTCTAAAGCAGAATTTGCCTCCTTACTGCTCCATGGTTCTTGCCTCCACTCAGCCATGAGGTAGAGAGTTGACTGGGGTCCAGCAGGCGACTCCTTCTACTTATTCTCCAGGTGGGTTTTTCCTTCTTATGCAATGACTTAGATGGCCTTTCCTCAATCCATTCCCACTTTTACCATGTCTTTAAAGCTTCCAGTATAGTGATTATACCTAGATTCTAATATTGACTCAGATTTCTTTTGGTCCCCATTTTATATTTCTTTGGTAAGGTCAAAGGGTAATTTGGATGCTGCAGGAATTCTGAATTACTAATTTTTTTTTTTTAACTTATCTCACTAGCTGAGAGTTTAAGTCAGCTAGCTTTACAGGACTCTCATTATACATTGTAATTTATTGAGCTGGGAGTTTGATTACTTCTTCATGAACAAAGCTATTCTGATAATTTATCAGTCTTTATTGGATTTAAGCATGAATTAGTTAAATCACTATTAAATGCAAGTTGACCCCTTAGGAAGTCTTTGAAGTTTCACATGTACATTTTAATTTGATACGTATATTGTAATATGATTACCACCATAGCGATAGCTAACACCTCCATCACATCACATAATTAACTTTGTGTGTGTGGTAAGGACATTTAAGATCTAGTCTCTTAGCAGTTTTTTATTATATAATATAGTATCGTTCATTATAATCACAATGCTGTACACTAGATCCCCAGAACTTGTCTTCAAACTGCACATTTGTACCCTTAGACCACCATCTCCCAATTCCCCCACCCTCTGGTAACTACCTAGTTCTGCTGTATCTAGAGTTCAGTCTCAGATTATACGTAAGTGATATCATACAGTATTTGTCTTTCTCCGACTTATCTCACTTAGCATAATGCTCTCAAGGTCCACCCATGGCAGGATTTCCTTCTTTTTCATGGCTAAAAAATATTGCATTGTGTCTATATATATTACATCTCCTTTATTCATCCATTGGTGGACACAGATTGTTTCCAGCCTTTTTATGACTCACTGCAAAGTTTAAATCATATCATTGCTAACATAAAAATAAATGATGTAAAAAAAAAATCAAATGGTAAGTATCTATGCTTAAATCTAGACTATAGCTAATTTTCACAAATATGTAAAACAATCTAATTAGGCTCAGAATATGCATCTTAACTGAGATTGCACAGTATTTTTATCTGTCCTTTTCCATTAGACAGGAAGCTCTATGAAAACAGGGACAACGTTTTAATTTTTATACTCAGCCATTAGCACTGGCTATGAGAGTTCTTTTAATAATTACTATGCTTATTTAATAATTTAAAAAATTGCTTACTTGTTAGAGATGGAAGAAGCTTTAAAAATTCTATATAATCCAGTGGTTTTTAAAATCTGTGTTCCCAAATCCTAGACTACTGAGGTAGTACCTCAGGGTCTTCCACTAGAGTGAAGTGGGAAAAAAGTGAATAAATCTACACCACTTGAACCAGAGAATTTGTGCTTTTACCTGCTTGATACTTCTCTGACTCCCAGGCACTGTGTCAGTTGGGAGTATAGGATGTGCCCTTCTCATATTTGTGGGTCTCTGACTCACCATGCACAGTATTCCAGGTTCCTCTCCTTCATGCTTTAGTCAGCATGTTCATTCCATGCTGGCTAAAGAACAGTAATATATCCCTAAACCTGCTCTCTCTGTCGTCCCTAATGACTTTATTAACAGAAGCCTTATCTGAGAAGATTCACTGATTTAATGAAGTTGACCTCAGATATCAACTTTACATCTCTTGGTAGGCAGCGTGGTGTCTGCAAAGATGAACTTTGGAGACAAATTACCCTTTCGCTTACTAGCTGTGAATGCTGAAAAGGTGTACCTTATCCTCTTTGCACGTCAGTCTACTCATTTATAAAATTATCAGCCCTTCTTTACAGGTATTAACATGCCTGGCATGTAGTAGGTACTCATTGTATTCTTCCAAGCTGATCCTAACTCTGTTAATTATTAAAGTTCAGTATCTTTGAGATGCCTGCCTCATTTTTCTTATTCCTTTTTAGGCAGTTTTGTACAACGACAGATCTGTTCTGGAAAATCATCACGCTGCATCAGCCTGGAATCTGTATCTTTCTCGTCCAGAATACAACTTCCTTCTTAATCTTGATAATGTGCAATTCAAGCGCTTTCGTTTTTTAGTCATTGAAGCAATCCTTGCCACAGATCTTAAAAAGCATTTTGACTTCCTTGCTGAATTCAATGCCAAGGTTTGTTATGCAAATTAATTCCTGGTTTCAAAAGCAGAAATTATTGTCAGTGTTACTGACAAAAGGTTGGTTGGTTTGTTTTGTTTTGTTTTAAATTTTGAGAGTTTATTTGATCAAAAGCTGATTTGAATCAGGCAGCATCCAGTCTAACAGAAAGGAGCTGCAAGGACCCGTATAAAATGAAAGACTTGGGGCTTCCCTGGTGGCGCAGTGGTTGCGCGTCCGCCTGCCGATGCAGGGGAACCGGGTTCGCGCCCCGGTCTGGGAGGATCCCACATGCCGCGGAGCGGCTGGGCCCGTGAGCCATGGCTGCCGAGCCTGCGCGTCCGGAGCCTGTGCTCCGCAACGGGAGAGGCCACAACAGAGGGAGGCCCTCTGAAAGACTTTTATAGGCACAAGGGGACAGGAAGTTATACTAGGCAAAAAAGTGGGCTGGTAATTGAAAAGTTACTTTTCTTTAGGGGATGGCCAGGTTCTATCAGTCAGATTACCTAACTGATTAGGACATTCCAAAAGGTATTTTTTTAACATTAAGTTAGAATGATAAATCTGAAGTCATGAAGTCATGAGAAATCTGACATAATACAATATATATGCCAATATTAAAAAAAAATTATAACATGTCCAAAAATACTATTGCTTGCTACGTTTCCAATTATGTAAATTGAAGATTTTAGGGACAGATTTGAGAAAGTTGTGCCCAGTGCCAAGTAAGGCATTTTATGAAGTTAAAGATGTGTTTCTAAGAAGCCAGTTATGCCTACTTTGCTGCACCTGTTTCCCTTTATATTATTAAGTGTTTAACTGGCTGGTGTGGGTCTGGAGAAGTACGTGAGGCACTCATTGAACTACTGTTTATTGGGATTGCCCACTGCATGCAGTCGTCCTAGTGAAGAATAAGGAATGAACAGATGGAAGTCCGTGTCCTCACTGAGCTCACATTCACTATGGAATTGAGAATCACTGCCCTTGTGTGATGGTACTAACGGGAACACGTTCTATCCCTCAGAAGTTGGGGTGAAAAAATGTTGAGAACCACTGCTTTAGATTCCTGAGGGAAGGACGCCCCACCTTTTGCAGGCAGGAAATCATTTTCTTGATAACATTTGTGCCCTAAAGGAAGGTGTACCTTCAGGGTAGAGGAACAGGTATCAAAGGAGTACTAGATTCAGCCTCCTGGAAGGAGACCTATATATGTCACTGTTGTGATATTGATAAAATGTTTATAAAAATAAGCAAGAAATTTTAAATTTCTTTAAACTTATTTCATCGCTGTGTAGCTCTATTAACTTTTATTTTTATTTAATAAAAATTCATTTAAGTGCTTAAGTCAGAGTAAATAGAAGTTTTTATAGGTGAAAGATTATCTAGCCCAAAACGTGTGAATCTGTGTTCCTCACAGATTTCTATTCTGTAGCCTCTCAGAAAAATGTCCCATGAGTGAGGCTCTAGACTACACAATTTCTTTCTTTTCTTTTTCTTTTTGGCTGTGGGGCGAGGCTTGCGGATCTTAGTTCCCGACCAGAGATTGAACCTGGGCCACGGCAGTGAAAGTGCAGAGTCCTAACCACTGGACAGCCAGGGAATTCCCTAGACTACACAATTTCAATCTAAAGAGCTCGCCTTTCTTTTAACTGTTTTCTGTAGTGGTGGTCTACATAAGAGTTCCTTTAACAAAAGGGGCGGATGCCAGGGAATTCCCTGGTGGTCCAGTGGTTAGGACTCAGGGCTTTCACGGCCGTGGCCCTGCTTCAGTCCCTAGTCGGGGAACTAAGATCCTGCAAGCTATGCAGCACAGCCAAAAAAAAAGAAAAAAGAGGGGGTAGATGCCAAAAAAAATCTACCATCACAATAAAGTTCCAAAGCCACTGATCTGGCCTATTCACTTTATTTCTTACAAGAGGAAATTTGAGTTCTTGAAAGGCATGGTAATTTGCCTGATAACTAGCATTTATTTAAATAACAATGTTAGCATTTACTATGAACTGTGAATTTTTCATTTGTTAATCCTCATGGCAATATGGCTAGATTGATATTTTTCCTATTTTATAGATGAAGAAAGGTGGACTCAAGGAGCTTAAGTAATTTTTCCAGCGTTATGCAATGAATTAGTAAATCATTCTGAGTCAGGATTTAAAACCATAGAGATTAGCTTCTAAGACTTGTGTTCTTTCAATTATATAGCATGTTGTCTTTTACAGTTAGATCCTTAAGTGTTCCTTTTTGAGATAGAAATAGTTATAATTCTTATATGATTTGTTTTTACATATACATATATATTTTATATTATATCATATTATATACTAATGTGTATAATATACACAAATTACAATTTTTTCTGGTAATCACAAATATTGAAACCCACGGTTTGTTGTTCTGCTTGTACAGTGCTCTACTTCCATTGAAACAAAACTGTAAATGACACTTCAAAGGGAAATTTAACCCATAGAGGTACATGTTATGGAACAAACCAATTAAAAGAAGCATTTATTGAAATTCCTTCCTGTCCTTTGGACAGGAAACAGTTTTAAGACAATTTGGTAAAAACAAAAAACTGGGGAATTCCCTGGCAGTCCAGTGGTTAGGACTTCACGCTTTCACTGCCGAGGGTGTGGTTTCAAACCCTGGTTGCGGAACTAAGATACCACAAGCCGTGCGGTGTGGCCAAAAAAACCCCCCCAAAACAAAAAACTCCTGTGCCCTCAGCACCTAAAATAATTCTGTTTTTCCAAACTAGGCCAATGACGTAAACAGTAATGGTATAGAATGGAGTAATGAAAATGATCGCCTGTTAGTATGCCAGGTGTGCATCAAACTGGCAGATATAAATGGCCCAACAAAAGTTCGAGACTTGCATTTGAAATGGACGGAAGGCATAGTCAATGAATTTTATGAGCAGGTAAGTTGAAACATGAGATTGGTGGGACTTTCAGAGCTGCCATCTGAAGACACTACCCTTTGGGTTTGGATAGCTACATTAAACGCTTGAAATGAGTTGCTTTAACCAAAAATGAGATGCATTTGCTCTGGTCTTAATATTTTCTCAGCTCCTTTGCCTTTGTTTCTAAAATTTAAAAAACATGGAGTTCCCTGGTGGTCCAGTGGTAAAGAACCTGCCTTACAATGCCGGGGACGTGGGTTTGATCCCTAGTCAGGGAACTAAAATCCCACATGCCACAGGGCAACTAAACCTACACGCCACAACTACTGGGCTCGTGCATCTCAACCAGAGAGAGAAAACCCACACACTACAACCAGAGAGAAGCCCATATGCCACAACGAAAGATCCCGCATGCCTCAACGAAGATCCCACATGCCACAACTAAAGACCCAACGCAGCCAAAAATTTAAAAAATAAATAAATAAACAAAAAATTTATCTTTAAATTTTAAAAACAAAAATAGTTTATTGCCAATCTGGAGTGGGTTGAATGTACTCCAGTCTAGAGCTAAGGAAAGACTACATATTGATTCCAAGGTCCCTTTCAATCCTGAATCAAGGTCCCTTTCAATCCTGAAAACCTATAACCTAGGATAATTTATTTCCAAAAGAAGTTGTTTAATTGATTTAGGGTATACTTAGATTGTATTTTTAAAGTAGCAACCCATTTTCAACTCTGCTATAGAAAGACTGCCTTAGATACATCAACTACATAAAAGTCCTGGCAGAGGATAAGAAATTAGCGCTAGAAATGGGGACAAAGTAGATACTTAGTGGCTTTGAAGTTTCAAAAATATAAACATGCTCTTTTCTCATATGTTTTAAATCTTGTCTTTAAAATAATCCTACCACTTTGCAGTCTTTACCGCTTTTCTGTCCAATTTTGAGGCTCCCTACAATGTAGAAAAATACTGATTTCCCCAGAAGCCTAATATTTCATTATCTCCAAAATAACAAATACATCCTCTTGACTGGAACTACATTCCCTGGGAATCCTTACTAGACCTACTAATCAGAAAAGATCAAGATGTTTACCAAGTGACACTTCTGTGACAGGGCTTTCTTTACCAAGAGTTGCTACTCTAGTAGGAGTGATGAAGGTGAGCCTATAAACTGCACACTTATCTGTTATACCTTGTCACACCCAGATTGTATTGAATGACCAGTAAATGTAGTGTCTTTCACCCACCTTAGCTAAACATCCCAATACAATAGTGTATACTCTGCTGTTTACAAGTCAACAAAATACCATACTGTGTAATCCTGAAAATAGATTAGTAAAATCTTAGCAATAATCTTAGAATACTTTTCACTGATACATTTGAACTAAATTATATGTAATTTGGGGTAATAAATGGTTATAAATATTTACCCTAATTTGTAGACTGCAGTATGTATAGTAGTGTTTGCATATTCCCATCCTTATTCTCAAAGATAATTGAAGACTGCCTCAGGCTTCAGTTCATGTTCACAAAAGAATTTTATGCTAAGGAAAATGCTGTCTTTATATTATCTGTACAAACAGTGGTAATAAGAAAGTGGTAGTATATGCCAATTTTAGAAAACCCACTAATTCAGTGAAAGAACATTAGAAAAATTTCATTTAGACCCATTTTATAATATATTTTTAAAGTATAGAGAATTAATTCTTATTAAACAAACTTGGAAGCCATGCCTGAGGTTGAATCCTGGCTTCTCTTCCTTGCCAGCAATGTGACCTGGGTAAGTTACTTTTCTGTGCCTCAGTTTCCTCATTGAGAAAATAGGAATATTGATGGTACCTACCTTATAAGGTTGTGTGAGGATTAAATGAATTAATTTATGTAAAGTTCTTAGAACAGTTCCTGACACATAAGTGCTCAATAAACTATTATAATTCCAGATCACTAAAAACAATATAATATTTCAGACAGTTTCACTTAATCTTTCTAGGTTTCATTATTCTTATGTCAAAGGAGAAAAATGCCATCTAATAACCCTACCACACAGTGGTCATGAAGGTTAAATGTACTAACCTATAGGAAAGTCAACCCTCATCAAAACCATCAGAATTCCTTCTCAGTCTTCTGCTATTCAGCCTCTTCAGATATGGATGCAAATTTTTAACCTGGCCCAACCTTTTACCTTTTTATTACCTTAGTTATACTATCTTTATGTATACTTCTATAGCCATTATGTGCCATGGGCTTAGAAAAGCCTAACTCCTATTTAAAAGAAGTCAAATGTATAAAACTGTAGAATCCTGTGGATAAACCCACCTGGATATTTTTTGTAAATATTGATAATTTTCATCCTCACAGAAGATAAAGCCATATAAGATTTTTAATCATGGGACAGTTAATCATGGGACAGCTTCTGGTTGTTTCCTTAGTGCTCTGTTGGCTCAGCACAGATAGACACTGCTTGCCTGCAGAACTTGTGCACTGTGGAGAGTATTCACCCTCCACCAGTTCAGATAGTAGGCACTAAAATGTTAATAGTACCATTTGGGGACTGCTAAGCCCTGTGCTCAACATTTTATATAATATTGCTTTTCATCCTATAGCAACCCTGTAGATTATTATTCACATCTTACACATGAATTGGGCGTAGAGCTTCCCAGCACCACACAGGTAGTAGGTGGCAAAAGCAGGTTTTGAAACCACATCTGTATGATCTCCAGTTGTGCTCTCCAGAACCCTAGGGACCACAAGTGGGAGGGTATCACAGGGCAGGCAGCTGGGGCGAATCTTCACCTCAACCACAATAGCTCTACTTTTGTGTGTTTTACATATTGAGTTTTCTGATTTAGATTCATTAAAGGGTTCTGCTGTTAGAAAAAAAGGGAGGGCATTGAAAAGCATTTGCAAAATTCAACTCTGTATATTTGAGGTACAACTACAACAAAAATGTTTCCGTTATACCATCTCCCCATAGGGGAAAGAGAATCTATATTTGATATTATAGAATTTTGGTAATTTATGTAGAATTTATATACTCTATTAATATAATTTTGGTTTGTTAGCAAATTTGCTGAATTTATTTTAAAAGATGTATATTTTTCTTGCTACCTGAATATCAACCGTACTGGTTGACTGGGGCTATGAGAATAAAGTCTGGTTTAGGATTTCTCAAATAGTAGAGAAATTCTTTGAGTTGGAATGACAGAGTAATTTCATTGATACTTCTTCGTAAAAATTATTTTGAGTTAGACCGTGCTTATTAAAAAACCTCAAGGGCTTCCCTGGTGGCGCAGTGGTTGCGCGTCTGCCTGCCGATGCAGGGGAACCGGGTTCGCGCCCCGGTCTGGGAGGATCCCGCGTGCCGCGGAGCGGCTGGGCCCGTGAGCCATGGCCGCTGAGCCTGCGCGTCC
>NC_041229.1:69041518-69049950 GCF_002837175.3 Physeter macrocephalus
CCTGTGCCCCGCGACGGGAGAGGCCACAGCAAAGGGAGGCCCGCATACCACAAAAAAAAAAAAAAAAAAAAAAAAAAAACCCTCAAGATAATTTTAACAAAGCTCAGTGGTTGTTCTTTCAACAGTTAAAGGTATACTTTTCTTTTTAATATGATCAGGGAGATGAAGAAGCAAATCTTGGTTTGCCCGTCAGTCCCTTCATGGATCGTTCTTCTCCTCAACTAGCAAAACTCCAGGAATCTTTTATCACTCACATAGTGGGTCCCCTGTGTAACTCCTATGATGCTGCTGGTCTGCTACCGGGTCAGTGGATAGAAGCAGAAGAGGATGATGATACTGAAAGTTGTTATGATGAAGAAGATGGTGAAGAATTAGATACAGAGGATGAAGAAATAGAAGACAACCTAAATCCTAGTAAGATATAAGGATACTATCATTTCTTTAATGTTATTAATTAACTGCAAATGTCCATTTAATTTGGATTTGAATAATTGTTTTTAAGATACAGATTCAGTAGTTATATCTTAAGTAAGTACTATCTAAATGTTCAGCCTGATTAGTCTCCTTTTGAGTTACTGCTGCTTGGGTACCATGCAAATGCTGTCACACAACAAGCATTCTTAGTTAAAGTAGCATCTCTGGAAGTGCTGTCCTCCAGCCACTGCTCTTCAGCAGTCTCTACCTGTGCACACATGATGGGGCTGTCGCCAAATCTGAACTTATGTGAGGTGGCTGGTCCTAGTGGCTAGTCCTCCTTTGCCTAACCCTTCTTCACACCACCCTCCCCTGTTAACATGCCCTTCATATAGACTTGGGAAATAGTTCATTCAACACAGTTGGGAGAGGAGGAAAATACACATTCTCTGACTCTAAGAGGAAAACCAAGTTTTGTGGCCTTATGGCTTTGAACTACCAAACCGTAATGCATAGTTTTTCTATATAAATCAGTGAGTATAAATGGAAAATGAAAAAGACATCTGTCATCTTTGTAACTAAAAATGAAATCAGTTATTTGCTCTTTAAAGTAGGATTTAAATTATATCTAGCTAATTATTTTTTTGTTTGTTTCCCAAGCATGCTATAAATCAGAACAGATAAGACAGCTTGGAACAAGATAACAAAGTACTTCCCCCACCCTACCTTGTATTCAGGAGTAGCATAGTGAAGAGTAATCTTACGGCATTACCATCTGATGTCATCTTGGGAAAGTTGACTGGCTTCTAAAAATTATTTGTACTCACCAAAATTTTGGTAATTGTGTTTAATTCAATACATTAAAAAAAATCCCTAAAAAGGATGGTTTTTAACTTTGATTGTTATTTATCATTTGAAATTTCAGTACCATCCTCCCTTCTCCTTGAAACTCCCACCCCACCCCATCTTCCCTAATCCCCTCTCTACTTTATTTTTATCCAGTAACACTTAACACCATGGAACACACAAGTGTCTTGCTTCTTTGCTTATCTTGGTCTTCCCACTAGAAAGAGAGCCCCATGGTGCAAGGATTACTTTAATCTTATTATAACTATAACCCCAGTGCTTACATAAATGCCTGGAATATATCAGGCACTCAGATATTTACTGAATGATTGAATCATATTGCTATGATTAGAATACACGTGTGTTAAATTTCACAGAACCACAAAGAAGGAAAGGCAGACGGCGAATATTTTGTCAGCTAATGCACCATCTCACCGAAAACCACAAGATATGGAAGGAAATCATAGAGGAAGAAGAGAAATGTAAAGCTGATGGGAATAAACTGCAGGTGGAGAATTCTTCCTTACCTCAAGGAGACGAGATTCAGGTCATTGAAGAAGCAGATGAAGAGGAAGAGAGACAGTTGGAATAAAAGAAAAGCCATACTGAAGAAGCCCCAAGGGCCGTGCTCAGTGTCGATGTCATTGCCTAGTGCTCACCACGCTGACTTGGAACCGACTGCACCTAGGTGGACAGGCCCTGACTCTGTGAGGATCCCTGCTGTGCTGGCAGTTTCCCACTCCCATGCACTTTCACCACACAGACTAAAAGTATCCTTAGAGCTTGGTTTCAGTTGACTTGTGTTGCCAAGCCCTTACTTAATGCCTTTACTGGTGTATAAATATTAATACTTTGTCATAATACTGCTTTGCTGGCTAGAAGGCTCTTATTTTTCATGAGTGGGGAGCTATAACTAAAAACTCAAGTGACTCACTTTAGTTTCCTAAGTGGCCAGAACTTTTTCCTTTCTTGAAGACAGGATTGAAAAACAACAACAAAACAACAACAAAAAATGGGAATTCCCTGGCGGTCCAGTGGTTAGGACTCGGAACTTTCACTGCCATGAATCCCTAGTAGAGTTCAATTCCTCATCAGGGAACTAAGATCCTGCAAGCTGAGCAGCGCAGCTGAAAAAAACCCCAAAAACAAAAACCAAAAAACCCCACCAAAAAACAGGGTTCATATTGTACTTCCAAATGTGTCTTTTATGCCTTTGAATGTTTGGGGGGGAAAGTCTGTGCCTATCTAAAAAAAAGAAATCCAGCGTTGCCTTTCTGAGGGATCTGTTCAGTGCTGTTCTCCAGCTAGGTTTATCCATGAAGGACTGAGTAACCTTTGTTATATTTAACAAAATCCAGGTGCATCAATTTTTGATGCTTTTTACTGTTTTTTTTTTAAATCTACTATGTGTGTGTTCCTTCTGCTCAGAGCATTCAGGTTTGCCGTGGACATCAGAAGTCTGAATTCCAGTCTTACTGACTTTATATCCCATGGTTGAATTTTAAAGCTGTTTAGGTTTAACAATGAAGGAATTTTATTCTTTAGTCAAAACTGTTCTTATTTTAACTCTTGCTCAGGATTAGTATTTTTAAACATTTATTTTAATATAAACACAGCACAGATTTGTCAGAAGAAAAAAAACTGTCCTAATATCGATGTTAACCTTTTATGAAATGAGCATTATTCTCTCTTCTTAAATTTGAGACTAATTAAAGCCAAGCAAAAGGAGATGTCTGTCTTTCGCCTTAATACAAAAATCAAATGCAATTAATCCTATCAAAGATAAAGAACAAATGAAATAGCGTGAGCTCTAAAGGTCACATACATTGAATAAATAATTGAATATGTGCTTAATCTTTAGATCCATATCTTGGGTGTTGTTACTGTAAAACTGATGCTCATCTTTCTGTTAGTTTCCTTCTGCCTTGAGACTACATGAAATGACCTATAACTACTCAATACTTCTAGAGCTCAACTGCAAGTCTAATTTCTGAGATAAAGTAAATGATGGGAGTACTTATTTAATTTTTATATTTAAAAAAACTAAATATTTTAGTAAATCATTTTACACAAAAGCACATTAAGATAATTACAAAGAAAATGGGCCATATTTACAATGTTTATAAACTTGTTAGGGTCCAGATATATACCCTAGTAGTGAAAATTTTTTTGAAGATATAAAGTGCAGCCAGAATGATAGCAAGATGGTAGACCAATATTTTCCATTATTTTTGAAGACTATATTATATTTTGGATCCGTGTAGCTCTTATGAAGCTTTTTCAGTTTTCCAAGGTAATTCTTTTTTAAATTAATTTTTATTGTATAGTTGATTTAAAATGTTGTGTTATAGTTTCTGCTGTACAGCAAAGTGAATCAGTTATACATATACATATATGCACTCTTTTAGATTCTATTCCCATATAGGTCATTACAGAGTATTGAGTAGACTTTCCTATGCAAGGTAATTCCTTTTAAATATGATGTCAGCAGGCAATTTCTTACCTACCTAGATTATTTAGCTTATCTGAAAGATATCAATTAAAGATCTATATAAGTGTTGAAAGTTTTGATCCTGTACAGTATCATAATATTTAATGAATCACTAAACTTTATTTATTAGATACGTTGAGTGCTAGCTCCTTCCTACTACTTTTGCTAACATTGCCACATCACTGTAAACTGGTCTCTCATTACTGAGTGATAAAATTTTAACTAATTTATTGAGTTTGCCCTTATAATGTATATATCCTGTGCTTCTCGTTCTGTAGAGTACATTGTACATCCTGCAGAAGTATATTTCTGCTATTGCAAACGACATAGATATATAAATTCACACACATGCATGTGTGCACAATAAGACTCAAATTTCCTTACTTTCTACTTTATTAAAATTTTGTATTGGGTTGTTTAGTGTATATTTTTATTTTCTCAAAAGAAGCATGTTTTTATTCTGTTAAAAATGCTATTACTGAAAATTCACTTAAGTAATGTAACCCTTAAATTATTTAGCCTTTACAAAATAATTGGCATATATTAAAATAACCCAAACACTAAAAAGTATTCTTGCTGAAACTTAAATTCATAAATTGTAAGAAATGAATGTAAGTGTATGTTAAGTATAAACAGTACTATTAGATGGAATCTTACTTGAGAAATTGTGGAAAGTCATATTGCAGATCCTATTCTGGTTATTACTGAATCAGATTAATTTTCTAATTAGAGTCATTTTCATCATGAATTTGCTGTTGTTTTAAGTCACTGGTCTTAGAAATAATCTTGTAGTGCTATAATATCTGTGTGCTTACTGACATTTTTCTCCATAAAAGTCTACTTTTAAAGTTATTTCATGATTTGAAGGCTGTTTCCTGCTATTCTCATTCTGCTGGTGCTGTTGGATTTTTCTACTTATTTTTACAAGAATCCTAGGAATTCTGGCAGTGCTTAGGTTTCTGTCTGTATCGCATGATCTCTCTCACAGGAACAACCTTCACGAAAGAGACGAATAGAATGAACTCTCGTTTCTTTACTGTAGCTGCCAAACCAGTCAGCAGCTCTAGAGGGTATGTGGGGATGACTGGTATGTGGAGCAGGGATGAAAGCTTCCCAGAGACTTTAATGCTGAGAACTGAAGACTTAATGAGTTAGCTTGGAGATGATGGCTTGTGGCCAGAGAATAACAGCATGTGTAGAGGCCAGGAGAAAAAGCATCCTACCTTGGAGGAGCCAAAAGAGATTTAGGATGGCTGAAACTTAGAGTGCAAGAAGAGGGGATGGTGGAGAGAGAGTGGTTAATGAAGGGACTTGTAAAGCATGACATGCCACTTAAACTTTATTCCAAAAGGAAATGAGGAAAAATTGAAAGAGTTTTAATCTGAAATGACATAATTAGATTCACGTTTTATGAGGATCATTCAAGTAACGTATCATGTTGAGTGGAAGAGTAAGATTAGACATGGGGAGACCTCAGTGCTCTAGACTAGGATAGATTGTAGGACAACAGGAAAGTGAACGGACTTGAGATTTAAGATATACAATAGAATCAGTTTACCCTGATTAACTGGATATGGTGGTACGAAAGAGATGATGATGTGACTCTCAGATTTCCAATTTAGGCAACTTTCAATGTCATTCACTGAGGTAGGGTATACCAGAGAAGGAGATTTTGGATGTGATGGAGGGTGGGGTGTTTATATGTTCTATTGGTTCTTTCTCTGGAGAACTTTGATAAAAGCAACAAACACAAGGAAACAGGCATCAGCAAGAATAGCAGAAATAGCAGATTTAGACGTCCCAATATCTTCAGATGCTACACTGCATTATCAAAAACAGTATAAAATAACTATGTATGAAATGTTTAAGGAAATAAAGCATGGAATGACAAAAATGAGCAAGCAATAAGAAATTTAAAAGTCACCAGAAAGGAATGGCTATTAGGCTGACAGCAAACTTCTCAGTACCAACAATGGAAGCCAGAAGAGACTATATTATCTTCTACTACTCACGATGTGTTAGGCATTATTCTTAGTGATTCATAACTATGGTATAAATGTGATAAAAATTATGTAAGATATTTATATTTTGTCACAACCCTCATAGGTATTATTATCTGTTTTGTAGAGGAAGAAATTCACCAGGTACATAAAATACATGTACTCATCTAATGGCCTCAAAGATGCATAAATCCAAAGTGGGTAGAACTACACAGAAAAATTGACAAATCTACAACCCATTCAGGAGATTTAACACTCAATAAGTTAAATAGAGCAGAAGTTAGTAAAAATATAAATAGCGCAAGGAACAGTCTTGATTTATTGCACATATACAGAACCCCAAATCCAAAGGACGTTATATTTTTCTTAAATATCAAAACATTTAAAAAAGTTGACCACATGCTTGTCTATAAGGCAAGTCTCAATAAATTACAAAGAATATGTACAAACAAGACATGTTCCCTGATCACAAAGCAATTAATTAGAAATAACAAAGAACTTTGAAAACTATGTATGCTTGAGAGAGTTAAGAAATTGCTCCTAAATAACTCCAGGGTCAAAAAAGAAATACTAGTGCTCTCACTCCCTCTTGCAAGAACACTGGAATCACAACTAACTGCTGAACAATCATCGACAGGAAGACACTGGAACTCACCAAAAAAGATATCCCACATCCAAAGACAAAGGAGAAGCCACAATGAGATGGTAGGAGGGGTGCAATCACAATAAAATCAAATCCCATAACAGCTGGGTGGGTGACCCACAAAATGGAGAACACTCATACCACAGAAGTCCACCCACTGGAGTGAAGGTTCTGAGCCCCACGTCAGGCTTCTGAACCTGGGGGTCTGGCAATGGGAGGAGGAATTCCTAGAGAATCAGACTTTGAAGACTAGTGGGATATTTTCTTTTTTTCTTATTTTTTTTTTTCGATACACGGGCCTCTCACTGTTGTGGCCTCTCCCGTTGCAGAGCACAGGCTCCGGAGGCTCAGCGGCCATGGCTCACAGGCCCAGCTGCTCCGCGGCATGTGGGATCTTCCCGGACCGGGGCACGAACCCGTGTTCCCTGCATTGGCAGGCGGACACACAACCACTGCGCCACCAGGGAAGCCCAGACTAGTGGGATTTCATTGCAGGACTTTGACAGAACTGGGGGAAACAGAGACTCCACTCTTGGAGGACACACACAAAGTAGCGTGCATATCGGGACCCAGGGGAAGGAGCAGTGACCCCATAGAGACTAAACAAGACCTACCTGCTAGTGTTGGAGGGTCTCCTGCAGAGGCAGGGGGTGGCTCTGTCTCACTGTGAGGACAAGGACACTGGCAGCAGAAGTTCTGGGAAGTACTCCTTGGCGTGAGCCCTCCCAGAGTCCCCCAGTAGCCCCACCAAAGAGCCTGGGTAGGTTCCAGTGTTGGGTCGCCTCAGGCCAAACAACCAACAGGGAGGGGACACAGTCCCACCCATCAGCAGGCAAGCAGATTAAAGTTTTACTGAGCTCTGCCCACTAGAGCAACAGCCAGCTCGACCCACCACAGGTCCCTCCCATCAGGAAACTTGCCCAAGCCTCTTAGATACCCTCATCCACCAGAGGGCAGACAGCAGAAGCAAGAAGAACTACAGTCCTACAGGCTGTGGAACAAAAACCACATTCATAGAAAGATAGACAAGATGAAAAGGCAGAGGGCTATGTACCAGATGAAGGAACAAGATAAAACCCTAGAAAAACAACTAAATGAAGTGGAGATAGGCAACCTTCCAGAAAAAGAATTCAGAATAATGATAGTGAAGATGATCCAGGACCTCGGATAAACAATGGAAGCAAAGATCGAGAAGATGCAAGAAATGTTTAACAAAGACCTAAGAGGAATTAAAGAACAAACAAAACGAGATGAACAATACAATAACTGAAATGAAAACTACACTAGAAGGAATCAATAGCAGAATAACTGAGGCAGAAGAACGGATAAGTGACCTGGAAGACAGAATGGTGGAATTCACTGCTGCGGAACAGAATAAAGAAAAAAGAACGAAAAGAAATGAAGACAGCCTAAGACACCTCTGGGACAACATTAAACACAACAACATTTTCATTATAGGGGTCCCAGAAGGAGAAGAGTGAGAGGAAGGAGCAGAGGAAATATTTGCAGAGATTATAGTTGAAAACTTTCCTAACATGGGAAAGGAAATAGCCACCCAAGTCCAGCAAGCGCAGCAAGTCCCATACAGGATAAACCAGCAAAAGCTAAGAGAATTCAGCCCCACCAAACCAGCTCTACAACAAATGCTAAAGGATCTTCTCTAAGTGGGAAACACAAGAGAAGAAAAGGACCTACAAAAAACAAACCCAAAATGATTAAGAAAATGGTCAAAGGAACATACATATTGATAATTACCTTAAACGTGAATGGATTAAATGCTCCAACCAAAACACACAGGCTTGCTGAATGGATACAAAAACAAGATCCATATATATGCTGTCTACAAGAGACCCATTTCAGACCTAGGGACACATACAGACTGAAAGTGAGGGGACGGAAAAAGATATTCCATGCAAATGGAAATCAAAAGAAAGCTGGAGTGGCAATACTCATATCAGACAAAATAGACTTTAAAATAAAGAATGTTACAAGAGACAAGGAAGGACACTACATAATGATCAAGGGATCAATCCAAGAA
>NC_041229.1:69051467-69051995 GCF_002837175.3 Physeter macrocephalus
AGAAAATATGAACAGACCAATCACAAGGAATGAAATTGAAACTGTGATTAAAAATCTTCCAACAAGGGCTTCCCTGGTGGCGCAGTGGTTGAGAATCCGCCTGCTGATGCAGGGGACACAGGTTGGTGCCCCGGTCCGGGAAGATCCCACATGCTGCGGAGTGGCTGGGCCCGTGAGCCATGGCTGCTGAGCCTGTGCGTCAGGTGCCTGTGCTCTGTGATGGGAGAGGCCACAACAGTGAGAGGCCTGCGTACCACAAAAAAAAAAATCTTCCAACAAACAAAGTCCAGGACCGGATGGCTTCACAGGTGAATTCTATCAAACATTTAGAGAAGACCTAACGTCCATCCTTCTCAAACTCTTCCAAAAAACTGCAGAGGAAGGAACACTCCCAAACTCCTTCTATGAGGCCACCATCACTCTGATACTAAAACCAGACAAAGATACTACAAAAAAAGAAAATTACAGACCAATATCAATGATGAATATAGATGCAAAAATCCTCAACAAAATACTAGCAAACAGAAT
>NC_041229.1:69052496-69053601 GCF_002837175.3 Physeter macrocephalus
TAAGAGAATTCAGCACCACCAAACCAGCTTTACAACAAATGCTAAAGGAACTTCTCTAGGCAGGAAACACAAGAGAAGGAAAAGACCTACAATAACAAACCCAAAACAATTAATAAAATGGTCATAGGAACATACATATCAATGATTACCTTAAATGTAAACGGATTAAATGCTCCAACCAAAAGACATAGACTGGCTGAATGAATACAAAGCAAGACCCGGGGCTTCCCTGGTGCGCAGCAGTCCCCTGCTGATGCAGGGGACACGGGTTCATGCCCCAGTCCGGGAAGATCCCAAATGCCGCGGAGCAGCTGGGCCTGTGAGCCATAGCCGCTGAGCCTGCACGTCCGGAGCCTGTGCTCCGCAACGGGAGAGGCCACAGCAGTGAGAGGCCCGTGTACCGCAAAAAAAAAAAAACAAAAACTCTTAGAGGAAAACATAGGAAGAACACCCTTTGACATAAATCACAGCAAGATCTTTTTTGATCTGCCTCCTAGAGTCATGGGAATAAAAACAAAAATAAACAAATGGGACCTAATGAAACTTAAAAGCTTTTGCACAGCAAAGGAAACTATAAACAAGACTAAAAGACAACCCTCAGAATGGGAGAAAATATTTGCAAATGAATCAACAGACAAAGGATTAATCTCCAAAATATATAAATAGCTCATGCAGCTCAATATTAAAGAAACAAACAACCCAATCCAAAAATGGGCAGAAGACCTAAATAGACATTTCTCCAAAGAAGACATATTAGATGACCAAGAAGCACATGAAAAGCTGCTCAACATCACCAATTATTAAAGAAATGCAAACCAAAAGTACAATGAGGCATCACCTCACACCGGTTTAAATGGGTATCATCAGAAAATCTATAAGCAACAAATGCTGGAGAGGGTGTGCAGAAAAGGGAACCCTCTTGCACTGTTGGTGGGAATGTAAATCGATACAGCCACTATGGAGAACAGTATGGAGGTTCCTTAAAAATACTAAAAATAGGGCTTCCCTGGTGGCACAGTGGTTGAGAGTCCGCCTGCCAATGCAGGGGACGTGGGTTCGTGCCCCGGTCCGGGAAGATCCCACATGCCGCGGAGCGGCTAGGCCC
>NC_041229.1:69053636-69061707 GCF_002837175.3 Physeter macrocephalus
CAGGACACGGGAGCAATCTGAATGCCCATTGACAGACGAATGGATAAAGAAGATGTGGTACATATATACAATGGAATATTACTCAGCCATAAAAAGGAACAAAATTGGGTCATTTGTTGAGATGTGGATGGATCTAGAGACTGTCATACAGAGTGAAGTAAGTCAGAAAGAGAAAAACAAATATCGTATATTAACACATATATGTAGAACTTAGAAAAATGGTACAGATGAACCGGTTTGCAGGACAGAAATTGAGACACAGATGTAGAGAACAAATGTATGGACACTAAGGGGGGAAAGCAGTGGGGGTTGGTGGTGGTGGTGTGATGAATTTGGAGATTGGGACTGACATGTATACACTGATGTGTAGAAAACTGATGACTAATAAGAACCTGCTGTATAAAAAAAATAAATTAAATTCAGAAAAAAAGGTAATACTAATGGGAAATAAGTAAATTAGGTGACAATACCCATTTCACAGGTGAGGAAAATAAGACTTGACAAAGACCACATGACTAGAAAGTGAAAGAAGAGTACAAATGGGAAAATTAATTGGTTTAGGAACTCAAGAGATAACAGTTATGGCCCTTTCTTTGCCATTAATCTGGATAGGTGACCGTTCCCTCTTGGCCTGTTACTTCACCTGATGTTCTGGAGGGGTCCTTCGAGCTGTCCACTATGAAATGATAAGATCTCTCCATTTCCTTTCACAGCCTCTTCACCTGGGAAGCTTCCTAAACCTGATGCGCAGGCCACAAACCAGACCAATCTAATCAGAATGTGGAAGAGAGCTTGGAAGTTGGGTATCAGCATTTTGCAAAAGTCCCGTGAGATTCCAGTGAGCATCCAAGGTTGAGAACCAATGTATTAGAAGTCCCTGAGGGGCAGGCATGAATGAGGGCCACGCAGACTGCGTTACTCTGCCCCCGACTCCGTATCCTCCATCACCTACTCCTCAGGTGCCTCCTCCCTGTCCTAGGGCTGCTGCTGAAGCTCCAGTCAGGCCACGCCCCTTAACTGCTTTCCCCTATATTTGCTGTCCCCTCCCTGTTGACCTAATGGATTCTGCAGGTTAAACATTCACAGCCGGGAATTCCCTAGTGGTCCAGTGGCTGCCTTTCCACTGCAGGGGGCAGGGGTTCGATCCCTGGTGGGGAATCCCGCAAGCCCCATGGTGCAGCCAGAAAGAAACAAACAACCTTCACAGCCATCTCTAGCTGCCCTGGGATTAGCCTGTCAGACAATGGCAGAAACCGCTCTTATTCCTGATTCTAATGGAATAATTTACAGTAAATGGTCTCCCTTCCCCCACCAAGGAGCCCAGTCTCCTTAGACAAATGGAGGTGAGCAAGGGCTGCCTCTAATGGGATGCAGGAGCAGAAATGAGCTGTCCAAATGGAGTGGGTGTCACAGCAGCTGCATTAAGTGAGAGACACTGAAGGCTTCAAATCCTTCTTGTAAACTAACCACTGCTGGTGAGAGATGCAGCCAAGAGCCGTACTGAACCCAGGCTCCAGGGTGGGATTTCCAATTAGAAAGGGCCCCAGGGGAGGTGACTGGGGAGTGCGGGTCCCCCTCTTCCCTGTTGACTTCCTACATCCTTCTTCCTCCTCCCCTTCTTCCCACCCCTTCACACCCTCACCCCTGCTCTGCCCTAGTGTTTGAAAGGATTCCTTGGAGCCTTATTCCTACTCAGTTTAAGAGAGAAGTTCTGTTCCAAACCCTTGCTCTGGGCTCAGCTAAGATTAAGATGCCAGATACCACCTGGCACGGGTGCCTTCCTGGGAACCACAACTCTGAGGACTCACTGATCAGGGAACATTTTCCATGTCCATAAACTTTTCCATCAAGAGGGATGCTGCTCAGCATTGTTTATCCATTATTAATTCCCTCATTCAATAAATATTTATTTTCAACACAAACAAGGTGAATCCCATGTTTCTTTTACAAGTTGTGTACAGCCCAGCAGCAGAGAGAAATATGTGCACATGGCGGGACACTCACTGGAGCTATAGCTCAGATGCCACAGTGATGGCACTGACAAGATCCCCTTGTCAATATGCTCAAGTTCATGTTCATTTGGTCACTGGCGACCATATAAGTTGCAGTAAGCAAGGAGGAGACTTCTGGAAGGAAAGAGAATTAGACTGTGGCCATTCCCCTGGTTGATGTTAACTAGACTTATTGTGGTGATCATTTTGCACTATATACAAATATCTAATCGTTATGTTGTACACGTGAAACTAATTAATATATTATATCTATAAAAAAAAACCTTAGTAAGTGGTGAGGGGAGACCAGCATGGTAGACACAGACACTTTTTGCTTACGACGAATTTCTAGACTCCACCTGCTGGCAGACACAGGACACTCCTCAACGTACTGCTAACACCATGTACATTGATTCCAGAAATGGGCGGGACTGAGCTTGCCAGTGAAGGTCCCCCCAACGCCTACAGTTGAGCTTGGCAGGACAAAGGTAGACAGTAATACCTGCAACACCTTAACCTTCTGAAGACAACACTGAGACAATTTAAGGATTGAGTGGGAGGTAGAAGATAGGTTTGATGGCCTACCTCCCCTTTCTGGGAAAAGTTCTGTCTCCATGTGGTTTAGATCACCCTGTTGGAACCACAAGGGTCTGACCCACCCCTCAGGCCAGAGTTGATTGATCCAAGAAGTTACACCGAACCCAAGTTCCAACCCACAGACTAAGCTTAGTCTGCCACATTCCTCCTCAAGAATTTGAACTAGTAAACTAAGAAACCAAGATTAAGAACCACACTATCAGATAGTAGACATATTGGACTTAAAAGGTCATTGCAATGGGTCAAATTTTTGTGTTCCCCCAAGTTCATGTGTTGAAACCTAATCCCCAATGTGATGGTGTTTGGAGGTGGGGCCTTTGGTTGGTAATTAGGCCAAGAGGGCAGTTATGCAAGGGAGGATTAACATTAGAAATTGAATAATGGGAAATTCCCTGGCGGTCCAGTGGTTAGGACTCAGCGCTTTCACTGCCCTGGGCCTGAGTTCAATCCCTGGTCAGAGAACTCAGGTCTCATAAGCCACATGGCACACACCCCCAAAATTTTTTTTGATTAATGTAATTAAACACATTAACCAATTAAAGGAGCAAAAAAGAGTTATTATCTCAATAGATGCAAAAAATAATAAAAGTCACTCATCATTTAAGAAACAAAAGAGGAATGAAAGAAGGATGGATGCATGGGAGGGAAAAAAAGATAAACCTAGAATATAAGGGAACTTAGGTTTGTGTGGTATGCACAAAAGAAATAACAGTTGATGACATATTTAATGATGAAATGTTAGTCATTCCCTTAAACAGACAAGAATGCTCACTATTATCACTTTTCATCAAGACGCTACTGGAGGTTCTAACCAGAGTGGTAAGAAATAAAAGCCATAATTGGAAAGGAAGAAACAAAATGGTCATTATTTATAGACGATATTATTGTCTAATGGAAAATCCCAAAGAATTGAGAAAAAGAATTATATTTTTCAAAATAGAAAGTTTAGCACTATTGTCATACACTATCAATATACAAATTTCTACTGCATTTTCAGAGAACAGCATCAAATTCTGCTGTCACCAATTTTAGCTTAGAAATGATCCCCACGTTCAGGGTCCCAGGCACACCTTAATTCTCTTGAGTCTTCACAAATAGTCAAAATTCCCTGCTGCGGGCTCCCTGCTTGTTTTTAAAGGAAAGCTTTTAAAGAGGATATTCACAGTTAAACGTCATCAGGAAGACAGACAGTGTAAGTGGGATCCGGTTGCTAACACTTTGTCTCAGTCTATTTTCCCTTAATAGCCGTTTCAATACTATCAGCCTAAATGGAGACAAAGAAGATCCAAAAATATATAAAATATCCACCACTAGAAGAGTTAGTATGATTCATTGCATTTAAGTTCAAATAACTGCTTTTGAAAAGGATAAATGGAGAAGGGCTGGTTTAATAAGCCCTCTAATGATAATAGCCCTGGAAGCTGTTGTCAATTATCTATGTTTCTCTGGTTAAGAAAAAGGAAAAAAAAAAAAAAAAAAAAGCAAAGGGTGTCATAAATTGCATTCCTCAGAATATACTGTCTGCATCCACCCCATTCTGAAATAGCCAGATAAAATAAGTGGAACATTGGTAAATTAAAAGTCCAGAGAAGAGTGATAAGAGCCAAATCAGATAAAGAACGTATGATAACTACCCTGAACTTGGTGTTTATTTTTCCCATCTAGGACTTTACATTTTTATTACATAAGTATGTTTCTATTACAAACATACGCACTTTTAAAACTTTAAATAAACAGCACCATACTTCACACCTCTGCAAGTTTCTTCTTGCAAAACATTTTTTAGGCTTATTCATGTTTACATGTGTAGCTCTATTTCATTCATTTAAATTTCTTAATTGTATTACATTGTTCTTATCCACTTCCTCTTGAGGGACATTTAAATATTTTTCTATATATGCTATTGTAATAAACATTATTGAACATAAGAGAAATTTTAAAACATACAAATCCTATGACCCATCTTCAGAGCTTTTTACTTAGTAGGTCAAAGACAACCATATAAAAACCACCACTACCACCTGTGATTCTAACGTTCACGTCAGTTTTTCAACCACTGAAGGTTGACCTCATCTCCACTCACCACCTCTCTCCCTACACCACTTTACAATTAAGTCCCTGGAAGTTTACAAAGTCCCTAGAAGTTTGGACATGCTCAAGGTCAGAGAACGATTCATGGATTTTGCAGCCATCATGTGCTAAACTTTAGATATGTCCTGTGGATATAAAATAATAAAGAAGAAGACAGAAAAAACCCTGCCTTCCTTGAGCTTATCATCTAGACCAGTGCTTTTCAAACTTTTATGTGCATATGAATCACCTGAGGATCTTAAGGCATAGATGCTGATTCACAAATCTAGGTGGGCCCAAGATTCTGCATTACTAATCAGCTCCCAGGTAATGCTGCTGGCCCATGGACCGGACTTTGCATGGCAAGGAGTGGAACAGCTTCAAGGCTAAGACTAGAATGCAGGTTTCCTGACTCTCTGATAACCTGAAGCCAGGGTCTGATTCCCTAAGCGGCTCCCGAAAGACAAATTTACTGGTTACCTGAGGGTGAATATTCTGCAAGCGTTTGATGGAATTCCTTTCAAGACCAAAATTAAGGAAACAAAAAGAGAAATAAATTAAAAAAAAAAAAAGAACCTATGATATTTTAGCCTGGAGAAGCAAAGTCTCACAGGGGAACCCAAGTGAAAGCTTTCTTTCAATGTTTAAAGTGGGGGCCACATATTTAAATACCTACAAGACCAGATAGAACATTCAAATTAATGTGGACTTCGTGTAGTACACATGTATATATATCATGTAAAAAGTCACAACTCAGCTCTAATTGTTTTTTGCTAGTCCAAAGGCCAGCCCAGCATTTATGGAATGTCACATTTTTTAAAACGAAACGCTGAAAATATGGATTTTACAAGAAATTTAGATTTTTTAAATGTTAACTTTTTATTTTTAAAATTAAACCTAAATATTCTGGAACCAATTCCTACGTGGGAGTGTGATTTCCCCCACATCACCAACGAGCAGTTCTCTGACAGCAACTGGGTGTCCTACAATTCAACTCTATTCTGACACTATTTACCCAGAGATAGCATCAGATTCCACAAGTTAAGGGCTCAGTCCCGCAAGACGGCCCCCACTCAAATACCAGTCTCAAGTCCATGTTGTTACCTGATCTTCTGACCACCTGGCTATAAATCAGAGGCTCCCGCTACCCTCTCTTTGGGTTCAATTAATTTGCTAAACCAGCTCACAGAATTTAGAAAATCAATTTACTCACCAGATGAGTGGTTTATTACAGAGGATACTAAAGCACAGGAATCAACAGCCAGATGAAGAGATTCACAGGGTGAGGTTGAGAACAAAGAAACTTCAGTCCTCTTGGAGTTTGGAGCCCAGCACGGTGGCATGTAGAGGCATTCTGCTTCACCAACCTGGAAGCTCTCTGAAACCCCTCCTTTTGGATGTTAATGGTGGCCTCACTACACAGGCATGGTTGATTAAATCCTTAGGCATTGGTGATTAATTCAACCTCCAGAAACTTTCTCCTCCTCCTGGGTAATCAGGGAGTGGGGCTGAAAGTTCCAACCCTCTAATCAAGGTGGTTCCCCTGATAACCGGCCCCCATCCTTACTTACTTTCCAAAATCACCTCATTAATATAAACCCAACTGCTGTGGAAAGAGGCTTGTTACGAATAACAAGGCACCCATTTCACTTCTATGGCTCTGAAGCATTTTTTCAGGAATTGAGGACAAGAGACAAAATACTGTAACAAAACATGCTCCATTGGTCTTACAGTTTAGGAAACTCCCAAGGGTTTGGGAACTGTGAGCCAGGAACTGTGGATGAAGACCAAATATATTTATTGTGAATTTTTATGGGTCAGGAATTTAGAAATGGCTTGTCTGAGCAGTTCCAGCTCAGGATCTCTCTCATGAGATCACAATCCGATGCTAGCTGGGTCTGCAGTCATCTTAAGGTTTGAGAAGAATCTACTTCCAAGGTGGCTCACTCACGTGGTTGGCAAGTTGATCCGGGCAATTGGTGGGAGGCCTCACTTTCTCTCCATGTGGGCCTCTCCACAGGACTGCTTGAGTGTCATCATGGCATGGTGACAGGTTTCCCCAGTCAGGGAGACCAAGGTGAAAAGCTGCAACGCTTTTAGACAAGCCTTAGAATTCATGCACCACCACTTTCATCGCATTCTATTCATTATACAAACTAGCTGTGATTAACAAGTTTGTGTGTACCAGGTGAGGATCACTGAGGGTATTTTTGGAGGCTGGCTATCACAGGCTGTACGTTGCTTTTCCTTGTTTTTGTTTTGTTTAGCATGATTTATCTTGGAGATCTCTCCATATCGCTACATAGAAAACTTCCTGACTCATTAGAAAGCTGTAAAATATTCTATGGCAGGATATACTATTCCTCTATTGATAGATATGTATTGTTACATTGACTTTTTTGTTTTGTTTTGCTATTAGAAATAACACAACAGAGAATAATAACCTGGCATTTATATCTCTTCATAAGTGTTCAAGTGTATCTGCAGGAGAGATTCCTAAGAATTAGACCTGTTCAGTCAAAAGGTGAATACATCTATTATTTGATAGATAATGCCAAATTCCCTTCCGTAGGAGTAGGAAATGTGTGTAAATTTGTACTTTCATCACCCATGTATGAAACTGCATGTTTCAGCACAACCCTCTCAACAGTGATTACAGTCAAGTTCTAGGATTTTCGCCAATACAGTAGATGAGTTATGTTATCTTAGTAAAGTTTACATGTGCATTTCTTTTTTTGATTAAGGTTTAGTTTAGTTATCTTTTTAGATGTTTACGATGTGGTGTATGTTATGTGAACTGTCATAACTGGACTTTTGACCAATGTTTTCTAATGCATTATTAAAACTTTTTCTCCTGTGTTCTTGTATTAAGGAGATTAGCCATTTGTTTGCAATAAGATTTGCATATTTCTTCCCAGCTTGTTTCCACTTATAGTGTTGTTTGCCTTGTAGAGGATTTATGTTGTTTTTATGTTGTGTTTTATGTTTCTATAGTATATCCTGCAATAGAATATTGTACAGCTATATAAAGAATAAGGAAGTTTTCTATGTAGCGATATAGAGAGATCTCCAGGATAAATCATATTAAACAAAACAAAAAAAGAGTTTACAGAATGTAAACAAAGAATCTTAAAATTTGTATGGAGACACAAAAGACCCCGAATAGCCAAAGCAGTCTTGAGGGTAAAAAAACGTAGCTGGAAGAATCAGACTCCCTGACTTCACAGTACACTACAAAGCTACAGTAATCAAGACAATATGGTACTGGCACAAAAACAGAAATATAGATCAGTGGAACAGGATAGAAAGCCCAGAGATAAACCCATGCACCTAAGGTCAACTAAATAAAGGAGGCAAGGATATACAATGGAGAAAAGACAGTCTCTTCAATAAGTGGGGCTGGGAAAACTGGA
>NC_041229.1:69062057-69075379 GCF_002837175.3 Physeter macrocephalus
AGCAAGATCTTTTTTTGACCCACCTCCTAGAGTAATGGAAATAAAAACAAAAATAAACAAATGGGACCTAATGAAACTTAAAAGCTTTTGCAAAGCAAAGGAAGCTACAAACAAGACAAAAAGACAACCCTCAGAATGGGAGAAAATATTTGCAAACAAATCAACGGACAAAGGATTAATCTCCAAAATATATAAACAGCTCGTGCAGTTCAATACTAAAAAAACAAACAACCCAATCCAAAAATGGGCAGACATTTCTAAATAGACATTTAGAAATGTCTATTTAGAAATGTCTAAATAGACATTTCTCTAAAGAAGACATACAGAAGGCCATGAAGCACATGAAAAGCTGCTCAACATCACTATTAGAGAAATGCACATCAAAACTACAATGAGGTATCACCCCACACCAGTTAGAATGGGCATTATATGTGGAACCTAGAAAAATGGTACAGATGAGCCAGTTTGCAGGGCAGAAACAGAGACACAGATGTAGAGATCAAGCGTATGGACACCAAGGGGGGAAAGTGGCGGGGAGGGTGGGGGGGTGGGATGCATTGGGAGATTGGGATTGACATATATACACTAACATGTATAAAATGGATAACTAATAAGAACCTACTGTATTAAAAAAATAAAATAAAATTCAAAAATTCAAAAAAAAATGTAAACAAAGGACGTTGCAGCCATTCAACCTTCAGCCACTGCAGCAGCTTCCCCCCACCAACACAGTACACCCTGAGGGGGTTCAGGATGGAGAGAAAACAGGATACTGGCCATAGATAGTTAACGTGCATGTCAAAGGAAGAATTTAAATAAGCCCAGACTCTTGCATCTTCTCATACACAGAAAAGTGCTAAATTCATTAACTTGGGATGTCTGGTTTTTCCTTAATTAGCAGTAATATTGATATTTTGATGTTCGACTACCTTTTTTTTTTTTGCAAAAACTCCTATATATCCTGACTCCTCCCTTATCTCTGAGAGGATGTATCCCAGGCTTAAATCCTCATAATGTCCCTAAATAAAGCATAATCCTCAACTTTTAGTTGTGCATTTTTTTTCAGTCGACAGTAGTATATCAAGGCATATGCTATGAGATATGGGTTCAAATTTTTAACTGGTTTCAAATAACTGAAAAGTATTCCCAATACCATTTATTAAAAAGTCCATCTTTGTTCCACAGACTTGATGTTCTTCTATGTATTTTATTTCTGACTTTCTTTTCAATTCTATTTGTCGTTCTATTCATGCCATTATTACAATATTTTAATTATTCAAATTCTATAGTATATTTCAATACCTGATGGGGCTAAAACCCCCATACAGCTATTTGGTTGTAGCTATTCTTTTACTTTTCATGTAAATTTTAGAAACAGCTTGTCTGGTTTTATGGGGAAAAAGTACCTGATCTCATTAAATTCATACCTTAGCCAAGGGAGAACCAACATCTTTGTGTTGTCTTCTTATCCAAGAACATATCTATCCATTTGTCAAAGTCTCCTTTTGGCTCTGTAGGGGAGCAGAATTTGCCACCCTAAAATACGTCTCTATGGCATATTGTTTTAGGCTGGTTATTTTCTGAGAAAAGGCAGACTTGGGAAAAACTCTGAAACCCCAGTGACATTTACATTTGTAAGGGAAAACGCCAATTGTAAGGGTGTCTTCCTCTCTGTACCAGGGAGAGGAGGATGAAAAAAGTTCTAGAAACTCTTATCAATGGAGAAATCTTAAATCTGCAACACAATCACCCTTGTTTACTATGCTTTTCTTGGTAACCTCCCAGAACTTACTCTCCCCACCTTGATCATCCTTTTTAAAAAAAAAAAAAATAATAAATATTTTTATTTTTGGCTGCTTTGGGTCTTCGTTGCTGCGCAGGCTTTTCTCTGGTTGCGGCGCGTGGAGGCTAGTCCTGGTTGCGGTGCGTGCGCTTCTCATTGCAGTGGCTTCTCTCGTTGTGGACCACAGGCTCTAGGTGCGTAGGCTTGTGTAGTTGTGGCATGTGGGCTCAGTAGTTGTGCCTCACGGGCTCTAGAGCGCAGGCTCAGTAGTTGTGGCGCACGGGCTTAGTTGTTCCGTGGCATGTGGGATCCTCCCCGACCAGTGATCAAACCCGTGTCCACCTGCATTGGCAGGTGGATTCTTAACCACTGTGCAACTAGGGATGCCCCTGCTCATCCTTTTGTCTTTAGCTGAGAATGGTTTTTAAGGTGAGGGCTTTAGCCATTTTGGTTACTCAGTTTTCCTGGGTCTCTCCCATGTATACATGTTATTTAATTTTTTGTTTGATTTTCTGTTATCTCTAATGTCAATTAAATTCTTAGATCAGCCAGAGGAACTTAGAAATGTAGAGGAAAATTTCTTCCTCCTCTACAGCTCCTTCAAGAATGTTTTAATGTTTTTCCCACTCACCTATTTCTATTGATATTGTAAAAAGGTACTTTCTCTTCCGTGTATCTACTAATGGTTGCTGTACATATAATAACTATTGATTTTTTGTATTTTAATTTTATATCCTATTACTTTATTAGATTATCTTACTATTTATTCTCATGGGCTGTACAGGAATATAGTCATATTTTCTGCAAATAAAAAGTTTTACTCTTTTCAAGTCTTGCAATCTAATGTTGTCATTGTGCTAGCTAATACCTTTAATACAAGAAAACAGTATGGTGAAAGTGGACTTATTTTCTTGTTCTTAACTTTAAGGGAATACCTCCAATATTTTCACATCAGTTTTGGAATGTGTATATATAATACACATTATATATACACATATTTGCATATGTACACATTGTATGTTTTAGAGGTGTGTATATGTATATATGCATATATTCATTCTATCAATTTGTATTTTATTAAATGTTGAATTTTGTCAAATGCCTTTTTAACATCTATGAGCTTGTCCATATGAGTTTTCTCCGTAAATGATTAATGTTTTCTAATATTGAACCAATCACATATTCCTGGAATAAACTCTACTTGATCATAATGTATTAATTTTTAAATGTAGTATTAGATCTTTTCTTAATAATTTATTTAGGACTTTTAAATTGATATCCATAAGTTTGCTGTTGTTTTGATTCTAAAATAGCATTCAAAATTTTCCTTTTGTTTCTATGCTCTAGAACAGCTCAAATAGTTTTCTGAGGGTCACATCTTTGGCAACTTTTTTTTATTTTTATTTTATTTTTTATTTTTTATTTTTATTTTTTTTGTGGTATGCGGGTGTCTCACTGTTGTGGCCTCTCCCGTTGCGGAGCACAGGCTCCGGACATGCAGGCTCAGCGGCCATGGCTCACGGGCCCAGCCGCTCCACGGCATGTGGGATCTTCCCGGACCGGGGGACGAACCTGCGTCCCCTGCATCGGCAGGCGGACTCCCAACTATTGCACCACCAGGGAAGCCCGGCAACTTTTTTTTAAATGAAATCTGGTCTGTGAAGACTTTGTCTTCTAGGGTCATCTTTGGTAAATTATATTTTCATAGAAATTATCCATTTCAGGTCTTCAAACTTCTTTGCATTTAACTGTATAAATCAATTTCTTATGATTATTAAAATTCTATTTCTGGATTATTCTCTTTTGTTATTTTGTATTTTGAGTATTTATGCTGTCTCCCCTAGCTACTAGTTTTTCTAACTCCAAAATCAGCAAACTTTTTTGTACAGGGGCTGGTAGTAAATATTTTAGGCTTTGCAGACCAAGCACATTATGTAGGTACTTATATAAAAGAGAAAAAACTTTCTACAAGATTTTTATTGATGACATTCATAATATAGTAATACTATATTAAGTACTTTTTAAAAAAAGTAATATTGATCCACTAATGAGAAAAAGGGAATTCTTTTTTAGGAGATAAAATTTTGCTTAATTGGGTTCAAAGTGTGTGTTTCCTGTCATTCAAAACATTACAAATGTTCATCTGTTAATGCTGATCTGTAATGAGATTTACATGTTTCATATTTGAAAGTGCCTTTTTACATAGATGGGTACTGCCAAATACTGATATCAATCCATGAGCATCTGATTTTAATTAAGTATATTACTCACTGGGAAGGCATTTATAGAATTCTATTAAATTCTCTGATATTTGCCTTTTAGCATGTCATTACTTTGCAGACTAAACACCTGCAATTGAAGGTTAGGTGGAAGCTCCTCAACTGCAGTGAAATAAATTTTGAAATAAGGATTTTTTTTTTTGCATTTGCATCGAGGTCCAAAAAAGAGCTTCTGGAACTTTAGTTTGAGCTCACAAAATTTTTCTGCTGAAAGGCTGCATGGGAATGGAGGCCTAACTTCTTGTTTTAACTGTTGACAGCACAAGAAGTATAGAAAGTGTTAGGTTGTTGTTGAAATGACTTCATCTCACTATGTTTCCCATAAAAGCACTGTTTTATCTTATAATTTTATGGTAAGCTCATTACAAACCATCAAGTCTGCTGTAAAGGCTAATGTCCAGAGTCATTCAGTACTTGATAACAGTAGTTGAGGGTGGTTCTTCTCATTCAGAAATATTTCAATCATGGCCCTGAGCTCAAAAAATTTGCAATAAAGTGTTATCACTGCTAAATCATTGAAGTGTGGTAAAGCAGGTCAGGATATTCAGCTCCTATTTCTGACAAAAATTCACAAAACTGATGATGGTTAAGTCCGTAAGAATAAATGAAGTTCACTGTTGACACTACTGGTTTTATAACACGATAGATTCAAGCACTTTCTGCAAAGTACCTGCTGATAATACAATTTGTACAACTATGCCTTTTAATGCTCCACATATATTTTTACTATCAATTGCAACACATCTTAGTAGATTCCATCTTAGGTTGTGCTGAATCAGTGTTTTCTCATCGTCTTTGAAAATAACCTCTCCCGTAGCTGTTACAGGCAGACTATTCACAAAGGCTAAATTTTCAAACTTGGCATTGACTCTGAATAAACAACTGAACAGTATTGGTAATATCTATTTACTCACTGAGAGAGAAGGTAGACCACTCAATCCTGCCTTGTTTTTTTTTTTTTTTGCGGTACACGGGCCTCTCACTGTTGTGGCCTCTCCCGTTGCGAAGCACAGGCTCCGGACGCGCAGGCTCAGCGGCCATGGCTCACGGGCCCAGCCGCTCCGCGGCATGTGGGATCTTCCCAGACCGGGGCACAAACCCATATCCTCTGCAGCACGAACCCGTGTCCCCTGCATTGGCAGGCAGACTCTCAACCACTGCGCCACCAGGGAAGCCCCCTGCCTTGTTTTTTAACTAACTTATTTAACATTGCTCCCAATAACAACGCTGAGCAGCTGTTCTCACTGAAAGGCTATTAGTCTTAAATGTTTATTTTTCCCTGGACACAGTTCTTTGGCTACTGCAATTAAAGACAATTAATTCACAATTAGTAAATGGCTTTCCCTGCTTGGGTTGCAGCTTCATTTTCATTTTTTGTGAAGAAATTCTGCTACCACAATATATTCCATATTAAAATTTCTAATTTTTCTGACTGTTGCTTTCCTATGTTAGGGACATTATGTTGACTACTTAGTCTGGTAGTACCAAAGCCTATTGTAGAGCTACTGTGATATTCCACAATAAACAATGCTTTCCCACCTAATTTGGCAGCAAAATAATCCACACTCCACTGTGCCTTAAAAGCTTGACGTTCAAAGTTCACTTTTCTCTTTTCGTTTTTCTTTGACGAGATGAATATGAACTGGTAATAAAAAAACTAAATTAAAATTAATATTTAGGGAGTTCCCTGGCGGCCCAGTGGTTAGGGCTTGGCACTTTCACTGTCATAGCCCTGGTTCAATCCCTGGTCGGGGAACTAACAAGATACAGCAAGCCCAACAAGATACCGCAAGCCCTGCGGCACAGCCAAAAAAAAAAAAAAAAAAAAATTTAAAGATTAAATAAAATGTTGCTAAATGGAGATATGCATGGCACTAGAAATGCTGTCAAGTTATAACTGCATCACTGGTTTGTAAGATGCTAAGCAGCGTGCCAGGTGATGAGAATGCCACATGGTCTCTGTCACAGCTCCTCAACTATACTCAACTGTGCCATCATAGCACAAAAACGGCTGTAAGCAATATATTTTAAACACGACAGGACTTCCCTGGTGGTCCAGTGGGTAAGACTCTGTGCTCCCAATGCAGGGGGCCCAGGGTTCGATCCCTGGTCGGGGAACTAGGTCCCACGTGCATGCCACACTAAGAGTTCGCATACCACAACTAAACATGCTGCAGTGAAGATCCCGAGTGCCTCAACTAAGACCTGGTGCGGCCAAAATAAATAAATAAATAAAATTTAAAAAGTAACAAACAAAAAATAGTGTTTCTGTATTTTGATACAATTTTATGAACACTAAATTTGAAATGCAGAAAATTTTCATTTGTCACCAAATATTCTTTTGATTTTTTTTAACCATTTAAAAATGTAAAAACCATTCTTAGCTTGTAGGCCATACAAAACAGATGGTGGGCCAAATTTCGCCTGTGAGGTATAAAATTGCTGACCCTTGATCTAGTACTGATTTTTTAAAAAAGGATACAACCTATTGGTTTTATTTTTCTATTGTCTCATTAATTCCTGCTTGTCAAAAATTTGTAATTTCTTCCTTCTACTTCCCTTTGGTTTGCTATTTTTCTAATTAAAAAAAAAAAAAAGGGGGACTTCCCTGGTGGCTCAGTGGTTAAGAATCCGCCTGCTAATGTAGGGGACACGGGTTCGAGCCCTGGTTCGGGAAGATCCCACATGCTGCAGAGCAACTAAGCCCATGCGCCACAACTACTGAGTCTGTGCTCTAGAGCCTGCGAGCCACAACTACTGAAGCCTGTGCACCTAGAGCCCATGCTCCGCAACAAGAGAAGCCACCGCAATGAGAAGCATGCCCACCACAAGGAAGAGTAGCCCCCACTTGCCACAACTAGAGAAAGCCTGCGTGCAGCGAAAAAGACCCAACGCAGCCAAAAATAAACAAATAAATTTATTTTTAAAAATAGCATGCTTAATTCATTCGCAAGATTTAATTTTTTCATCAAAATAAGTACACAGGGCTATGAGTTTTCTTCTGAAGACAACTGTAGCTGTATTCCAGATTCTGATGTTGAGTTTTTATCATTGCTTTCTAGAAATTCTGTAATCATGGTTTGTATTTTTCCTTTGCCCAAAAATTATTTAACAATTTTATTTTAATTTCAAGATACAAAGGCAATTTTGGTTTCTGGTTTTGTTATTTTGTTATTAATACCCATTCTATTGTATTATGTTGAGACAATGAAATCTGTAACATTTATACTTCTGGAATTTTTCAAAGATCACTTTTGGTCCATTACATGGTCAATTTTCATGAACATTACATGGCACCTATAAAAATGGCATATTCTATTATCAAGTATAAAATTTGATGTATATTCATCAGCTCTGCCTTACTGATTATGTAGTATAGGTTTTTTTTCTTGGCCGTGCCACAGGGCATGCAGGATTTTAGGTCCCCAACCAGGGATTGAACCCATGCCCCCTGCAGTGGAAGAATAGAGTCCTAACCACTGAACTGCCAGGGAATTCCTAGTATAGGTCTTCTTTATCTTTTTTTTTTGTCCATTTGATTTGTCTTAGGCTAAGAGAAGTGAATTAGTTTCTTAGTATTAATGTACTTCTACACATTTCTCCTTGTAGCTCTTGCCATATGAAAGATGCTATTATTTGGTGCAATAGCTATTCATAATTATTATAATTCCTCAAGAATTAGAGTCTTTAGGATTATAGAGCACATTTCTTTGTCTTGCTTATGCCTTCTGCCTTGAATTCTACCTTGTTTTATTAAGATCATGATTCATGCTTTCTTTTTACTTGTGTTTTCCTGGCATGCCTTTGCCCATCCTTATATCCTTAACTTTTAATGTTTTAGATGTCCCTCATATACAACATACTATATCATTGGGTTTTGTCTCTGATTCAATCTGAATACATTTTTATTTTAATAGGTAAAAAAGCCTATTTACATTCTTTATGTGACTGTATGTAGGGACTTAGTTCTCTCATATTATTTGCTCTTTAGGAAGGCTTGTATTTTTGATTTAGTGGTCATCTTTATGCTTATACCTTTACATAATATGTTTGGGTGGTATCTGCTTCTAAGAATAATAAAATTAGCTGTACTTCTTCCTCCATATCCAGTACACGATTTTTGGCAATATTACTATCATTTACTTTTGTACTCTTAAATTTATTCAAACTTCTATTGCTTGATTTGTCAGCTTTAAATTATATCCTTTGACTCCTATTATGTAAGAAGCAATGAGAGTTTATTCTACTTTCTACCTTTTCTTCTCTCATTTTTTTATTAGATGCATTATTTCCACAGTCGGAGTGTAAACTATTTACATATTATTCTGTTACACTTATTCCAACCTTTGTTTTAGCCTTAGTTCTACAGTTATATTCAATTCTTAACACTAGCCCTTTTGCTGATGTTTCCCCAGTCATCACTTGGTTGATTGAAACTTGCCCTCACTGATACAGAACTTTAGGTTCAAAATCAGACCAAATTAGGGGGCTGCCAATCTAGGGCAGCAATCCCTATGTAGGAGCCCCACTACTTTCCAGACATAATACTCAGTTTATTTAGACTTTTACTCCAGCACTGGGAGCACATTCTATAGCTGCACAAACAGGAAGAGAAAGTAGGGTGGGGACAGGAGCATCAGCATGATTTCTTTCCACTCTTGCTTTCCTTACCTACTCCTCTCCTTATCTACTTGTTTTCTCCACAGCCAACCTGTGAAGAATGAGCTCCCATCTCTACCTCAGGCTTTGTCTATGCATGGTCTTATCTGTGGTTCCTTTGATATTATCCAATTTACCTTCCATCTTTTAGAACTTGAAATTATCTGATTCACTAAAAGGGCCCTCCAACCCCATTCTCAATGTCTTTATCCTTTTTTCTATCCTTATGGTTATCTCAATGGCATTTGTAGAGAAGAAATAAGTGTGCTCAGTTGCCATCTTGAATCAGAAGTGAAATTTCCAACATTTTAAGTTAGCAGCTCACCACTGACTGATCAGAGAGAAGGTATTCCCATTGCAGTAGATTTATAGTCCGTTACTACGTAGTTCCAAAAAATAAATATTTTCCATTATGGATTACTTACTAAATTCATGTTAATTTATATTTTTCTAAAAATGCAGTATTTTATTTTTATCAGTTAATTGGCTCCAAACTGTCAAGAGTTGACAGTATGAAAACAACCTTATAAATTGTAAAGCACAGTATAAATTATTGGGTGTGAGTCAAAAGATTAAGAGATGGCCTTTCCGGTGGTGATGACCTCCCCACAAGAACATGCATTCGCAAAGGAGCTCCTTCATCCCTCTTCAGAATAGAAGAAGAAACACAAGCAGAAGTGCTTGGTGCAGAGCCCCAGTTCTTACTTCATGGATGTGAAATGCCCAAGATGTTGTAAAATCACCATCTTTAGCCATGCACAAATGGTAGTTTTGTGTGTTGGCTGCTCTACTGTCTCTGCCAGCCCACAGGAGGAAAAGCAAGGCTTACAAAAGGATGCTCCTTCAAATGGAAGCACTAAAAGCACTGTGAATCAAGATGAACGGGGAACCATCCCAATAAACACAGTTTGGATAAAAAATATACATATATGAGGTAAAAGAGGGCCATGCTTCTACTGTGAACTAGAGGAATCATTTCCCTGTCTGAACCCCTACTTCCTTGGCTATAAAATGAGCACATCAAGTGAGAGTAAACCTCTTCTACCATTAACCAGTTATGAATCTACATATTTAAATGACTTATCAGGTTGGCATTAACTTGATTAGGGAAAAATATAACATTTCCTTAGATGCAAGGTATAGAAGGTAAATAGCATGTTTTCCATTCTGTGTAGGTTGATGGAGTTCTTAATCATCCTAGAAGAAATAGTGGTAGTATACCAGAGCAAAATAAGGCCTCCTCAATTTTGATTTTAACTACTCTAGGTCACTTACATGGCTTTGCTCAGTAAGACCACCGAAGCCCACAGAACCTCCAGTCTGTAGATTTCAACTTATGCGATATGATAGTAAGTAGGAGGCCCAAGGATAGGACATTTCCTGTGTCAAAGGAAGAGCAAAGACCAAGGAACAACTTGAATGAGTATAATTAACAAGTCAGGGGAGTAGGTTAGAAAGTTGCTTGGCTTAGTAAGTGGTCAGAGGGCAGTGAGATAGACACTGTAATTAGTCTTCTAGTCAAGAGTTCCTCTTCTTTTCATAACTCTCCTTATTTTTGTTTAGGTAACTATACTAACACTATGTAACAAATGTACTTTGAGAGAAGCCAGCTCCATCACTGGCTCTAATAGTCAGGCATAAGTGAACGATAATCCCACCCACAAGACATTTTTTTTTTAATTGAAGTATAGTTGATTTACAATATTATATTAGTTTTAGGTGTATAGCATAGTGATTCAGTATTTTTGCATTATATAACTCCATTTTAAGTTACTATATGATAATGGCTATAATTCCCTGTGCTATACAGTATGTCTTTGTTGCTTATTTACTTATTTATTTTATACACAGTAGTTTGTTAATCCCACACCCCTAATCTGTCTCTCCTCACTCCCCTCTCCCCATTGCTAACCACAAATTTGTGTTTTCTATCTGTATATCTGTTTTGCATATACATTCTTTTTTTTTCTTTTTTAGTTTCCACATATAAGTGATATCATACAGTATTTGTCTTTCTCTGTCTGACTTCTTTTACTAAGCATAATATTCTCTAGGTCCATCCACGTTGCTGCAAATGGCAGAATTTCATTCTTTTTTATAACTAATATTCCATTGTGTATATATACCACATCTTCTTAATCCAATCATCTGTTAATGGGCACTTGGGTTGCTTCCATGTTCACAAGACATAGTTTTCATGGATGGACACATAACTTGGTTAGGACCTATGGGACACAAAGAACAGTTTGGGGAGAAGATCTGAAAAGCTCCCTTGCTCTCCCCAAAACAATCCAAGCTCACTGTATTGAAAGGACGTGGGCAAAACACATGTACTTCTATGAGCCAGCCTTAAGATAAAGCTGATATCATCTGGAAAGCAAACTTGAGGGATATGAAGAAACAGGATCTTTCTTACAGCATGAAGCATCTAGGTCATACCTACCCTAAAACTGCCTTGCTACCTCTGAATTTCTCCTTTATTATTTTGTAAATTTGCACAGGACCTTTTCCCCCTTGCAACTAGAAACATCTTAATGTATCAGAGATGCAAAGACTCCTGATTTATCACACATACACCTGAAAATATTCAACATATAAAGTGAAACTAAGGTTAAATTCATATTCCTAACAGAAATCATTGTTATGTGCATTTACTCTGAGGCTGTGACTATTCATGAGCTAAGTTACAAGAGCATGAACCCTTAATGTACAACTGAAGAAGAAATATTGCTTAAAAAAAGGGTGACTGCTTAAATATTGCTTAAATGGGTGACTATACATACCAGTTTGATCAGGACAGTCAGTTTACACTTATTTTACTGGTATAATTATTAATAGAAGCCCATCATTCTCAAGTGTCCCAATTTATGCAGTTACCTTGCCTCTAAAGCATGTTTTTTGGATTTGAATAGTATTCTTTTTAGAAAAGTAACAGTAATCCAAGGAAATGCCTAGAGACCTCTAAAAGGTAAAAGGATTCAATCTTTAAGCCCTGTGACTAGTTTTGGAAGAAAAATGGTACTAGGGAAAAAGTCTGTGCCCACAAAGAATTAATAGTCATGTGTCAGGAACTCCCTGGTGGTTCAGTGTTTAGGACTCAGTGCTTTCACCGCAGAGGGCCTGGGTTCAATCCCTGGTCAGAGAATTAAGTTTCTACAAGCCGCATGGTGGCCCAAAAAAGAAAGAAAGAAAAAAAAAGTTATGAGTCATTTTTAAACACCTTACTATAACTTCCTATCTACTTAACTGCTGCTATGAGGGTCACAGGGACCCTCACTTGTAGGAAGAATGACGCCGCAACTCTTATGAAGCTATAGTAGGAAGCAAGATTTGAAAGCACTGGCAGGTTTTACATTAAATATACTGTATAGCTATCTATTCTATCATCTGCCACCATGTCTAAAATACCTCTGTAGTCCAAACTCATTTATTTGGGTTCTAATTTCTTCTTTAGTCCACTATTAAACTGGACTAGTACCACACAATCTATTAATGGCAATACCTGATCAGAAAGGAGCTGGCATTGACATTTGGAAGCAAAGAGCCCAGACAGGAGCAAATTGGAGTCAAGAAGGGATGAGGGGTACCTGGTGCTCAACAACGGGCTGAAAAGTCAGGTCATCGATGGCCCTTCTTAGTATCTTAGGCAACAACTGTCATTTGTACCTCTGTTTTCCTCAGATAATTCTACCTTATAAGTCATAAAAGGTTGGAAAAAATAATAGCTAATGCTTATTATTACAGTTTTTAAAGACACATCTGTGTTCATTTGGTTTTTATGATGCTGTGATCCTTATACAAACACACACACTGTCTAAACAAGGTTCAGGGGTGAGGCAAACACCTTGTTCCACAAAACATCCAGGCACTTTCAGCGTCTTTCTGCACAGATGAGGTAGGGCTGGGGTTGCAACGTCATGCCTAACCTGGGCTTCAGATTTGGAACCAGTTCATGTGGAAAATGCAAGTGAAATCGCTGAAGCAATGTTGTAAAAAACAGGAACATTTCCATCCGAGCCAGCTGTTCTCCAAGACAATGTCTTCTCCCTCAACATAAAAAACAGGCATAATAATTTTTCTAAATCCACAATATTTACCAAAATTTATGTTTAATACGTACCATTCAGGAAATCTGGAATTTAAAGAAACTTAGAGGAAATTATGTTTATTTTATTCATTTATTTTTAAAAATAAATTTATTTATTTATTTATTTTTGGCTGCGTCGGGTTCATTGCTGCTCATGGGCTTTCTCTAGTTGCGGCGAGCGGGGGTTCCTCTTTGTTGCAGTGCGCAGGCTTCTCATTGCAGTGGCTTCTCTTGTTGCGGAGCACGGGCTCTAGGCCACAGGCTTCAGTAGTTGTGACTCGTGGGCTCAGCAGTTGTGGCTCACGGGCTCTAGAGCGCAGGCTCAGTAGTTGTGGCAGATGGGCTTAGTTGCTCCGTGGCATGTGGGATCTTCCCAGACCAGGGCTTGAACCCGTGTCCCCTGCATTGGCAGGCGGATTCTTTTTTTTTTCTTTTTCTTTTTTTTTAACATCTTTATTGGAGTATAATTGCTTTACAATGGTGTGTTAGTTTCTGCTTTATAACATAGTGAATC
>NC_041229.1:69075946-69098241 GCF_002837175.3 Physeter macrocephalus
ATTTCTCTAATGATTAATGATGTTGAACATTCTTTCATGTGTTTGTTGGCAATCTGTATATCTTCTTTGGAGAAATGTCTATTTAGGTCTTCTGGCAGGTGAATTCTTAACCACTGTGCCACCAGGGAAACCTGGAAGTTATGTTTATTAAAGGATTTTCTTAAGCCACAAAGAATAGAAATTGGCACTTTGGTTCCCAGAGCCCATTTCTTTATCTTCTTTTGTACGGTTATGTACTTTTGTAAGCTCATTAGTTCTATTCTTCACTTCCTTTGCATGTGGCAACAGAGCCTGAGATATGCCATGAAAGATCTGAGGTGTGACACTTTGTTCTCTTGACCCAGGAGAAGTTCATTTCATTTCAAATGACTGCACGTGTACCCTTCCCCAGTGAAAGGATTTTTCCAGTCCATCTTCCATGGGTCTTGTGATCTGTGTACTTCTTCACAGGAGATGCAATATTTTTGGAGATGAGGTATAAGAATTGAGAGCCAAGAGAGCTAGATTCTAGTCTCACTTCAAGTTATGATGCCATTCCTGTCCCTGGGTCTCAGTTTCTCAAGCTGCCTGTTACTGATTTCTAGCTCTACAAGTTTTGATTACAAGCCAAAATCCACAAGCAAGAAAGTTTCAGAAAAAGCCAGAGCTTCTCATCAGTTTCTTTCTAGCTGCTAAATTATGGCTTGTTTATTTTGAGTAGAAAGAGGTGTTAATAAGCTCTAATTAAACCATTCTCTCCTGTAAGAGTCAATACTGTTTTCGGAGTTGGGATATTAACTCTACAATATAATGATTCAGATTAAGATATTATACATGATAAATCAGCATTATACTTTGTCCTAAAGTTATGCCCCTGTGAAAGCTCTCTTACCTAGGGAAAAGGGAACCAAAGCTTCCTTCTTGGCAAAATATCCATTGCTGTCCAGAAATCGGTCTGGATAGAATATTTCTGGGTCTCTCCAATACTTTTCATCAAAGTGTACAGAATAAAGATTTGTAATTACTGTTGTGCCTTTAGGGATGGAATAACCACGTACAACTGCATCCTCAGAGGTTGCATGGAAAATCCCTAACGGCACTATATTACAGAATCTTAAAACTTCATGTAAAACTGCCTCGGTATAAGGCATTTTGCATTTGTCATCCCAAGAAGGTGTCCCACTGGGTCCTATAATTAAATCAATCTCTTTCTGAACTTGTCCTGTAAGAGAAAAAGTATTCAAGTTATTATGCACTTCTTAGAATTATATCTAAAGTAATTTCCCTTTAGGATAAAACAAAAGATAACCTGTAGTAAGCCAACAAGTTATGGGTACACCCAGATTCAGATTTTTCATTATTTGGGAGTTCTATTTAAATATGTACCACATATCTTATACAACCAGTACCCAACACTCTAAGTAATTTTGTTGTGAAAAACACATTATAAGTAATAAAAATTAAAATTAAAATTAAACAAATAGAATTAGAATAACAACACTCTCAGCAAGGAAAAGAGTGAAGCATAAAAACTTAAATTAAAAAAAACCAGGGTTGGGACTTCCCCGGCAGTCCCGTGGTTAAGACTCCATGCTTCCACTGCAGTAAGCACGGGTTCGATCCCTGGTTGGGGAACTAAGATCCTGCATGCTGCGTGGTGCAGCCGAAAAACCACCACCACCACCAGGGTTCAGGTCCCAGCTCAGGACTAGAAGGGAGTGGGCAAATTTTCCCTCATTTATAAAATAGGTATTATAAGACATCTCTGAGGTTTTTATAGAATTTAGATAACAGTTTTGGAAACCTTACAGCTATTCAATGCTTCTCTTTTTGGATAGCACAGCAGGAGTTCCTAAATAAAATGCCTTGTACATGGCCAAAGACTCTAAAACATGTGTGAGCCCTAAATGTAAGAACAGACCTTGAGATCACCAGAATCCTTACCTTGAATGTTAGGATAAAGGGCCATGAAAAGAATTGCCCACCGTAGCACATTGGTTGTAGTTTCAGTTCCAGCAATGATGAGTTCACCCACAGAGAAAATCAGGTTTTCTTTGGAGAAAGTAGATGATGGGTCATTTTTACCTTGATCCATCTCATCTAAATAAGCATCAACAAAATGCTGAGGTAACTGAGGCTTTCTGTTGATGGAAGCTTTTTCAATAAGCCTGGAGAGAAAGTCATAGACCACAGCTGCATTTCTAAACAGTTGTTGATGTTTTCCGAAAGGTAAGATGCCAATCCATGGAAAGGCATTATAGAGGAAGACTGAGGCGTTGGTGGCTAGTTCCACATTTTCACTAAATAACTCAATCATGTGCTGAAAATCAGTGTCTTCGTAAGTGAATCGTTCTCCAAAAATTATCAGATTGGTTATGTTTGAAACGGCATTTGTTATTAATTGTTTAAAGTCAAAAGGGCTACCATTGTATGTTTCAATAGCATCAATGAAAAATTTGGTTTCTTCTAAGATTTTAGATTCAAAAGACTTTTGGCCATATCCAAAACAGCGAAAGCTGTTTACAGCTAATTTTCTGTGATCTACCCATCCTCGGCCATATCTGGAATTGAGTAAGCCTAAAAAAAAAAGGGATGGTTAGTCATTCTTCTCCAAATTATCTTTCTATGATACTATCAAAAAATTTTATCATTCTTACATCCCTGTATCTAACAGCTAAAAATACTATGCAGGTAAGAAAAAAAAAAAAGATGGTTATTCATTCTTCTCCAAATTTTCTATAAAACTAAAACTAGACCCAGTAGTTAAGCCCTATTTTTTACTCCTCATTAGCTATGGAATATTATAAAGAGATAAAGCTTAGCTATACTTCTCATCTGGGCACAGGCAGAAAAGACCTATAATCTCCCACCACAAGAAACTGAACTGTTTTGTGTAATTCAACCTGGGTGAACTAGGCCTTGGGTGACTTTATTATCCAACTTCTATTATAAGCCTAATTTACAAAAGACAAATGACTGTGTGTTCTATGGGCAAAATTTTATCCTGGACTAAACACATACCTGAGAAATGATCCTTCTCGAATTAGAAATTTCCTGCTTTAAGAGACTAGATTTTAGAATACAAATTTCCTCCCATTAAAGGCATATGTTACCTAATACTATAACTGGCAGTGGCAAGGATGGCCTGAATGAGGTGTCAACGTAGTGGAAATACTCAAGCCAAAAGCAGGTGCTAGGGACTGAATGTTTGTGCCACCACAACATTCAAATGTTGAAGCCTAATCCCCAATGTGATGGTATTAGGAGGTGGGGCCTTTGGGAAATAATTATGTAATGAGCCCTCATGAATGAGCTTTAGTGTCATTATAAGAAGGGATGTGGGAAGAGATGACTGCTCTTGGTTATGTGAGGATACAGGGAGAAGACAGCATTCTGCAAGCCAGGAAGCAGGCTCTTTCCAGACACTGTTCTGCTAGCACCTTGATCTTGAATTTCCTAGCCTCCAGACCTGATAGAATAACTGTCTGCTGTTTAAGCCACTCAGTCTATATATTTTTGTTATAGCAGCACAAACTAACGGGACAAACATGAAACTCAAACTTCTAATGCCTTAAAATCTCAGTCTCCACAGTATACTCTGCTGTTCTGATATATTTACTATGGAATATTTTCCCTTTAAATCGATTATCAAGAAAAAAACTTCTTCAGCATATATATTTCTGTAATGTGTAGTTTACTTGGAATTTCATTCATAATTGGTACATAGCTATACCTATGATGAAAAATGTCATGTTCTTGTCTACATGAGGTACCTATGTAATTTACATTCCAACAACTTTTGTGCAACAGTTTTTGAATTTGGAACTTATGATGAAATTAACCATACATAACGGGGTCTTTAACGCTGTGCAGCAATTTTATATGCCATATTCCATTCTCTTTTCTATACTCCCAGATGACTATTCATTCAACATAATGTATTTCTGGAGCTAAAGTGTCTTAGATGTATCAGTGAACAAAAGAGGCAAAGATGGCTATTTCTCATGGACCTTACATACTAGTGAGGAGAGACAAACAAATTATATAGCAAGGAAGGAGACATAGGGTGGTCAGGAAAAGCCTTAGTGAGAAGGTGACATAAGTAAAGACACAGGAGATAGGAGTGAGTCAAGCAGATATCCAGGGAAAGATCACTGCAGGTAGAGAGAACCAGTGCAAAGGCACTGAGATAAAAGCAAGCCCAAGAGAAATGTATGCATATGGGATACATGTGCATAGTATATGCATACAGTTACACACAAGAAGGTACACAGGAGCCTGATTATAAACCTATACTGGCCAGTCTGTGTGCCCAGGCATGGGCTGAACCTGCCTAAAGGGCCACTTTTTCCTATTCAAACAGTGGGTTTATGGTGGCTCTGATTTCCCACTTCCAAGTTCAGTGCATATGCATCTTAAAATAACACATCTACGGAATTCCCTGATGGTCCAGTGGTTAGGACTCCACATATTCACTGCTGAGGGCCCAGGTTCAGTCCCTGGTTGGGAACTAAGATCCCGCAAACTGGGCAGTGCAGCCAAAAAAAAAACCACATCTAATTTTCTTTCTTTTCTTTTTTTTAAAATAAATGTATTTATTTTTTTATTTATTTTTGGCTGCGTTGGGTCTTTGTTGCTGCGTGCGGGCTTTCTCTAGCTGTGGCGAGCAGGGTCTACTCTTTGTTGTGGCGCACAAGTTTCTCATTGCGGTGGCTTCTCTTATTGCGGAGCACAGGCTCTAGGAGCACAGGCTTCATTAGTTGTGGCACGCGGGTTTCAGTAGTTGTGGCTTGTGGGCTCTAGAGCGCACGCTCAGTAGTTGTGGCACACGGGCTTAGTTGCTCCACGGCGTGTGGGATCTTCTCGGACCAGGGCTCGAACCCGTGTCCCCTGCACTGGCAGGCAGATTCTTAACCACTGCATCACAAGGGAAGCCCAACACATCTAATTTTCTACTTATTTTTTCTCTTACTATTTCTTTGAAAATCTTAAGTTGAATGCATGTTTTTTCTTTCTTTATGATAAAAACAGTCTAAACTATAAGTTTACAGCTTCAAAAAACATAGTTTATCCTAAATATTACCCTGATCACATCATACATTTTCATAATTTCTTTAAAGGTCTTCTATTATAATTATGGTATAATTTCTTCTCTGGCCTAATTATTACTTGGAAGAGTATTTAAGAAGCTGGAGATTTGCTTTTTATTTATATTATCGCTTTCAAGAGTCATCATGCCCTGGCCTAAGAATCTGGCCTTTAAAACTGGTGTTTTCTTTGCATTAATTGATTTGCTTTGCAATTTAATATATGGTTAATTTTTATTTTTTTCCTTTTCAATCAATGTCTTCTTTAGTCTATGTAACCAAGATATTGTTGAATTTTTCTTTCAAATGAAGAGTGAAGCTCTCATTGAACTGGAAAATTTTGGAGATAAAAACTCTTATACTATTAAGCATGAAAACGGATGTATCTGACGTCAACATTCTATTTTAGGCTTTCTGTTGCTGCTTTCGTCTCATCCGTTCTGTTAACTTTCAGCCTTTCTCCCTTGTTGAATATGCAATCATCCAACACTGATCAACACTAAACCATAGAGAATACTAGTCCTTTACACAAACCCACAATTCTTCATTTACATATCATATTAATTAGTAAAGAAAGGCTGTTTCAGGATCTATAAGCTTATAAGTAAAATAATAGTAAAATGTCACCAAGCATTCAAGACTAGCTTCAAAGATACTTTTGATTCAAGTATGTGTGCATGTGTATGTATTCTTAACCTGTTTCACTAAACCTGCACATATTATTAAGTGCTAATTCTTTAAAACATTACTTACAATATTTATTAGAACTGGATTACAACAGTAGAATTAGCATGTACTGGCCTAAAATATGAATGTAATGCAGACTGAAAGGTCCTCAAATATTAGGGTCTGTAACCTAAATTAACTAATTAATACTTTCCTGTTAATCAGTACAACAGAATCCAATCTCTATGTACTAAATTTACATAAAATAAGAAATGTGGGGACTTCCCTGGTGGCACAGTGGTTAAGAATCTGCCTGCCAATGCAGGGGACACGGGTTCAAGCCCTGGTCAAAGAAGATCCCACATGCTGAGGAGCAACTAAGCCCGTGCGCCACAACTACTGAGGCTGCACTCTGTGAGCCACAACTACTGAGCCCATGTGCCACAACTACTGAAGCCCACGTGCCTAGAGCCCATGCTCTGCAGCAAGAGAAGCCACTGCAATGAGAAGCCCGCACACCACAACGAAGAGTAACCCCCACTCACCGCAACTAGAAAAAGCCCGTGCAAGGCAATGGGGACCCAATGCAGCCAAAAATAAATAAATTAATTAATTTTTTTAAAAAAGGAAATGTGATTTAAAATAGTTCAGTAAATCATTAGGTAGGTGAAAATAAACATACCTCCCATTTTTGTCATCTTCATGAATAAAGGAAGGCATGGTCTGTCTGCAAAAATTTCACTTTGATGAACAAGGCATTCCTTTACTACATCATAGCCATTTAGAACCACAGCTGATATACCTCCAAGATCCAAACTGAAGATCTTTGAGAAGAAAAGAAAAACATTTAAATGCCAAAATATATGGAGAAATATAACCATAGAAATCCACATATACTAAGTCCAGCTCTCCCAGTATTTGTTACTCCCTGAAAATGCTGGCATTTATTACTCAACTGACAATGTTTAGAGTGCCTTCTCTCTACAAGGCATGTCAAAAACCATGATTTCATTACTCATTCAGTGGCTCAAGACATAACCTTATAAATGGTGTGATGAAAAGAGTACCAGACTCAGGAGGCCTGGGTTCTAGTTTAAGCTTTGCCATTAAACAGATACAGGACATTGGAAGAACCCTTAAACTTTTTGGGCTTCAGGGCTGCCACAGAAAATCAAGAAATACTTGATATTTATGCTCTTTTAAAATTCATTCCAACTCAAAACATTCAATGATATCTCAGAATCTGTTTATTTCCAAGATGAATGAGGAAGTGGCTCCAGCTACACATCATTTATTATTCCAGGTTTAGGTAGGGGAGGGGATTGTCAAAGGCCTGAGAGACAACTTTTGAAGTATAAAATGTTGGGGCCCAGGATATGCAACCCCAAAATATGCCTCAATGGCATATTATTTTGAATTAAAGTTACTGAAGAAATGGCCAACGCAAGAGGGATGCTCTAGGGAGTTCCCTGGTGGCCTAGTGGTTAGGATTTGGTGCTGTCACTGCTGTGCCCCGGGTTCGATCCCTAGTAGGGAACTGAGATCCTGCAAGCTGCTCGGCACAGCCAAAATTTTAAAAAAAGGAAAAAAAAAAAAAAAAAGAGGGACATTCTCTCTTTTTTGTCTCCCTGAAAGCAGGAAATAAATCTCTCATGTGAAAGGTATACTCCATGCATCTGGAGGTAGGACACCCTTATTGCCAAAGATAGGGAATTTGGAGGTGAGAATCCTTTTTTAAACAAATCTTGCTACTTCTTTAATTTACTGCCCAAGCACAAACTCTGTTTAGATTCTTCACCAATTGGGCACCCAAAACCAAAGTTTCTTTGTCCTGTCAATTCTTTGCAAATTTATTGGTTCTTTGTCTAAGAAGTAGAAAATCTGCCTGCTTTGGCCACTTCCTCCATCCCATGTCTGTGAGACCTCCGTGCGCATGGATTCAAATGTGTTTCTTTTTCTCCTGTTAATCTGTCTTGTGTCAATTTTATTATTAGTCCAGCCAAAAGTACTCAAGAGGGGCAGAGGGGAAAATTTCCCTCTCCTCAACAAAACATACTGAACCTCACAGGCTTATTTATTTGGGCCCCTGAATTCCACGAAGTTAACAAAGAGGGCCCTAAGGGAGTTTGACCTTGGAGGACTGGCATCTGCCACATTGGCACAGGTGGCTGCCCCTCAGCTAAAAGATGGAATATCCATCCTATTCCTTGCTGAAGCTTCTCATGTGCTTCACCACAGGTTCACTTACAATGTCACACCTCCTGTAGTCTATTCTAGCTAGCTCTATACAGAGGCCTAGTCCAGTGAAGGAACAATGCTGCCTTATCAGTGGGATGCAAAGATTGCTTATCCCCATCCTCTCAGTGGGTGGCTGAGAGCTTTTGAGAGCCAAAATACTGAGTCAAGCCTCATCTCTGGGCAAACAGGTAGAACAGATTTAGCCATGATTCACACAACTTTGGGGGGTGGGGTGGGAGGTACCAGGAGAGTACCTCCAAGTAGTAAAGACCTCCAAGTAGTAACAGAATCAACCAGCTGAGCAAGAGTCTTTGGCACAAGGATGGGCCCTGCCAACTGAGTAGTAGGTACATCCAGAACTTTGGGAAGCAGCATGGACTGCCTGCCACAAGTAAAGGTATTAGTCAAAAGTGGCAGTGTAAGAGTTTCAGCAAAAAGGAAGTGGTTACCAGCTGAGCAAAGATGGGGCTCTTTCAGTTCCCAAAGCAGTAATGGGATGGTCTTAAAGTCTTTTCACAGAAGCGTAATTTTAAGCAGATATAAAGGAAAAATTCCTCCTCCTGTCTCCTCTACTCTCAGTACTCCACTACAACACCAATGACACCAGATGTGTGCATTTTCCACACATCAAGCAATTCTGGGACACCAGCTGGGTGTCCTACAACTTAACTCAATTCTGACATTATCTACCAGGAGGAAGTGTCAGATTCCACAGGTTAAGGGCTCAATATCACAAGAGTGCTCCTCCACTTCAGACTCCAAACACGAGTCGAGGTTGTTACCTGTGCTTCTGATCAAAGGGCTATAAATCAGAGGTTCCCATGACCTCCTCCTCAGGTTTGATTAATTTGATAGAGTGGCTCACAGAACTCAAGAAAATATTTTACTTAGTAGATTACCAGTTTCTTAAAAAAGGATGTAACTCAGGAGCAGCCATATGGAAGAGATGCATAGGGCAAGTGTATGGTCAGGCCACTCAAGATGGCTGTTCTCTTGCTCTCCGTATATCCCCTGCTCAACCAATGCCTGCTTCGCCTATACCCTACTCACATGATTGACCTTCCTACATACTTGCCCCAGGCTCCAGCTACTGACTGTTCTTATCAAAGGGGCAGCGAGGGGCGTGCCCCTCTGCTAGTGTACCTCATAACCAATGAGCCAAGCTGAATCAACTCCCCTGTAACTGGTTATCCCCCATCCCCTTCCCCTGCTGCCAGATCCTGCCTGCCACCTGCCACACACGGTAGGGTATCGCTCCAGGACCTTGCTTCAGATATGTAAGATCCCTATCCATTGATGTCTCCGTTGCTGACTCCGGGCTCTTTCTTCAGTCTTGAAGCTGGGCAAGTACAGGCCTTGCCGGCCTGCGGGGTGCAGCCCAACAGCAAGGTATGAGGAAAGGGGTGCAGAGCTTCCATGCTCTCTCCAGGCATGCTAGCCTCTGCTCACCTCCACATGTTCACCAATTCACCATGGAAGCTCTCAGAGCCCTGTAATTCAGGGATTTTTATGAAGGCTTTACTACCTAGGCATGATTGATCAAATCATTGGTCACTGGTGACTGACTCAACCTCCAGCCCCTCTCCCTTCCCCAGAGGTAAAATGAGTAGAACTGAAAGTTCCAACCCTCTAATCCTGGTTGGTTCTCCAGGCAACAAGCTTCCATCCTTAAAGGCTTTCCATTAACATTAACATAAACTGTGAGGTGGGTGAAAGGGGCTTATTATGAATAACAAAAGATCCATCTACCACTCTCAACACTTAGGAAGTTCCAAGGGTTTTGGGAGCTTGTGTCAGGAAAGGTACACAGAACAAATACACATTTATTAAAAATCACAGTATCACAAGCAGAGACAATAACGAAGGGTATTAGTGAATAGGCAGTGGTCCTGATGCAGGAAAAAAATCCCCAACTTTGTGATTAAATCAACTTTGTGATCGATTTCACAAAGATGGGATTACAAATTCTGTTAATAGGAAGGCAGAACAAACAGGGGAGTTAATTTCAGGGTAATGCTGTCAGGTTGTGGACACTAGAGATTACAAAAACCAACTAGGAGCCATAACTTGAGAAAATTGTTATACAATCCACCTTTACTCAAAAATGAGATGGTCCTCTATTTGACGGTGAAAACTGGGGAAACTGTTACTTGAACTAGCATCTATTCAGGTACATGCTCTTTTCAAGGACTTTTGGTAGAAGTTTGTAAATCAAATTGTGAAAATTCATCCTTATGCTGCTTTAATCTATGGAAGGGTCCAAGATTAGTTTTATATATTTTTTAATTTATTCAATAATTTTTATTATTATGGGGTAGTTATGATGCTGGCAAAGATGGAAACAGGTACACATGAAACACCTTCTAGAAGTCAGTCTATGATCTTCAAGTCTCTTGCCCTATTCCCAAACTAGCTCTACCCACAATTTTTCACTATCTCAGTTAATGACCATTCCAGCCATCCTTCAAGCTATATTCTGGTCCCAAACTGCCCATGAGCTGCCCATGGTTTTTGTTTTTTTGGGTTTTGGCCACACCGCAGCATGCGGGATTTTAAGTTCCCTGATCAGGAATTGAACCTGCACCCCCTGCGGTGGAAGCTCGGATTCTTAACCACCAGACTGCCAGGGAAGTCCTGAGCTGCCCAGCTGCCCATGTTGACACCATTTTTCACCCAAGCCCCACATCACTGCTTAGCAGTCACGATGTTTCAACTTTAACAATACAGACAGAATATGACAATTTCTTACCACTTCCATCACTAACACTCTAATCCTTCATTTCTCCCCTATGTTGTCTCAACAGCCTCTTGCCTCTTTATAGGTGACTCTCAACATGGCATACTCCTGCTTCATGGCCTTTGTACTTGTTCCCTTGGCCTGGAATGTTCTTCCCCTAGATACTCCCATACCTTGCTCCTTCACTTCATTCAAATATTTGCTCAGATGCCTTTTTTACAGTGAGGCCTGCTCTAACCCATTTAAATTTCACCCCCTAGCATTCTCCATTTTCCTTACCCTAATTTAGTTTACTTCTTACTCTGTACTCTAACATATTATATATTTATTGTGTTTATATTGTCCCTATCCTGCTCCCCGCCTCCCCTCCACTGGTAGAGTGTAAGCTACACGAGGGAAGCGATTTTCACCTGTTTTGTTCATTGCTAAATCTTCACATCTAGGATAGTATTAATACATAGCATATGATTACAACTGATAAATATATGCTGAATTAAAGAATAGTGGGGGATACACACATTTAAGCATATTATTACAACACTATGGGCTAAGTGCTAATAACAGAGGAATATAAAAAGTGCTGTTGATGAAAACTGATAAATAACTGCCACATACTTTTCAACATTTGCTTGGGCTGTATTCTCATTTGGAATGCCTCCCTTGTCTGCCATACCGTCCAAACCCCACCAAGTCTTTAAGGACCAACCTCCATGAAGCCTTTCTCGGTGCACTCTCTTTCTCTTTCTCCCTTGAACCACCACAGCACATGCCTAGAAGCTCCCATGGCACTTATTTAATACTACCTAAAACCAGAAGCATTCGTATTCCTGTCTTCTGCTTGCCTGCTAAATTATAAACTGTTTAGATTCAGTGATTTCATCTCTTTCATCTTTGAACGCTCCACAGAATCTCATTCAATGCCTTGCATAAATCTCAATAAACGCTTACTGTATAAATAAATTACAGGTTGTCAACTCCACTTGCCTCAAAGTAATTATTTTATTATCCTTACGTGCATTACCTGAAAATAATCTGTAAAAACTCCTTGTGCTAGCTTTGCTAGCTAGGGAATGCTTCTCGAAATCTGGGTTAAGATTAGTCACTGCAGAAGCTTACGCATTCAGAGTGAATCTCCAAGGAAATGCTAAGTCTCAGTGTGATACATTTCTATATAAGATTGTCTTTAAAATGACTGTATAAGACTTGAGCACCGGTTGTCTTCCTTTCAAGAATTATGAAGGAGAATTGAATTCACGGACTTCATAAAAGTAGGTGTCACTTGAAGTGACTGTCATTTCTTATAAGCAATTTTAAAGTCCAGGGCTTGCTTTCTCTGAGCACACATCTCCAGATCATCAAGTAAGACAGTGGAAAAATAAGATTCTTTTTTTTTTTTTTCTGTGGTACGCAAGCCTCTCACTGTTGTGGCCTCTCCCGTTGCGGAGCACAGGCTCCGGACGCGCAGGCTCAGCGGCCATGGCTCACGGGCCCAGCCGCTCCGCGGCATGTGGGATCTTCCCGGACCGGGGCACGAACCCGTGACCCCTAAATCGGCAGGCGGATTCTCAACCACTGCGCCACCAGGGAAGCCCCATAAGATTCTATTTATAAGTACGACATATAAACAACTTTCCACAACCTTCTAGAAGTACAGGAGATAATAGTTTCCTTCCACTTCCAAAAAAGGCATAGTATTTTAACAATTCATACTGTTAGCGGAAACACTGACTGAAACTGCCCGCCCTGGCCAGGCAAAGACAATAACAATTTGCATGAGTTATTTTATGACAGGAGATCCTGGTAAGGAACATAGAACTAACAAGCCACCAATCGGAAGAATACAGGAAAGGTCAAACGGAGAGAGGAGATGCCAGTCCACATGTCCTACCAACCTCCCAGAATCCTCCTCGCTGGAACCCATCTTGGCTGAGCAGTTGCGCGCCCACCAGAAAGGAACCTGAGTCAGAATGATTGGCCAGAGACAACCCGGAAACTAATCCCATCACCATAAAACCCGAGACTGAGAGCCACATGGCAGAGCAGTTCTCCTGGGTTCCCTTACCCTCCTGCTCTCCACCCGGGCACCCCTTTCCAATAAAGTCTCTTGCTTTGTCAGCACGTATGTCTCCTCAGACAATTCATTTCTTAGTGTTAGACAAGTGCCCACTCTGAAGACCTGGACGGGGTCCCCCTTCCTGCAACAATACCAACTTTGAGACTTTGTCAGAATTGGAAAATACCTCTGAGACAATGGGAGACCTGTAGGGGTGTTTCACGACTAAGATAAAGAGCAAGTAGCTCAAAGGGTTAATATATTAGGTGGTTTTCAACTTAAGTCTAAAACAGAGTTACTCAAACCATGTCTACTCTTCAATGCATACATCCTTTCCATTTCTGCTCCTTTTTCTTTTTCCTCTGCTCCTCTTCTACCTAACAGCACAGGTTAGCCCTATTTAATTTTACCACCTTCAGTAAAAAGACCTTTGTAAAGAACCAAGGTTGCCTCAAATATATAGTTGTACCACCAATAAAACTGGTTACTCATGCCAAATTCTTATCCATTGTACCAGATCTACCTATGCCAAGATAACAGTCTTCCAGTACATTTATAATTTGCAATCTATTATGAGACTAAATTACCCCCTCCCAAAAGAATGTTCATAGTAAATACAGAGTTCCTTTCAGTTCAAATATCTAAGTATGAAAAACAATTTCCTATTCTGCATGACACCTTTTCACATAACTGGTCTGAAAACACTTTCTACTTTGTAGGCCTAATAAGTTGTTCTGTAATTAATAACTAACATTTACTCAAAGAACATTTGAGTAGCACTTAACTGTGTTCAGTTCTTATTATTACCATTACGCATATCCCGAAAACTTAAGATTCAGACAAGTAAAGGGCAAGTTTTACCTGACGAAAGAGGACTCAACTTCTCGTCTTGTGCTTTCACATCTTATGATTTCTCTAAATATTAATGATGCTTTGTACACCAGAGATCAAATATATTCAATGTAAATCATGGAAATACACTCAATTCCTGAAGAACTGGAGGGTGGAAAATAGTATCTAAGAATTACACAATTTGCTTTATCTAAGCCCAGCCTCCCTTTAGCGACATATACCATCAGGGAACTGCAGAAACCTAGACTAATTGTTGTAAAAGCTGGTTTAAATACGGATGTAAGCCCAAACCTGAAACACCGCAATTGCCAGACAGCCCTGAGGTACTTTTCCTTCAAAACACAATTTGTGGTCGATCGTTAGATCAATTTTTTTCTCTGGCTAGACTGTAACTACCTAATATTGGGCTGTGACTGCCTTCTTCACCTCTCTATCCCCAGCACCTGGCAGAGCCTGGCTGGTCGTTTCCTATAAAAGAATGGATTCAAAAGGAAACAAGTGAGCCGGGTTAGTGCCAGTGTTCTGGAAACTTCTGCCTCCTCGAGGTCAGGACACCCTTCCAAACACAAGCTACCGTTTTGGCCTTTCCCCTGCTAGTTCGCAGCGGCGTGGCTGTTTGCAAGTCACTCAGCTCGTCTGTGCCGCAGTTTCCTCCTCCGTAAACACGGGGAGGACCAGAGGACCTGCCCCCGGGCGCCCACACTGCAAGGGAGGCTGGCCCACGGCCGGCGCAGTCTCCGTGTTTGCTGCGGGGACGCTCCTGGCTCCGGGCAGACAGGACGGCACTGAGACTCTGCACTGATTTTCACTCAGTTCATTCTCTTTTTCACGGTCATTTCCCAGAGGCCTTCACCTGCGCGCTCTCAGCCTCTCAGCAGACACCTAGACCAGCCGTTCTCAAACGCGAACACCCAACGACCTCCTATTAACCATTAACTCGGTCCTAGAATTCGGACGCCTGGTTTTCTCGAGAAGCCGTGGGTGGAAGCTAACCTACGCACTTCGTGCAGCTCCGTGGGCGATAGAAGCTGGTCGCGCTGAGGGTATCGCCTGTTACTCCCGAACCGGCATGCGGCGCGGGACCCAGTCCCCACAGCGCAGGCGCGGGAGCGGCACCTCGTCGCCCTGGGGGCCGGGAGAATCCGGCCAGTATCCCGCGGGCGTCAGGTGGGAGGGGCTCGCGGCTGGGCGGGGCTCTCCCTCCTCCGGCGGCGCCGCTTGAGTACCTCGACCCCGGGCCTGGGAAGCCAGCTTCCCGTCCATGCTGCCGACACACGGGGAGGGGTCAGACAGCTCGCACCCACGAGCGTGGGACATCCCCTCATCCCGGGAGGAAGGCCGGAGCCTTCCCTGCCCGAGGCCCGTCGGCTGTACCTCGCCGTACACCTGGCTCTGCTTTTTCATGTAGACGTGGGGGAGCTCGGCCGAGGCGCCCAGGGAGTAGATGTTGCCGATAAATGGCAGCCCCGACGGTCCTGGGGGGAAGCCCGACGGCCGTCTCTGCTTCAGCAGCTGACGGACCCCCAGCGCGAAGAGCAGCAGGAAGAGGGCGCCTCCGAGGGCCGCCACGAACGCCTCAGCACTGTGAGGTTCCCACATGGCCCGGGCTGGGGCTGCAAAACCCCACCGCCCCGGGACCCGGCGAGCGCTCTGCAACACCGCCGCATCGTATTGGCCCGGTACCCCGAGTTCCCGCCCCACTTCCATGGCCATTGGCTGGCTGAGCGTAGGGCCCTCGGGCCAGTTACTCTTGGCTTTGTTCTGGTCAGAGTCCGCACTGCGAAGGGCGGGTGACCCTGTGGATCTGGGCGCGGCTCTAGGCAAGCCCCAGCCGGTTGGGCACAGAGCCTGGAGGCCTCTTCCGGGGTGTTGACACTTGGTCCTGGAAGACATGACAGCACCGCCTACCTCACTGGGTCAGGCGGATCCTGCTTCCCCGGCAGCCAGCCTTTTCTGTGGGTATCTTTTTAGGAACCAGGTCTTTTTATTTCAGACTAGAAAACTGGGGAGATTATCAGTACTGCAGTCTTTAGCAAAACCTGGTAATCTTAAGAATCTCCGTTAAAGAATTGACCCATCAATATAAAAAGAAAATAATCTCACTCCTTTTTTTACTCATCTATTCTTTTATTCTATGTTATGAGGAATTTTTACATATGATCCCTTATGAATTGTAATTACACAATATTTAGGCAACCTGAGTTAATTACATATCTTTTCACAGCTTTCTGGTCGTTCCCAGCTGGTTACTTCTTGGCACTCACAGAAGTCTCTCTGGTATACAGTTGCCCAGGGATAGTGCTTACTCTTCAAACTTTTTGCCTCCACCACCTAAAATTAAGCAACTGATTGCCTACTTGGAAATTTCTATTTGCTGTTTCTATTCCTGTTTTGTATTGGGTAGTTCCTTGCAACACAGGACCTACTGGGCATGGGACTCTTTAACAGCTGCCTTTTGTGATTGAGCAGTGGCAAGAGTGTTATGGTCCTCATTAGCTTAAGGCTTATTCACACTGCAGGTATTTTTTAGATGTCCACCATGTAGTGCTATCCAAAGCAATGGAGATAATATGTGAAAAGAGCAACAAAGTCCCTACCCTCCTAGAACTTACATTCTTCTGAGGGAGGAGGAATAAACACATAAAAATAATTTTAGACAGTCATTAGCAGACGAAAATAAAAGTGTGTTATAGAGAATGCTTGGGCATGGGGAAATCCTTTAGCAGGTGAGAGATGTCAAGAAAAGTCTCTTTAAGAAGATGACATTTGAGCTTAGATCAAATGATAAGGAGTTATATTAGTTTTCTACTGCTGCCGTAACAAATTACTACAGTGCCTTAAAACTACAAATTTATTATCTTATAGATTTTGTGCTCAGAAGTCCAAAGTGGGACTTACTGGGTTAAAAGCTAGGTGTTGGTATGGCTGCATTCCTTCTAGAGGCTCTAGAGGAGAATCAGTTTCCTGGCCTTTTCCAAATTTTAGGGGCTACCCACGTTCCTTAACTCGTATTCCCTTATCTTCATCTTCAAAGGTAGCAACATCTCACATTGGATCTCACTGACTCTTTGCCCCCTTCTCTGCCTGCCTTCTGCCTGCCCCTTCTACTTAGAAGGACACTTGTGATTACATTGGGCCTACCTGGATAATCCAGGATAATCTCCCCACCTCAAAGTCAGCTGTTTAGCAACCTTAGTTCCATTTTATTGCTCCATGCTGTGAAACCTAACATACTCTGTTTCTGGGAATTAGGATGTGAACATATTGGAGGTGAGAGGTAGGGACAGGGGGGACCAGGGGAAGATATGGGGGAAAATATTCCAAAGAGTGAATAGCAAGAGCAAAGGCCTCCATGTACTAAGCAAGCCTTGTCCTCTGGGAGTGTTTCCAGTCTCTCACTTTTCTATATCTCTGATGCAAATACACTGGAGCTGAAGCCAGGCAGTTAGTTAACCTTAAGTTTTGCTGTTTAACTGTTTTGAGCTCACTATCTGGTATATGGACATCTCCAGTGTCCTGTACGTTTCACAGGATCTCCAGCCACGGAATATCTACCTACTGCCTATCACAAATGCCTAATATATTACCTTTAGGGATTCCTTTAAATTCTTATTAATCAAGAATCTTCTAGTAAAATGGAAAAATAATATGATAGATGATCATTGCTAAACTTAGTCCTCAATGTCTAACCAAAGGTCAATGGAGATGGCCTAGGATGGATATTGGCATTGCAGCTGGAGCACAGTGATGCTGAGGCACTAGGAGTGGAGTGATATCATCTACTGGATATCTGAGGTCACCCCTGCCTGCCTTCCCCAACATCATTCAGCTTGCGTTGTCTGGCTGGCCACAACTGTTATGCAGTTTGGTACTTGGTTCAAGAGTGGCCCCTTTCCATCATCTATTTTCAAAAACGATTAATTTCCATTCCAAAAATATCCTCCCATTCACTTAAGGTAAGGAGCATTTCTCCTTTGGCATTCTCCCCCTGCCTACGTTAGCAGAGGAGAGCTGTAGCTTTGACAGCAGCCTGACTCACTAACTGCACTGATGAGATGCCTCATCCCCACCTCCACTGCCCCTTGGGGACAGTGTGTGTGGGAGGTCTTCACGACTCACTAAAAGTCTCTCAGAACACAGATCCTTACCTGTCATCATTTTCATCATTTATCGTGTTCTCTCAGCGCTCAGCAAAGAGAAGTAGCTCTCTTTGTTCCCCCTCCCTGCATTTGCTCCTAGCGTGATAGAAAACAACCAATATTATGTTTGCCTGTGGACTTTATCAGGACAGGGATGTTTGGTAGAACAGGAAATGAAGTATTTCACTGTTTCATGGTAGAGAGCCCATCTTCAGTATGCAGGGCTGAATGGGTTCCTGGAGAAATGTGAAAAACCTGTACATGGCTCTGATATTTCTGTGTGCAGATAGGTAATGGTTTCAACAGAGTGTCTGTGCTCCAGTGAGAGCCTCTTTCTTGAGCTTTGGGAGCCTCCCTCCAGGACGCATTCTGAGGGCTCCCTGCCGTTCCTGGATGGATGCTCCCCTAGCCTGAGCCCTGGGTGCTCTCCCAACCCCCCACCCCAGCGCACAGTGATGCAATCAGCAATCAGCACAAGGTGCCTCCTTGGCACATTTCATTATATGCACTCACAGTTGCATTTCATCAGAATGGAAGGGAGTGAGAGTCGAGGAAGTGCCTAGCCGAGCCACATTGGAGCCTGAGGCAAAAGAAAAAAAATCAACAATGCTGATGTTGGTTCATTAAAAATTTGATATCTTGTTCATCATGGATTTTTTCGCATTAATTTTGAATTTAAAGTGTTACATTAGAATATTATCTTGATTACTAAGCATTTTGGTGTCCCCTTATTTTGCTCCCAAGGTGAATGCCTCACATGCCTCACCGGAGCCCCAGCCTTGAGATGTAGGGTACATAACTGATGATTTTGATGACAAAGTGGTATGTAGGAACTGGGTTTGTGCACTTGGATTTTCCTGATGCTCCTAGGAGCCAGGTACTGAGGTGAAGCTGGTGGAGCGTGGCACCTCTGCATGGGATTTGAGGAGCCTTATGAAAGTCTCCCTTTGACCACTACAAAAAAGTCCCCACCTTGCCTGAAGTTCAATCTTTATCATTTAACTTATATGAGTTAAACATTCCCCCAAAGAGGCTAAGTTGGAAAATGTAAACCCTGATAGCAGCAAAGTGTTAGAAAGTTCCTAAAACTGCACTTACACGTGAATGTGTTTATTCCAGCATTTTCTTAGAGGCAGGACAGAATGGGAGGCGTGATGACACTGATCTGCTGGAGTTGTTGGCATGGTCATGTTGATGGTGGTAGGTGTGGGGACTTAAGAAAGGGATACAGAAAGAAAAAAAGAGGTTTTCAATGAGAAACTTATTTCCCTTCACAATTTTTCCAAAGGTTGCCGACAGATCACACGTCTCCCAGGAGTCATTCCTGCCGTTTCCTGGGGATGCTCAGCCAACCACCATCTGCCACTGTCTCTCTTCCAGCACCCTGCTGGTCCATCGTCTAATCTTGACATCTTTTGTTTCTTTTCTTGTATTTAAAAAGATTAGAAGTCTAAAGTGGATGAACACTTAGTGACCATCTTGTTGGAGACCCTCTTCCAAACGTGGTCTCTGAGACTCAGTGGAAATGTAATTCTCTATCCAAGGTCACACAAGGCAGCACCAGTGTAACCAGAAGTCTGGGCTGTGGACTTACCACATGCTTCTTGACTCATTCATCACGGAATTATTGAACACCTACTAGACTAGATGCTGGAGATGTAATGGTGAGCAAAACCAGTCATGGTCCCCACTTTCCTGGGATTTACAGTCTACTGGGGGATGTGTACATAAATAATCACAAATAGATATATCATTACAAATAGTTAAGTTTTCTACCGGTATCAGTGTTATACCATTTTGATGGAAATGTAGAAACCATGCTACATTTGGGCATCTTTGCCTCTCCCTCTCTTTAAATATTGGGTTGGCCAAAAATTTCATTTGAGTTTTTCTGTAATGTGAAATGCCCGAACGAACTTTTTGGCCAACCCTAAATATAGTTTTAGGTGTTTCCCCGGTATGCGTTGCACACCATGTCAGATGGTGTAATAATTTTTGCTTCAACCATCAATTTTGCCCATTCTGATGTTCTTTTTTTTCCTGAAGTTCCAGACTTTCTTCTTCTGTTTCCTTCTCTGATTAGAGAACTTCCTCAAGCCATTTTTTAAAAATTATTTTTTATTGGAGTATAGTTGCTTTACAATGTTGTATTGGTTTCTGCTGTACAACCAAGTGAAGCAGCTATACGTATACATATACCTTAAGCCATTTTTAAGAGTAATTTACTGGCACAGATTTCTTAGTTTTCCTTCATTTGAGAATGTTTTTATTTCCCCTTTCATTTCTGAAGGATATTATCACCAGATATGCAATTCACAGTTGACAGTTTTTTCTCCCAATTAAAAAAAAAAGTTAAGCTTTCTGATGTAAAGAAACAGTTTTATAAGCCTGTATAACACAGGAAATGTGATCAGTGTTGGAGGTCAGAAATTGCTGCCTGGGGCACAGAACTAGCTTATACCCAGGGACTTGTCTTCTCCACAGTCATGTTCACTGAAAGGTTTACTGTTCTTCTCAAGCAACTGGACTTCTATGGGACTTTGAGCACCAAGTAGGAAGAGAAGGAAAAGTGGATGTGACAAATACATTCTTTAAGTTGTGAATATCGCTGAGAGAGCCACTTCAGTCCTAATTTGAAGCCTTTTTACTCTTGCTTTGCAAAAGATTTGATAAACATTCTTATACTGTGCTTCTAAAAAGGGTAACTTTGAAGAAGCAAAGTAAACAGCAGGTTAAATTGAACATGCTCATTAAAGAACATTAAAGTTATTTTAAGAACATTCTAACAAGTGTGCAGGGGAAATGTGTGGTATATTTTTGGAAGATTTGGCTAAGTTTTTTTTTTTTTTTTTTAATCAAGAGTTTGGTTGCCATTTAGTAAACATTGTCAGGACTTCTCTGGTGGTCCAATGGTTAAGACTCTGTGCTTCCACTGCAGGGGGCATGGGTTCAATCCCTGGTTGGGGAACAAAGATCCCACATGCCACGAGGTGCGGCCAAAATAAATAAATAAACAAACAAATAAAAGTTTATTTAAAAAGCATTGTCAGATATGTTATCACTAAAAGATCTCACAATCAAAAAACTTATAAGGACAAAACATGTCTGTGAAAACTAAGTTAGTTTGAATTCATGATGGATGTAATACCCCTTGGCAAGGTTGGCTGACAGGGTCCTGATTTGCTACCAGATAAGCCAATGAGACATGAGTTATATTTATTGAACATGGAATCAAATATTAAAAAGATGCACACTAGATAACTACAATGATTTTATTCTGCATTGAGCTTTAGTTTATTTCAAGGAAAAGAGTGTTTTCAATATCAAGAAGCATGCGTATATATGTGTCTTCCATGCTATTTTTTTCTGCAAGTTGCTTTCACTGAAAATTGAAGAAGTAGAGTTCAGCTGCTAACAGGTATCTACTATAGTTGCCTTCAAGTTATATGGGGAAACCGAGGCTCAGAGAGGGTCTGGCCCATGGTGACATAGTTAGCAGAGGACAAACACAATATTTGAACCCAAGTCTATGCTCTGAATCCAGATGTACATGACATTGTAGGGAATACTCCCAAAGGGTAGAGTCTTTGCCTTTCAAACTCAAAAACTAGAATATCACAATTATAACTTCAGGGAACAGTGTTTTAAGTGAAGAGGTTCTATATTTCCTGGCAGATGATCTTAGTGTCACCAGGAGACACTGGAAAAATAAAAATAAACCCAAGTTAGAGGGGTTTCAGATATTGAGACTCTCTGTTCTATATCCAGCCGCTATAGATTTTTTCATGATACATGCTCAGGGAGAGTTAGAGTGTGACCCGCACCCCTGCAATAATACCCAGCCACCAGCCATGCCATTCAAAGTACTAGGGCAGTCACCTTCTTCCTGGAGTCATTTCACTGTTCAGGCCTGCAGGTCCATTTGGTGGCGGCCAAAGGCTTTGGAGCCCACGTTGGTGGGCATGAAGTTCCTCTTAATCACGCTCCCAGATGTGCTCAGCCAGCCCGCCATCTTATGGGTCACGCAAGTGGCAGCGTTGCACGATCTCTTCTGGGCAGTGATGCTGATTTGTAGGATGGAGAAAATGAGAAGGCCTGTCAGTGAGAGGTTGAGGGCAGATGCTGCCCCATGGGACCATCAGTGGAAAATTACTCCTCTGAGAGGCACCAATGAACCTTAAATGTTTCTGCTAAATACAATCATCACAGCAGAAAATCAAAGGGTTTTAGGGAAAATGTCACAATCAATCCCTGTAGACATTTCCAGGGGTGTCAGAAGACCAAAGATGTCTCTGGGTTAATGTTCTTGCAACACAGAACTGTAACAGCCAATCTTTCCTGTGTAAATTAAATACCAACCAAGGCTTATGAGATGAGAGAGAGATTTATGGCACTATACCCAACCTCATTCTTTTTTTTGTGTGTGTGGTACGCGGGCCTCTCACTGCTGCGGCCTCTCCCGTTGCGGAGCACAGGTTCCGGACGCGCAGGCCCAGTGGCCATGGCTCACGGGCCCAGCCGCTCCGCGGCATGTGGGATCTTCC
>NC_041229.1:69098745-69101814 GCF_002837175.3 Physeter macrocephalus
GCATGAACCCGTGTCCCCTGCATCAGCAGGCGGACTCTCAACCACTGTGCCACCAGGGAAACCCCCCAATCTCATTCTTAAGTGTACACCTTCCTGGTAAGCTGGCGGAAGGGTAAGCCATATTCTGGGAGGGGTGCAGAGATTTACCTGAAGGCTTCTGTCTCATGCTCCAGCTCAAGGGCCTTCATCTGCACATAATACTTCACCATTGCAGCCGGTAGGAGGCGCGATTCCTCCTCAGTGAGTGTAGCAGTTACAAAGCCACTTTCCAAGGCCGACCTAGGGAAGGGAAGCAAGCCCAACTCATGCTCTGAGCCCCTGCCTACCCCCACACCCCAGGATAAGCAGCCAGCTTTCTTGGTTTCTGGGACTTCCACTGAGGATGTGGCCAACCCAATTCTCTCTCTTTTTAATTTCTTTTTTTAAGGTTTTTAAAATAACATTTCTTAAAAGTTAACATGTGCATAATAGGAAGCCAAAAAACACAAGAAACAAAAAACAAAGTCATCCATCATCGCAAGCAGTTTACTGTTTGATGTGTCCTTCTAGATCTCATTTGTGTATTTACACAACTAAGCATCCATTTTTATGTAATTAAGATCATACAGTTATGCATCATGCTTTTTCACACATCATTTCAAAGTCCCAAAGCTATGAGTATTTTGATAACCAAGAATACACTACACCAACTCAATCTGGAAGGAGAAAAATGTAATCCTGACTTTCTTGGTGACAAAAATTTCAGAAAAGACAAAAATGGCAACAGGCCTCTAAACAAAGATATTGGTAGAGTTATGATTAAAATACTACATTCCCTTAATGTTCAATTAAAAATGAGACATACAGCAACAGAGTACACAAAGTATAATGCTTCTAAGAGGATTCATTATCCAATCTAAACTATTAAAGTGTTAGTGAGGAGGTATGTTTCCATTGAATTACTTAACAATGTATTCCTATAGGACAGCCAAGAGATGCACACACATCAATGGTTATCATCAAAATATAAATATGAACACGTCCACATACATCCCTCCCTTTATATTTCCTTCTGCCCCTCTGCTGACAACCTAATGAACACGTCCTGACATACATTTCTCAGAGACGGTTTAACAATTCCATGTCCAAGATGCTGCTTTTTCATCAATTATAATAAAGATATTTACAAATTGGTTAATTCACTAGCTCTACTTTTTGCCATACATTGTCACTTCAGGACATTTAAAAAAGCCTATATGTTGCAAAATAGTGAATGAACCTTGTCTATAATAAACATTGGTACTTTACAAAAATGCACATATAGACCTATGGTTATAACCTAAAATTGTTTTATATATGGAGATATTAGCTAAGAGCCCTTTCCCTTCACCCTTCCTCTTACCCCTCCTCCAGCATTTCAACGACTAAGTACAAGACTACATCTAGCTCCAAGAGGTGGATTAACATACACTCCCAGAAGATACAGCCCTTTCTAAAAACCAACAAAAGGGCATTTATTAAGGGATTATTTTACTACTCTATTTTTAATATACTTTGGGCATTAAGCCTTGCTTATTCTTTAATACACAGCAATATTCACTAAAACACACAAATAGAACAAGGGTTAGACAATCTGAACTTGTCTAAAGACTCATGGGCACAGATCCCTTCTCTGCACTTCCTTCCCTTGTCCCCTCTTCCCTCCCTGACCACCCAGTGAACAGTCAGCCTACTCTCCAAGACTCAAGTTTAAAAATTCCACTCCCCAAATATAACCATTCCTATGAATTAACAGAAAAAAATACTTAAAATGTATTACTTTAACTCTCTACTTTCAACATATGATGTGCATTATTACACATCTAGAAAGACTAGATGATTCAAATAAGGATTTAAGTTTGTCCACTATCTATACACATAGTAGCAATGAATAAACTGCACACAAAGGCTTTAATCTCAAAGTGTCTTCTAAACAGGAAAACTCTGGCCTAGAACCCTTCCCCTTTTCATCTCTATCAACCCAGCCCAGTTCTCAATGGACAGGGCATGAGGCATGTATCCATCCAAAAATGCCACTTCACCAGGATTTAGGCTCTGGTGTGACCTAAAAGAAGTGGTTTGTTCCAAGTGGATTATATAGACCTGTGAAAGGTGATGTTTAGATTTTCAGGAATTTTATGAGCTTAGTGTAAATACAGCCATTATTAAAAATTAAATGATAATGATTTGAATCTGAAAATGATTTCAATTTAATGTAATTTGAATAAAGGTGAGAAATTAAATGAAAACATCACATAGATTTAATAACAAATTTACTGGCAAAGTAATTAGCAGATTAGGATGCAATTCATTGATCAAATTATGGTTAAATTAGTAAACAGGTTTGCTAAAGATAGAAATGTTTGGTAACAATCAATAAAAGCATGCTGTGAGGGTCAATGAGTTACAGTATATGAAATTTACAAGGAGTATCCTGTATCTTATGTGTGTTTGTAAACTGTGTGATACACATCTTTGTATCATAAAAAGTTTATGATATACTTACATACATGTTTACATTCATACATTACCCCCCACCCCCATAAGAGCCAGATTCAGCACAGCACAACTGAGAACATAGAATTTTATGATCCAGGGACAGGGGGAGGTAGGAGCGCTCCTGGCAGGGCTGTCTCACCTGAGTGGCGCTGAGTGGAACATGCCTGCCTGGTACAAGACCAGGATGCTGAGGACCAGGAAGGGGGGGAACTTCCAGAAGCCCATGACGACTCTCTGCAAGGGAAGAATAACATCAGCATCTGGAGCAATAACAAATTCCATGCGCCCACAGACCCAGGCTCTGCTCCTGCCTCTGCCCCTAACTCCCTGGCGTCCTGGCTTCAGGCTGAACATATCACTCCGCTTCAGCATCGTTTCCTCCTCAGCCAGGTGGACTGCTGGAAGATCCAGTAAGGCTGCAGCATGCTTGGTTTAGCAAAGAAACCTAGTGGGACAACTGGGTGAGAAGGTCTTAGTCCATAGCCCCCGCCCCATCACTCCACTCACTCTCACATACAACCTGTTGGCCAGGACTCCTGGAGGACAGAGTCC
>NC_041229.1:69101849-69110697 GCF_002837175.3 Physeter macrocephalus
AAGAACCACATTCTACTGCTCAGCTGCTCCACACTTTGGTACAGAGTGCCCTGTAAGAATCAAGCTGGAAGGGTCTCAAATTGGAACCCAGGACTTAAACTGGGAAAAAAGTTCCCAGAACCCGTAACAGGGGCTTGCGTTTAATGGCTGCCTGCCCCTCAGGCACTGCACCTATTTGCCACTGGCTTGCGCTGGCCCAGGTTCCGAAGCATTTCCCGCGGTCCGCTAGGCACAAGACGTGATCCGTGAGAGCACCGTCTGCACAAAACTATTCCTGCGTCCAGATCTGCTTGCAGTGCCAGGGGAGCTCCAGCATCCCAAACTGACCTAAGCACGTGTGCTTCGGGAAAGGAAACTGGAGCCCGCCTCAGCGCAGGGAGAGTGAAGCAGGGAGTGCGTGAACTGAGACCATCCAGTGTTACCTGTGGAAGGAGCCTGGGATGCATTGCAGAGTAATGCAGGTTGTGTGAAATGACCTCGACAGAAGTGGACAGAGCCTCTGAGACTGGAAGAGATCAGCTAAGAAAAAGTAATGGAGAGAGAGAAGGAAGAGAGGGCAGAGAGAGAAAAACAAAATCCCAGCTGAGCAGGAATCTCCGGGCTTACCTGGCAGCAGGAAGCAGGTGGCTTGGAGCAGAGGAGGGAGCAGTGGCAGTAGCTTTGGCTTCGGGCGATGGCACTGTGGCAGGAGTGGCAGTGCGTCTGATGCCTCCCAACACCAGCAGCTGCTCTTATTCCTGCTGCTCTGGGCCTGGGGTGGTCCAGGAGCTCTGGGCAACCAATGAGCGGAAGGATGTGAGCCCCAGAAGGATTGTGTCATCACTTGCGTCCAGAACCTGGAGCATCCAGAAGGACCACCCCACTTGTATTTGCATTGAGGTCATTGATGGCGGGGGCGGAAGGGGGACGTGGGGGGTTGGTGAGGACCAACGAAAAACACACGAAAAGTGAGTAGGAATTTGAGGACACTTTGACGTCATGGTTAACTTCACCCGTTCGGTTTCGCGGGTTTTGAACACGCACGTGTCCCACTCCATCCCCAGCTGTGCGATCTTGTCGGGCAGAGTCCAGCATTACAAGGAACCCTGTCTCCCCTAGGTCTGACCGCAGACCTCCGTGCAAGTGCAGCTTCGAGGGTTAATGCACAGTAGAGTTGATAATTCTGTGCCCAAGGAGGGGGTCTGATTCAGGCAGCTGGAATCACGCACAGGAGGGCAGGGTTTGTGGGTATCAGACACAGAGGACCAAGAACTTTGTCACACTGGAACTCTGTTGCAGCTGTGCCTTTTCCAGGTGGAAACATCGTGGGCTAGTAACTTCTAGTGCCTCAGTATACTTATCTTTGAAATGGGGATCATATTCTCATCTTGAAGGAATGTTATCAGTAGTAAGTATGTACCTGTTATCTGCCCAGGTAGGGATCTAGAAGTGCTTACCAGGGAAGTTCATAGGGGATTCTGTGGGATCGCAATCCATCTTCCCAATCAGCACCCTGTGCAGCTGCCTGGAGTCGTGCTGGTTGGTCCATCAGGTGGGTTAAGGAGGGGCTGGATGCCCTGCTGGGCCTGAGCAGGGAAGTGCAAGGCTAAAAGCTTCCAAGCGAGCCTCTAGCCCCACGCCCCCTCCCCCGCCATTCATCACCTAAAGTTCAGCCTCCTTCTCGAACCATTTGCCCAGCTGCCCCTTGCTTCCGGCTGCTGTTTGCCAAGATGCTCCAGTGACCTGTGATTCCAGCCCTGCACCCACGTCTACTGCAGTTCAGTCCTCTGCTAGAAAGCCCGCCAAGCTTGATGGTGCTGAAGAGTCCAGCGGAGTGCAATCCTCGCTCTCACTTCAGTCACACTCTACACACACCCATACTCAGTACTTTCTCCCACCATGTGCCCACTCCCAAACCACAGGCACTCACAAGATGACACCGGCGCTCAGCGGCATCCAGGTGATGCTCACAGTCCCGCCCTAAGTATGCACAGAGCGGCATGATTAGGACCTGCGTCCACGAAACCTGCCCCGACTCTCAGTAAGCGTGCTGTGTAAAGCCCAATTACCCAGCACCTCGACCCTCCTACACCCTGCCCAGCACGTTTCTGGATCTCAGTGTCGGAGCTCCTGCTCTAAGCCTTCCAGGAAGGTCTGAGGTGCTGACTTGCTGTCCTCAGCAGATAGAATGCAGAAAACGAAGCTTCTCACTGTCCGCAGTATCGCTGGGTCTGAGCACATAGCGCAAGATCCAAGCAGCCTGTACAGACCCTCCAGCGCGGCAAGCACTGCGGCGGCATCGCGGGGCGGTGGAATAAAACACGGATTCCAGGTGGCTGGTTTTCTCAGGTGGAACCGAAACTAGCCGAAACGAGCCACGAGTGACCCGAACCACATGTCCACGCCCCGGACCTCAGTGTCAAGCAGCTTCAGTGTTTTGTTCGACACGGCGGCTGCCTCGCGGCACATCTCTTCCCCTTGCAGGTTGGTGGTCTCCGGGCTCAGGACACCTAACTTCCAAGATGCCCTTGTTCCAATTTTCTGCTTCTTAACCGCAGCGGTGGCACTGATGCAAGCGAATAACACCTTGGGGCAGGGGAACTGGATATCTGAAACTGGCTCTCCTCAGGCAGGGCGGTGGGGGATCCGGGGAATGGAATAACCGGTTGGAAGCGCGCAAGTGCGCCTGGGCGCAGAGCCGGGAAAGGCAAGATGTGCAAGGGAAGGATTCAGGATGGCGGATAGCGGGGTTCAGTGCACCTTGGAGTCTCGAGGCAGAAATCGGGGGCTGAGACCCAGACCGGGGTTAGGGAACTCAGCAGCAAGACTAAATTGGCGAACGCGGCAAAGCAGATACTGTGCGGCATGTAAATTGGGCTCGGCCACATAAGACTGTTGTAGGCGAGGCTTTAAAACTCAGGTGCAAAACACTTCTGCCGACATGACTTCCAAGACCTGAGGTTTCTGGCGTATCAATCTTCTGAAACCATTTGTAAGTACCTGTGTACATGGGTTGCCTTTTCCTTTTTTTTAAAAAAAAAAACATTCATTTGGCGGCGCCGGGTCTTAGCTGCGGCAGGGAAGATCTTCGTTGCCGCAAGCGGACCGTCGCTGCGGTCTGCGGAATCTTTAGTTGTGGCATGCGGGAGGTATGCGGGTTCTATTTCCCCGACCAGGGATCGAACCCCTGTCCCCTGCATTGGTAGCTCGGAGTCAAGCACTGGACCACCAGGGAAGTCCCGCCTTTTCCTGGGGAAGTCCCGCCTCTTCCTTCTGAGAGAACCAAGGCTTTCACCAGTGCAATGGTGATGACAAAATGGTTAAGAAACGACTATTTTAGAAGCCGAATTTGTAACCATATCATTTTGTGAGCTCAGAACTCTACCCCTGGCTGTCACGTGTGCCATCAGCCTTCAAAGCGTACATTCATTCCCCCCTCTGAAATCTTTGGTGGCTACGAAGGGCTAGCGGTGTGAAGCTGGACACAGGGTCTGCACCCAGAGGGTGCTAACGTAGCCTCCTGCAATTTCAGCTTTTCCTGAAAAGTCAGTCTCTCAAGATAGGGAGGGACTGACATGAACTCATCCATCAAGTACTCTGAATTTCTAATGAGTCCTGGTGCTGAGCTGGGGGCAAGGTTAAAAAAAAAAAATCTTTGGCACTTAGCAGCATGTGTTGCATACTAGGTGGCACTCACCCAATGTTTATTAAATAAAGGAAATTAATTTACTGTGGAAGATTTACCAGCCAGTCTCACCGCTATTATAGGACTCTAATCTAATCCCAGCCAGCAAAGAATCCGGACCTAGCTAAGTAGCGTGGCTTTTCAATAGGATTTCGAAATTGTGAGCTCAAACATTTGAGACACTCCTCTCATTTTATTTGATATGCAGAGTTGGTTTCCCCATGGAAGTTTCCAGGAACAAGACAGGGAAAGGAAGGTTAACCGTAGGGTTCTTGCGGAAGTCTAGGGTCTCCTAGTATGAGACAGAAAACTATTGTCCTCTGAGCCCATCCCTGAGTTACCAAGTGAACTCAAAGTTTAGACCTTACCATGTGCACATTGCTTATGTTGCATGCAGCCCTACCTGAGACTTCTTTGAACGGAAGCACTAAACAGAAATTGATCTTGAGAAAGTCAAGGAAAATACTGATTTAAAAATAGTTACCTGATTATTTGGCACTTGATTGTACAGTCTTATTTCATAACTTTTAAACCTGAAAACCAGGTTTAAAAGTTTAAACTGTTTAAAAGGGGGAAACAACCTAGTTTGGAAAAAACATTTTTTACAACATTCTGATAAACTCTAACTGCAGTATTTATTTCCATACTTTTAGCTCAGATTCCTGTGCTTTGTTTCAAAACTTTTTTCAATTGAAGTATAGTTGATTTACAATGTTGTGTTCATTTATTCTGTGCAGCAGTGATTCAGTTTTATACATATATATATTCTTTAAAATTTTCTTTTCCATTATGGTTTATCTCAGGATATTGAATAATCTATAGGACCATCCATATTGCTGCAAATGGCATTATTTCATTCTTTTTGATAGGTGAGTAATTTTCCGCTATATATACATCTTTTTAAAAAAATTTATTTTAATTTTAAGTATAGTTGATTTACAATGTTGTGTTAATTTCCACTGTACAGCACAGTTATTCAGTTATACATATATATACATTCTTTGTGATATTCTTTTCCATTATTGGTTTACACAGGATATTGAATATAGTTCCATGTGCTATACAGTAGGACCTTGTTGTTTATCCATTCTATATATAATAGTTTGTATCTACTAATCCCAAACTCCCAATCTATCCCTCCCCCACCCCGCCTCCCCCTTGGCAACCACAAATCTGTTCTCTATGTCTGTGAGTCTCTTTCTGTTTCGTAGATAAGTTCATTTGTGTCATATTTTAGATTGCACATATAAGTGATATCACATGGTATTTGTCTTTCTCTTTCTGACTTACTTTACTTAGTGTGATAATCTCTAGGGCCGTCTGTGTTGCTTCAAATGGCATTATTTCATTCTTTTCAATGGCTGAATAATATTTGATGTTATATATGTACCACATCTTCTTTATCCATTCATCTGTTGAGGGACATTTGGGTTTCTTCCATGTTGGCTATTGTAAATTGTGCTGCTATGAACACTGGGGTGCATGTAACGTTTTGAATTACAGTTTTCTCCACATATATATCGAGGAGTATGATCACTGGATCATATGGTGACTCTATATTTTAGTTTTTTAAGGAACCTCCATACTGTTCTCCATGGTGGCTCCACCAATTTATATTCTCACCAACAGTGTAGGAGGGTTCCCTTTTCTCCACACTCTTTCCAGCAATGATTATTTGTAGACTTTTTGATGAAGCCATTCTGACCAGTGTGAGGTGATTCCTCATTGTGGTTTTGATTTGCCTTTCTCTAATAATTAGTGATGCTGAGCATCTTTTTATATGCCTGTTGGCCATCTGTATGTCTTCTTTGGAAAAATGTCTATTTAGATCTTCTGCCCATTATTTGATTGGGTCGTTTGTTTTTTTAATATTGAGCTGTATGTGCTGTTTGTATATCTTGGATATTAAGACCTTGTCAGTGGCTTTGTTGTAAATATTTTCCCCACTTCCATAGGCTGCCTTTTCATTTTGTTGATGGTCTCCTTTGCTGTGCAAAAGCTTTTAAGTTTGATTAGGTCCCAATTCTTTATTTTTGCTTTTATTTCTTTTGCCTAGGGAGACTGATCTAAGAAAATATTGCTACGATTTATGCCAAAGAATGTTTTGCCAAAGTTCTCCTCTAGGTTACTCCTTTAATTCTATATAATGTGTGTATGATACAGAGTCAACAACAACAACAAAACCACAACAGTAACAACCTCAGCAGCAGTAGCAACAACATAAATTCATTCTCTTCAGTCTGGGCGAAATTTGGAGCTGTTATATTAACTGGAGAATTTTAACTGAAAATTGACTCTACAGGGTTCCACTTACAAGGAATTTAGAAATCACAATAACAAATAAAAAGCTGAACATACTGAAAAAATCAACAACTCTTCTAGGAGCCCTATGAGAGATAAGGACTGAATGGGCAAATTTCTGCCCCTAAGACTGGGGAGACAGAAAGGTGAATACAGAGAGTAATGGCTTCCCAGAGCAGGCACTCACAAGGGCAACCTCACCTGGAACCAGCACCGGACAGCGTTAGAAAACCTGAACTATAACCGACAAATTGCTAGAGTCTCAGTGTGGACAACTTCTGAAACTTAAAAACCCACCTTCCTGCCCTGCACGTGTCTGAGATTTACCTCCAGTAGCTCAACCAGGTTCTCACGGTAAATAGGGGAGAAAAATCCCCTTGTGCTTTCAGCTGGGTAAGGAGAAAAGGAATCATTCTGAAATACACCACAGCAATCTGTATTTCTTAATAAGGCCTGCCCTTATTAACTCTTGTTAACCAGAGCCTAGCTTTACAGCGATATTATCAGAGACTAAGTGACCTGGGGGAAGGGAAATTCCCAATTAACTTCATTCCTAGGCTTTCAGGTGGGAGTAGGGAAACACCCAACTCTAGGACCCACTAGTCCCCTCTGTCACCTAAGTGGGGAGTAAAAAAAACTGAGAAACACCTGTGAAGTTCACAGTCCGGTAGAATACTCTCACTAAAAGACTGAGACCTAATTATAGGGCTATGGAAATCTTTCCCTGTCCCCAGACCTTACCACCACATTACTAAAGGCCTATTTCTAGCGTTTCCTTTGACCTGTTGTACTAAATGTGTACTAAAAGGTGACAAAACAATATGAATAGGCATCAAGTATCAGATCAATTTACTTTTCTTATACTTAGTTGATCTAACAGATAACAATTTGTTCAAAATAATAATAGCAATGGTGTATTCAATAACATAGTTATATATATATCTATATCTATATAATTAGGTATGATATATGTCTGGAGAATGTTGCTAAACATGAGGAGCAGAGAATTTTCAAAATAGATAGGAGGAAGAGGGGGACAGATACCTTGCCCTTGTATCCCTGACACTAAAATACGTAATAGTGCTCTCTGAGAGGGGAAAGAGAACTTGCCACCTGGATGGCAGCACCATATTCTTTTGTCATAAAAATGGATCTAAAACTGACTAATAGTCCTTGCCTGGATGCCATGCTTTCTGCAAGTTGTCAGCAGAAGCTTTGTAATATGACTGCTTAGTGAGTTCACCTAGAGCCTAAAGCACATATATAACTGAGCCTGAAAAAGAAAGAGGAATAAGACCAGTTTCCTAAGAATGATTATGGTCTCTTAGGGAGATGAGAGTCAACAAATGAAATAATTAAGGAACAATAAATGAGAGGGAGTTAGTTCTTGTTCCCTATTGCTGCTGTAGCAAATTATCAGTAGTTTAGAAACATAACGCAAGTTTATAAACTTACACTTCTGAGACGAGAAGTCCGACGTCCATCACAGGCCTCACTGTGCAAAAATCTTGGCAGGCTTTCTGGAAGCTCTAGAGGAGAATCCATTTCCTGTTTCGAGTGGCCACCCGTGTTCCTGGGCTCGTGGCCCCTTCCTCCTTTTTCAGAACTAGTAATGGCGACTTGAGTCCTTCTCACATCGCCTCACTCCAACCTCCTCTTCTGCTTCCCTCTTCTACTTGGAAGGAGCCTTGTGATTTTACTGGGCTCACCTGGATAATCCAGGTTAGTCTCCCCATCTGAAAGTCCTCAATTTAATCGCATCTTTTAAGTCTCTTTTGCTGTGTAAAGTAGCAAATTTGCGTTTCCAAGGGTTAGGATGTGGATGTCTGTGGGCGGGGGTCCTTATTTTACCTACCATAATAAGTAAATGTTGGGCTGACTGGCAAGGAGAGTAAATGCTGGGGCTTGGAGAAAGAGGCTGCCGTGGGCTGGAGCACTGAGGAAGTCGCTCAGAGCAGATGGGCCAGAGCCAGAAAGTGGCTAAATAGAGGGGAAGTAACAGAGTGCCTGAAAAGAGAGTGCATCTATTGGGGTGTGGGGCAGGGGGTGAGGAGACCACTCTTTATATCAGGTGCCATCCTCTGTCCCTCTTCTTGAGAACGGTGCCTCTCTGAATCTACAACCTGTATGGCTGGCTGCATTGAAATCTCAAGTATCAGATGTTCCTCCTCTAGCAACTTCTAGTTTGTGTTCTTCAGTATTCCTGTTCATATGTGCTACAGAGCAAGGGGGGCTATTGAGCGAACTGTTGTCACATTTGGTGAAACTCCAGTAGAGGTGGGAAACGGACTGCTTTACATCACATAACTCCAGGCCTTGACAGGTTGTTAGGATGCAGTTAAACCCTGAAGTTGGTGCTTGAACTTTGAGCCCCATCCCTTAGATACTTCTACTACCCTTTGACAATAACCAAACAACAAGGCTTTTAATTAAAAAAGGATTGTATTAAAGCCCATCTGAAAAAAACCCACTTTATTTTTATAACCTGTATCCAGTATTTAATGATGCATGCAGGTTGGGCAGGCAATAGGGAATTGTTAACACATGGAAGGTGCATGTGAGCCCCGGGACTTGTCACTGCTCAAACTTGGAGAAACTTTCTAATGTGTCTGTGCTCCCAAGAGACATTGTGATCATTATTTAGGCGTCAGGCTTCTGGAGCTTTGATGTATGATTCCCTGATCCCTCGATGGGACATACCAACTGCCATTAGAGCCTAGAACCAAGAATACAACATCAGGGCTTCCCTGTTGGTGCAGTGGTTGAGAGTCCGCCTGCCGATGCAGGGGACACGGGTTCGTGCCCCGGTCTGGGAAGATCCCACATGCCGCGGAGCGGCTAGGCTCGTGAGCCATGGCCGCTGAGCCTGCGCGTCTGGAGCCT
>NC_041229.1:69110753-69119174 GCF_002837175.3 Physeter macrocephalus
AAAAAAAAAAAAAAAAAAAAAAAAAAAAAAAAAAAAAAAAAAAAAAAAAAAAAAAAAAAAAAAAAAAAAAAAAAAAAAAAAAAAAAAAAGAATACAACATCAGTGGATTTTTAGGTTAGGCAAGGAATGAGAAAGGCATTTATGGCAGAAAGAAGGAATGGGATATCGTGTCCGTGGGGTTTTCCTGACCTCTCATTCTTGGAAAATGAGAGGTCCTAGCTTATTTTCCTGTAGCATGGAGGTGACTTGCCCTGGGAGGCTACTTTTAATTTTTTTCATCTCTTAATCATTTATGCAACAGGATCATATAATAAACCTCATAGAAAAATCTCAATTTCCCAACTCAAAAATTAGTAGATACTACTTTCTCAAACCTCAGTGCAAAACCTGGAACTGAATAAGTGAAGCATAGTCTTAAAAGCTATTCTAAATTTTAAAATACTCTTCTATATAAATTTTGAGTCAAAGTGAAAATCAAAACAAAAACTATAGACTATTTTAAATATGCAGTCTTTACATCTTGTAAACATGTCAGTGGTTACAGATGAACTCAGAGAACGAAATCCGAGCATTACATAGTTTCATAATTTACTTATTAACTCAACAAATGTTTATTGAGGGACTATCATGTACTATGGAATTTTCTAAGTACCAGGGATACAGCCAAGGATACATGTAACTTCCCTCATAGAGTTACATGCTGGTGGAAGGACATAGATAAAAAAAGAAAAAATAATAAATATATAATATTTTAGATAGTGGTAAGTTCTATAAATAAAAAATTAAGCTGAATAATCAGGTGATAGAGAGTAATCTGAGAAGGAATGTACTTTTGTATATGGTGGTCAGGAAAGTCTTCTCTGAGGTGGTTCATCAGAAAGAAGGAATGGGATATTGTGTCTGTGGGGTTTTCCTCGCCTCTTATTCTTGGAAAATTAGAGGGCCTAGCTTATTTTCCTGTAGCGTGGAGGTGACTTACCCTGGGGGCTGCTTTCCAACCCCGCAGGCTCCCTCCTTCCAACGCCGTAGGCTCCTTCTTTCTGTAGAGAGGTTCCTTCCAAGATCACAATGTTATTTTTAGAGTGACTTCAACTTCCAGGGAAATAACTGTGTGTGGTTGAGGAGGGCCAGGCTGGTCACTCAGAGAGGTGGAAAGACTCAACTGGTCATGTTAAGGAGTTACTCTGGATGGGTTCCTCTTAGATGATTAAAATTCTGCCTTAGCTTAGACTTACCAGATACACAACGTCTCTCTTCTCCCAGGCTGAGAACAGTGTTCTGTGGAGAAGAGGGATAGAAATAGGAACCTTCCCACTGTACTACAAAGGTCCTAACAGGGATGACTCCTTTATGGACACTGTCAGGGAGACATAAGGTGCATATAAGGGGATTTACTCTGTAACCAGAGTCACCTGGGATCGGGAAGAGTAAGACTTTGGTATCAGGCAACTGGATTTGAGTTGTCTCTACCAATCACTTTTTGTCCTCCACACAGTAATCTCCCTCAGTCAGTTCCTCAACATGTAAAATGGGGATAATAATAACTACCTGGAAGTAGTAAAGATATTTATGTTAAAGACCAGACACATTTCTTGGCAAGAAGCAGATACATAAGAGTGGTGGCTAGGCTTATGCCTTCAAGTGCCAAATTACATCAGGTTAATACTGTAAATTAATTGAAATTATTACACACTCCTCTGCTTTCTTAAGAAAAAGGCAATTGTGTTTTTAGTTCTCAAAATGAAACTAATCACCAAGGCCACAACAGAATAAATCTGCCTTCCCTAAACCTCTCAGATACCTGCCTGGTCATGTTGCAGCATCACTGCCCAGCAGGTTAATGACAATTTATATTAAATACCTGGCACATTGTCTGGCACGGAGCAGGCACTCAAGAGTGGTGGCTATTATTGTCATTAAAACAAAGGCTTACCCCTACCCCATCAAGTTCCAAATTATATCAACTTCTATGGGAAATTAGATAAAATGCACTGTATATTCCTCTTAATTCTTAAAAGGATATAACGAATATAATTTTAATCCTTTCTTGATTTCATCGACACCATGATAAGAACATCGCTTAAGGTGCTGGACACTTATACTACCCACTCTCAGGGGCTATAAGACATGTAGGGCCAATAGCCTTGAACTAGTTGATCTCACATTATCTTTCTTTTTGAGGTTTAAAATAAATATAATATTATAGTTATTTTATTTCATTTCTTGTCATCAGGTTGTCAACTATCACTTCTTGCTGGTGTCACTGTAACTGTCTTTTGCAACAGTCTACCCACTCCCATTTTCATTTGGTGTGCAGTGAAATAAACAACAAAACAAAAACAAAACAAGAAAAACCATGCTTAATGGTTTTGTAGAATGGTATGGGACCAACAAGCCTATCTACAGACATTGAGTGCAAAATATTTATTGAGTGTAAATATAAATATATATTTGTAAATTAATTATATATATTATTTTATATAATGTATATTTTATAAATTTATTGTTATATATTTCTTATATATTTATCAAGAACTATAAAAAGCCTCTTTTTGGACATTTACTGCATTAATCTGTACTAGTGAACAGAAACAATCTTTGTCCAATTTATGGGTAAGCACAGAGTAAATAGATACCAAGTGAGTATTTATGAGTAATGATCAGGAATTTCATGGTCTTTTTTTTTTTTTTTTTTTTTTTTTTTTTTGTGCTAGGCTCACTGTTGTGGCCTCTCCCGTTGCGGAGCACAGGCTCCGTTCATGGTCTTTTTTAACAGCAGCTTTAACTAACTTGTGCTCAGGGGAAAAACAGAAAACAGCCAAACAAGTGAGAGCTGTGTGTGAATGAAGAGCCTATATTCACTGAGTGAGAACTTAGTAATGGTCAGGGTGGTGGTAATGAACTGCTGTGATGTCTATTTCAGTTATCCAGAGGGTATTTTCTTGGTTTCTTCTTCTCAGCTTTGTCTGGTTTAAGGGAAGTCTTCAGTCAAGGGATACCTGATGAGTGGGTGTTTTTTAGTTTCTTTCAAGGGGCACAGTCATAGTGAAGACAAGACAAAGTCTGTGATGTGGGAAGGGTTTGGCCATCCAGGCTGCAATCTTGGGAGGAGTGTGTCCCTGGATAACAGGATTTTGAGGACATCAGTAGAAACTGTGTTTCGTTTTTGGCAAATATGTAATTGGCTCTTGGAGCTGATGTGAGATCAGTCAGCTTTCAAATGTTCAGGTCAAAGTCACCCTTTGGCATAAAAAACCCAGAGGATCTTAAAGGCCCTTTGAAAGCTCCTCAGCCCTGGGCCAGTTATCCTTAGCACACCTTCAACAGTAGTCAAACAGGCTTAAGCAATCAATGCCTAACTTCTCTTTAGCACCAATAAGTGCCATCACAGCAAACTTCCAGTTAAAATGAGAATGTGAAGAATAAGTTCCCTGAGGAGCCCAAAGGCTGAAGAGAGAGCATGGGTTAGAGAAGGGTTGGTTTCTCCTTTTCCTACTTTGCCTTGTGGTCAATCTGTGATGACTTGTACCTTTTGCCTTTGTCTCAGGAGCTCAGGAATTTTCACTGGCCAAAATACTACTAAGAAATCCATTTTGTTCTCTCTCTGGCAATGTAGAGAACCAGTTCCTACAGGTGATGAGGTAGAATAAGTGGGATGTTGTTGAGAAAACGTATTCCTACTTCTGCTTGATATAATTACAACGCATATCATATAATTATCTGTTTCACATCAGACTGTAAGCCCCATTAAAACCGGAATGATATCTGACTTGTTCACCCTTTTTAAAAATTAATTAATTAATTAATTAATTAATTTTTGGCTGCATTGGGTCCTCGTTGCTGTGCGCAGGCTTTCTCTAGTTGCGGCGAGTGGGGGCTACTCTTCATTGCAGTGCGTGGGCTTCTCATTGTGGTGGCTTCTCTTGTAGCGGAGCATGGGCTCTAGGAGTGAGGGCTTCAGTAGTTGTGGCATGTGGACTCAGTAGTTGTGGCTCACAGGCTCTAGAGCGCAGGCTCAGTAGTGGTGGCGCCCGGGCTTAGTTGCTCCACGGCATGTCTGGGATCTTCCCGGACTAGGGCTCGAACCCGTGTCTCCTGCTTTGGCAGGCGGATTCTTAACCACTGCGCCACCAGGGAAGCCCCCTGTTCACCCTTGTATCTAGTGCTTAGAGCATAGTATATGCTCAGAAACCTTTTGAATTAATAATATTTTTTTCCCCGGAGCGCTTCACAGAGTGTGGGATCTTAGTTCCCCAACCAGGGAACAAACCCACACCCCCTGCATTGGAAGCGCACAGTCTTAACCACTGGACCTTCAGGGAAGTCCCAATGAATGAATTTCTATTAAGTTTAAAGAATATAAGAAGGCCAATATGAAAATTCTCATTCACAGGATTTTTGGGAAACCTGCTTAGCGCACTACAGGTTTGGGGAAGACATGAGCTAAAAGCTTTCTAGATATTTCTAGGAGGTTCTGAAAAATGCCAAATAGTAACAAATCAGTCTTCGGAGAAATCATCCTTTCGGTAAATCATTGTAGTATCCATCCAGTTTTCAAAGTTGTGGCAAACATTGAAAGAAAGAAAGCTGATTTAGAAGGCAGTCATTTCTGCACTAAAAAGAAAAGATCAACCAAATACTGCTGGTCTTGTTCAGTGGCAATTCATGTTGACATTTAAAGGAAATACAAATATTAAAATACCAAGTACCTCATAAGCATATACTCTAGGAGTCTTATTCCTCCTTTTGTTTTTTTGGCCTCACCCCACGGCTTGTGGGACCTTAGTTCCCTGAACCCAGGCCCTTGGCAGTGAGAGTGCAGAGTCCTAACCCCTGGACCACCAGGGAATTCCAATCCGTTTTTTAATTCGAATGAAAACATGAAAATGGAACTTCATCTGATTCAGCTCAAAGGACATTACAACAACCTAATATGATAATTGCAAAAGAAATGTATCAGAATCTTGGCTTCTACTGAAGAATAGACATTACCTAGTAGGTATTCCACCCCCCAAAAAAGAAAGCCAGGGAGAAAAATCTGATGAGGAAAGTGACATCAAAACATTTTTCAGGACTTCCCTGGTGGCGCAGTGGTTGGGAATCTGCTTTCCAATGCGGGGGACACGGGTTCGATCCCTGGTCCCAGAAGATCGCACATGCCTCAGAGCAACTAAGCCCATGCGCCACAACTACTGAGACTGCGCTCTAGAGCCTGTCAGCCACAACTACTGAAGCCTGTGCGCCTAGAGCCCATGCAACAAGAGAAGCCACAGCAATGAGAAGCCCACGCACCACAATGAATAGTAGCCCCCGCTCACGGCAACTAGAGAAAGCACACGCACAGTAACGAAGACCCAACACAGCCTAAAATAAATAAATAAAAACATAAACATTGGTGATCATGCAATTGCCACAGTTTCTAGCCATAATGGGGAGTAGATTGAGTATTACATCTCCAGAAAGGATACAAACTGCTGGTTATAGTAAAATATTTTTAAGAATATGATCAAAGGAAAAACCACAAAACATATCCCTGTTTTAAAAGTCAGCAATACCATTTTATTATGAACTATCTATCTGTAGTTGAAGAAGGTGTCTTTTGACTGTGGCAGACTGTATTTTCCAGTATTGGCTGAGATAATATTTCCCATCCCATATGTTTTGTTTTTTTTTTAAACCTTGTCATATTCCCATTAAGTGTTAGGTGGCCAGGCTGAAGTTAGGTGGTGCGAAAAGTCAGCATAGGGATTGAAATTAGCCTCATATTTTCTGTGAGTCAGATGGAAATACCATAGATAATTAGGCATTTAATATTGTCAAACCATGCGTCTCAGTATAGATTTGACGTTTTCATGTTATTGTACCGTGTTTCACGATAGAAAAGTTCTAATTTGAAAACTTGACTAAACAATCACTCTGAAGAAATTATCATGAAAAATAAAAACAAGAAAGAAATCTCATTAGTAATAATCCTAAATATTAATCAACAAAATATAAAGAAAGCTACAACCTCAATGAGCTTGTATAAAATCCTCAGAGATTAAACTTTCAGTTCATACAGTCTTCCTACTCTGTCCTCTGAACTCCCAGAGCATGCATTCATTTGGTTAGGATGTCTGTGTTGATGTCCACTGTGCCACTTATTTTGCCTGATGCTAAGGAGAGGTAAAGGATGCTGTCCTTGCCCTCTGACCTTTGGCTCATGTCATCACTATAGTTCATATCAGGTTGCAGCTCACTGTACATGTATTAAGAAAAGGTCCAGGTCTTATTCACATTTGTTTACTGTGCCAAGCACAGTAGTCAATTTTAATTGTAGTAGAAAGTTTAAATGGTAATTTTTTTTCTCCAAAATATGGTCAGAAGAATAAGGAGAAAATGAGATTAGGTGAAAAAGAATCAGAATTATTGGACTGAACAAGGCACCAATATTTCCTGATTGACCACCATGCACCAAATATCATTCCAGGAAATTTGTATGTGTTTCCTTGTGTAATCCTTACCCCAGTCCTATAAGGCAGGAAGGAAATTAATCTCACTAAGCCTTACAGAAATTGATTCCTTACACCCTTCTGACTCATCCTCCCTACTGCAGCCAGGTGATATGGTCTGGTCACTCATTGGCTTAGCAGCCTTCCATGACTCTCCACTGCCCTTGGGATAATGTCTAAAACCCTCAACTGTCTAAGAAGCTATGGGACCTGGTGTTTCTCCAAGTCTCCAGCCTCATTTCTTGCCTCTCTTTCTCCTCCTCCCTTCTCTCTTGATATAATGCTTTTCCTTCAGTTCCTTGAGCACACCTACCATGCCTTTTTTCATATCTTGCCTTTCCACAGGCTGTTCTCAAATTTGGAATGCTGTTCATTAACTGCTGAATGAATGAGTGAGTGAATGAATGAGTGAGTGAATAAGGGATATTGGAGAGAGTCAGGATAGGATCCTGTTCAGGGGAAAGAAAGATTAGGAGTAGGAAGGGGATTAGGGAATTAATCACAAAACTATGATAATAGATGAGTTCTTGTTGATCACAGATGTAGCACATCTAGCACCCAGACCTTGATTTCCTCCCTTTACTAGTTCCTGTTCTTCTTTTAAGCATCAGTATTAGTGCCACATTCTCTAGGAAGCTTTGCTACTCCCAAGGTAGTGAAAACCCCTGCTATACGGCATAGAACTAGCTATATGCACTTCCCTTCTGTAATGCTCATCACACTTTGATGACACACACTTTCATGTCTTTCTTGTTTGCTTCTCTATCCCCAGCACATAACACGGTAAACACTACTGGTGGTTATTCTCTCTCTGTATTTACTGACTTAAATTATACACAATTACTTCAGGACATATAGTTGAATTGTTTTTCTCATTGGTTTGGTGTTTTATTTGTTTGGCCATTTGTTTCTTTCATGTAGCATTATGGAGTGGTTGGAGATTTTATAAACCCTCTACCTTCTCTTCCAGGGTGAGTACAACTGATCAGGGATTGGGGCTACTCTCAAGTATAAAATGATATTATCTAATTAAATAAGAGAATTAAAATAATAACGATTCTGATTCTCTAAATGTCCCTCTGGGCACGTGCTCTGTTGGAGCACATGTCTTTATTTTCCTTTCTTTTACCTTCTCATCTCTTCACTCTTTTATGGCTAATTCCTATCCATCTTCTAAATGTCAGCAGGGCTATCACTTCAGACAATGTGCACCTAGGCTATCTAAATGACAATCATATTCCCAGTGTCAAGTAAAAGGGTACTTGACAAAAGGTAGGAGCTCAATAAATGCTGTTGAATAAAAGAGTGAGTGAGTAAATGAAGGTGTGTCGGGGAGATTTGGGGTAGAATATTGTTCAGGGGAAGGATCAGGAATAAATAGATGAGGAAATCAATCACAAAGTGATGTTTTTATTTTAAATTTAATTTTATCTATTTTTTTATACAGCAGGTTCTTATTAGTCGTCAGTTTTATACACATCAGTGTATACATGTCAATCCCAATCGCCAAATTCAGCACACCACCATCCCCACCCGCCTGCGGCTTTCCCCCCTTGGTGTCCATACGTTTGTTCTCCACATCTGTGTCTCAACTTCTGCCCTGCAAACCGGTTCATCTATACCATTTTTCTAGGTTCCTCATACATGCGTTAATATATGATATTTGTTTTTCTCTTTCTGACTTACTTCACTCTGTATGACAGTCTCTAGATCCATCCACGTCTGAACAAATGACTCAATTTCATTCCTTTTCATGGCTGAGTAATATTCCATTGCATATATGTACCACATCTTCTTTATCCATTCATCTGTCGATGGGCATTTCGGTTGCTTCCATGACCGGGCTATTGTAAATAGTGCTGCAATGACCATTGGGGTGCATGTGTCTTTTTGAATTATGGTTTTCTCTGGGTATATGCCCAGTAGTGGG
>NC_041229.1:69121584-69121926 GCF_002837175.3 Physeter macrocephalus
ATGTTCCGTGCTCACTTGAGAAGAAAGTGTAATCTGCTGTTTTTGGATGGAATGTCCTATAAATATCAATTAAATCTATCTGGTCGATTGTGTCATTTACAGCTTCTGTTTCCTTATTTATTTTCATTTTGGATGATCTGTCCATTGCTGTAAGTGAGGTGTTAAAAGTCTCCCACTATTATTGTGTTACTCTCCATTTCCTCTTTTTTTTTTTTTTTTTGTGGTATGCGGGCCTCCCTCTGCTGTGGCCTCTCCCGTTGCGGAGCACAGGCTCCGGACACGCAGGCTCAGCGGCCATGGCTCACGGGCCCAGCCGCTCCGCGGCATGTGGGATCCTCCCAG
>NC_041229.1:69122294-69146139 GCF_002837175.3 Physeter macrocephalus
AGTATTGCTAGTCCAGCTTTCTTTTGATTTCTATTTGCATGGAATATCTTTTTCCATCCCTTCACTTTCAGTCTGTATGTGTCCCTAGGTCTGAAGTGGGTCTCTTGTAGACAGCATATATATGGGTCTTGTTTTTGTATCCATTCAGCGAGGCTGTGTGTTTTGGTTGGAGCATTTAATCCATTTACGTTTAAGTTAATTATTGATATGTATGTTCCTATGACCATTTTCTTAATTGTTTTGGGTTTGTTTTCATAGGTCCTTTTCTTCTCTTGTGTTTCCCACTTAGAGAATTTCCTTTAGCACTTGCTGTAGAGCTGGTTTGGTGGTGCTGAATTCTCTTAGCTTTTGTTTGTCTGTAACGCTTTTGATTTCTCCATTGAATCTGAATGAGATCCTTGCTGGGTAGAGTAATCTTGGTTGTAGGTTCTTCTCTGTCATCACTTTCAGTATATCATGCCACTCCCTTCTGGCTTCTAGTTTCTGCTGAGAAATCAACCTGTTAACCTTATGGGAGTTCCCTTGTATGTTATTTGTCTTTTTTACCTTGCTGCTTACAATAATTTTTCTTTTTCTTTAATTTTTGCCAATTTGATTACTATGTGTCTCGGCGTGTTTCTCCTTGGGTGTATCCTGTATGGGACTAACTGATCTTCCTGGACTTGGGTGGCTATTTCCTTTCCCATGTTAGGGAAGTTTTCAACTATAATCTCTTCAAATATTTTCTCGGGTCCTTTCTCTCTCTCTTCTCCTTCTGGGACCTGTATAATCCGAATGTTGTTGCATTTAATGTTGTCCCAGAGTTCTCTTAGGCTGTCTTCTTTTCTTTTCATTCTTTTTTCTTTATTCTGTTCCGCAGCAGTGAATTCCACCATTCTGTCTTTGGTCACTTATCCATTCTTCTGCCTCAGTTATTCTGCTATTGATTCCTTCTAGTAGTTTTCATTTCAGTTACTGTATTGTTCATTTCTGTTTGTTTCTTCTTTAATTCTTCTAGGTCTTTGTTAAACATTTCTTGCATCTTCTTGATCTTTGCCTCCATTGTTTTTCTGAGGTCTTGGATCATCTTCACTATTATTAATCTGAATTCTTTTTCTGGAAGGTTGCCTATCTCCACTTCATTTAGTTGTTTTTCTAGTGTTTTATCTTGTTCCTTCATCTGGTACATAGCCCTCTGCCTTTTCATCTTGTCTATCTTTCTGTGAATGTGTCTTTTTCTTTTTTTAAATAAATTTATTTATTTATTTTTGGCTGTGTTGGGTCTTTGTTGCTGCGCGCGGGCTTTCTCTAGTTGTGACGAGTGAGGGCTACTCTTTGTTGCAGTGAGTGGGCTTCTCTTTTCGGTGGCTTCTCTTGCTGTGGAGCACAGGCTGTAGGTGTGCGGGCTTCAGTACTTGTTGCATGCAGGCTCAGAAGTTGTGGCTCGCGGGCTCTAGAGCGCAGGCTCAGTAGTTGTGGCTCACAGACTCAGTTGCTCGTGGCATGTGGGATCTTCCAGGACCAGGGCTCGAACCCATGACCCCTGCACTGGCAGGTGTATTCTTAACCCCTGTGCCACCAGAGAAGTCCCATGTTGTGTTCTTTGACATTTAAACTTTTCAAAAGATGCAGCACATCTAGCACCCTGATCTAGGTTTCTAAATACGATTTTCCAATAAAATGTAGCAGAAATCCTTAGAGAAATGGCTGATTTTAAGGCTGGGGCAGGTAAATTTTAATATGAGTCTGGAGTATCATGTAGGGCTAGAAAATAAGAGGTGCTCAAGTGGCCGTTAAATGTGGGCTGAACTTAGTGACTTTCATCTAACAAGCAGAATATGGAAAATGAACCAGAGTAACTTTAATAGGAGGAGAAACCTGGCAGATCCTATCTAACCAAGTGATTAAGGTTAACATCACCATGTTGACATCATGAGTGCCCTGATATGATGAGATGAGAAACACACCTTTCTTCTGAGATATTCTTCCAAAGAACATGAACCCCAAGAAAATATCAGATAACTTCAGTTGGTGGGACGTGTAAGAAATATCTGGCCAGTTAATCAAAACTGTCAAGGTCATGAAAAACAAGGAGTGATCGAGAAGCTGTTAAAGAATCAAAGGGGACTAAGGAGACATGACAACTAAATGCAACATGGTATCCTGGAACAGAAGAAGGGTAATAGTGGAAAAACTGGCGAAATCTGAATAAATTCCCTAGTTTAGTTAATTTCACTAAACCAATGCTAATTTCTTTGTTTTGATAAATGGGCCATGGTTATGTAAGATCTTAACACTACGTGAAGCTGGGCAAATGGTATATGGGAATTCTGTACTATCTTTGAACCTCATCTGAAAAATCTAAATTATTTCAAATAAAATTTTCAAAAAAAGAGGTCACACAAGGTTCACTGCAGTGTCCATTTAGGGGAGTGCAGTGAGGGGTTCAGGGAAGCTTGCTTGATTTGAGGTTCATGAAATCTTGGCTGTCTAGCAGTGTATACAAGGCTAGCCTTACCTGCATAGTGATTTTAATTTTATGGGAGAATTTCACTCTTATACTCATTTGACCCTCTCCAAGAAGAGAAAGGATGGGGAAGGAAGGTGTTTACATTCACGGGGACTAGAGTGAGCTTCTCCCAGGTCCTTGTGTTAAAATGCATAATCTCACATATAATGTTTGAGATCAGGTATCTGTAGAGACCAAAGTGTAGACCCTAAAAGGAACTGATCTGAAAGAAGACTGTGACATCGTTAATTAACACACTAATGACAGAATCACACAGAGATGGCAAGCAACCAAGTCCAGAAAAAGGACAGCCAAACTGAATTAGTCAGCATGTTTGCAGCAAGGACCAGGGGGATATAGGTGCAAGCTGTGTCTCATAAACCAAGATAATAGTATCTTCTCTTTGGTAAAGATCAACGACTCAGGCTGTTATAGCTCCTGTGCCCTGATTCTGTTCTCTCTAAACAAGTTATTAAAGCATGAAGAAAGAAAATTGATTACCAACATACTCTGCTAGATAATTTAAATGCTTAATGTTTTTTAATTCTCTCAGAACACTATGACGTAGACATTATTGTCCCCGTCTTACAAGTGGGAATCAGAGACCCATAGAGAGATTAAGCTACACACTTGGTTACAAAGTAAGTAAAAGAGCTGGGATTCAAACCCAGGTATATCTGATGCTTTGACCCCGTCCCTTTCCAAGACCAGAGGGTAGGTATAGAGAAAATGACCCTCAGCCCCATTGTGCTCTTTAATCATCCTACCTGATGGGGACTCCTGGCAAAAAATTGGATCACTGCTCTCTGGGGTTACCTTTTGGAGCACTCATTGTTTAAAGGCAGAAACCTCACTTGCCTTTTGAAGACAACAATCTCTACAGTGAATGGACAAGAGGGTGACTCCCTAACATCCATTTCCCTTTCTCTTTGTACTTACCCTGATTTTTGTTGGGTATTCGTGCAATCCCTGCCCAGCCCAAGTACTTTGGCTGAAGCTCAGTCCACCCCTGGCCCTTGGGGAAGGACATCTGATTCAGACTAGTGTGACCTTATTCTCTGGCCACAGATTTTGGTGACGGGATGTGCATGCAGGCAGAATTAGGTGAAGGAGCACGAGGATTCCTTTGCTGGGAGCCTCTGAGAAATATGCCTCTTTGCTTTTATTTGGGGGAGGAGCTCAGAGATTTCTTTTCTCTCTTCTGGGAATGGAATGAGGAATCATGTAGCACAGGGTATGGATGAGGAAGAAGGTTATAGCTATTTATTTTGCCCCAGAGAAGTGGAGTCAGCTTTTGGAGAAAGTGCCTTGTGCATCAGACAAGTCAAAATAAACCAAGCCTTTTTTTGTTGTCCCCACCTTCCTCGTGAGCTTATAAGTCCCTTTAGTTATTTAATACAGTTTCAGTTTGTTTTTCTCTTGCTTACAACTGAACTCATCTTCACTGACAACTTTCAAAGTAACTTTTTTGAAAGTTGGTCAGCGAGGAGGGTGACCATATGATTTATCATGCAAATCAGAACCACTTTTGATAGAGTAAGGGAGAGCTATTAATCATTACATGCTTGCAACAGGTGGCAACTGGGACCATCCTGGACAAACTGGGATGGGTGGTCCCTCTATCACTGAGGCATATGCTACTTGCAATTCTACCAGTGAATAAACTGTAAAACTTTGGATGATTACTCTGCTCTCTGGATAGCAGTTTGCTGTATAAAAATGAAATCTGACATTCTGTGACTCTAGGTAGTTTCTCCATAGTCTGTAATATACTGGGCTCCATCCTGCTGGGAGTCCAAAGATAGAAATGTTCCTTACAGCAGAGATCATCATCATCACCACCACTTTATTAGTCAACTATTGCTACAATAATGCTACACACCTAACAACCACAAAATTCACAGTGACTTACAACATCGTTAATCTTTCTTGCTGATGACTCCGCAGAGAAGCTGTGGTTTGGCTGACTGCTGGGCTTGGTTGGCCAGGCTGCACTCCAGAATTTGGCTTGGGTTAGGATGCTTCACTTGTGTTCATTCCTGTTCCCAGGCTGAAAGAGAATGACCACCTGAGACATTTTCCTCTCATGGCACAGGGTAGAAACCCCAAGAGACCAGGAAAAAAAAACCGGAAGTACATTTAAACTCTTTGGTCTGACATGCCACGTGTTATATCCACTCACATTCCTTAGATCAAAGGAAGTCATATGGCCAAGCTTAGTGTTAGTGGGACTGGGCCATGAATCCACTTCAAGAAGGAGGCACTAAAAAAATCACATGGCAAAAAAGAAAAAGAAAAAAGAAAACAGAAAAAAAAATCACATGGCAAATGGCTTATATATAAAAATCTATTACAGGGTGAAAGTGATGAATTGGTAACAATAATGCATTCTAATATCTACCACTCATTGGGTACTCACTATGTACCAGACACTTAAGTATATTATATCATTAAACCACACAACACTTACATGGGACAGATATGAGTATTTTTTGGATGAATGAGGGTCTGTTGTATGCCTTTTGGGCTATCCACTGTGGTTACTGTGTAAACAGGTCTGATATTCAGTTTGCTGGAGAGCAGGCAACGTAGCTGTAGGGGTCAATTAAGCATGGAGAGAGATATGCAGTTATTTTCTAAGCTGAGATCAGCAAGATGCACATTTGATCCTAGGGCAGCCAATGAATAAAGACATTTCATTTAGGTTGGAAGAGAGCTTCCAATGTGGATGCCGCTTTCCCCTCCCCACCCACCTCAGCACCCTTGAGCTTCATTCTTCAGAATTACTTCCTTATGGTAGTATTAAGCTGTGTCCCTTCCTTTTCCCCAGACATTGTGAAGCTGCCACTGTGCTGAAGCACAGTGTTTGCTAATTGGAATTTGCTATTCTGCTATTTTCATAGCAACTCTTACATGAATATAGAACAGCACCAATAAACAAAAATTATACATCATAAAAGACTTTAATAAACAGAAAATTGCAAGATGGTATACTTGATATCTAGGCATTCTAATGAGGGAGTCCTAAATCAAGGAACAGCTGAATGGGGGAAAATCTAGCACACAGGTGACTTCCAGTCAATGTTCGAGTAGTTTCTCCTCCCACTCACTCCCCCAACCATTTTGATATCATGGTCCGAGCTACCAATTCTGAGTCTATTGCCAAGTCATTATCCTTTAAAGGATGGGTGAGAAAACCCATTTTTCTACTTTATAAATAACGCTCTCTAACACAATAAAAGATGTCAGGCCACACAATTTTATTTCATTCAACATTTACTGAATATCTAATATACGCCAGGCATTAAGTTACATGCAAGTGATAATACTGCCGTTAGGGTCACACATAGTCCAGTATGGAAATAGCACATAGATACAGATTTAACCTTTGAGGTGTTGTCAGTCTTTTGAGTTATGAACAAGTACTACGAGACACAATAGAGGGATCATTTCTTTTGGACGAAGGAAGAAAGAGTGGGTGCCATCTAATCTCAGTCTTGGATATAAGAGAGAAGAAGAGGGCAGGCATTTTGGGAAAAGGCTCAGAATGTAAAATGGTACAGATGAATAAAAATATAGTGTCTCCAGCAGAGCCCTGGTCAGTGTCCTGATGGCCTCCTCAAGTACTGCTGTGAGCTAGGGATTGTTATGGATTGAATTGTGTCTCTCAAAATAGATAAGTTAAAGTCTTAATGAGAACGTGACTTTATTTGGAAATAGGTTCTTTATAGAACTAATCAAGGTGAACTGAGGTCACTAGTGTGGGCCCTAGTCTAGTATGACTGGTGCCATTATAAAAAGGAGAAATCTGAACACAGACAGACAGGCACAGAGGGTACACAATGGAAGGAGACACAGAAAGAACCTGTAAGGCCATGTGAAAATGGAGGATTAGAGTGATGCATCTATAAACCAAGGAACACCAAAGACGCCAGCAAACCAGCAGAAGATAGGAAGAGGCAAGGAAGGATTCCCCTACAGGTTCCAGAGGGAGCAGGGTGCTGCTGACACACTGATGTCTGATTTCGACCTTCCAGATCTAAGAGACAATAAATTTCTGTTGTTGTAAGCCACCCGTAGTTGGTAGTACTTGCATACAGCAGCCCTAGGGATCAAATACAGGAGTTAAGATGTTAGTCTCAGGATTCTGGGCTGCCCACTCCTACTTTAAACACATTTTTCTTTCATTTTATCCTTCTGCTTAAGGTTTTGTTTGAAAAGCAGGGTTTCATGGGTGAAATGAACATGAAACTACAGATCTTTGAGAGTGTATCAGTTGGACACTTTCAACTGCAAATAAAGCCGAGGTCAAATGTCCTAAATAACCAAAGGATTTATGACTCCTATAATTATAAAAGTCTAGAGAAGATGTGAGGTTCCAGTGCAGTTTGACAGAGACATTGACCAAGGCCCTGACTCCATTTCTTTGCAGTTTTCTGGAGGGTTATCATGCAAGGGTTTCGTCCTCGGGCTGCTCCTGTAATGGTGGCAAAATGGCTGCATAGTTCCTGCTTCACCTCACAGCACACTACGCAGAGTAGGGAGGAACAACGTTGACCAGGTATCCCCAGCCAAGGCCTTGAGGTTCTCACTGATTGGACCACACCTGAGCCTGCATTGATCATCTGACCTGTGTCTGGATCAGCTGTGACAGGAAGGAAGGATTCACCCTGATTGGCTTAGCCCACTCTTTCCATTAGCCTTTGCTACATAAAAAAATACTCCAAAATTTAGTGTCTCAAAACCACAACAATTTATTAGTTTATGAGTCTGTGGGTCAGGAATTTGGGCAGGGCTCAGCTGGGATGGCTCACTGTCTTCCATGTGGCATTGGCTGGGCTCACTCATGCATTTAGGGTCACTTGGCAAGTCAGCTTGGGGCCAGCCGGTCCTGGATGGTGTCGATCATAGGTCTGCTGGTTGTCCAGGCTGCCTCGGTTCTCTTCTGTGTGTCCTCTCCACCCAGGCAGCTGGGGCATGGTCTCATGCACACAGCACCTCATAAGGGTGAGAACAGAGGCTCAAGGACCCTTCACATCCAAACTTGAGACCTGTGCGACATAATTTCTGTCAAATTATATTGGTCAAAGCAAGTCCCCACCTCTTGATGGGAAGATCTGTAAGAATTTGTGATGGTTTAAAAACATCACACCCACCCTTAGAGCTGGGGGAGGGGGAACCAATTTCACCAAAGGTCCTGAACAGAATGGACATTAGGGGGAAAACTGGCCAGAGGCTGGAGAAGAGGCTAAAAGGTAGATTGAAATTAATTGTGAGGGGCTCTGTATGCCTTGCAAAGTGGACTTTATCTTCTACCTTGCGGTTCTCACCCTTTTTCTGTGACAACATAATTAATGATTCTGATGCATTCTCATTAGGAAACATGACTTAAAAGTGAGTCACCAAGGCTGTTCTTCTCAACCTGAAGATTGGGCATGAATAATGTTTTTTTACGGGGGACTGCATGCTCCTTCCTCTTGGGGAGTGGGGCTGCCTTGGTTGTAACTCACTGTTCCAGGCACTGGGGAGCCACTGATGTCTTGTTCCTAAGTGCAAGGGAGATTTCTGCTCTGAGACTCAGTCTTAAGCTGCTCCTGTAACAGCTCTGAGTTATACTCACACACCTTTCTTCATTTCCCCCAGTGTGCACATATGCCGCTAGTTTGGGATTTTCCTCTTTCCAGAAGCACACGATTCCCAGAAGCAACATTTCTTCCTGCTGGCCAAGTCCTTGGGGCCCAGTTTGCTTTTTCCTGCTTTCTGGCCTCGACTAGGACAGCCCCACTGCATGCAGTGTGTTTGGACAACAACCAGGGGAATGGCCACCATCCAATTCTCTTTCCTCCCAGAAATCTCCTTCTTGCAACTGATGTGGTCTCCAGTGACCAAGCAACATGAGCTTGACCATATTGACAAGGGGATCTTGTCAGTGCCATTTCTGTGGCATCTGAGCTACAGTTCCAGTGAGTGTCCTGCCATGTGCACATATTTATCTCTGCTGCTGGGCTGTACACAACTTGTAGAAGAAACATGGGATTCACCTTGTTTTTGTTGAAAATATTTACTGCATGAGAGAATTAATAATGGATGAAAAAGGATAATGCTGAGCAGCATCCCTCTTGATGGAAAAGTTTATGGACATGGAAAATGTTCCCTGATCAGTGAGTCCTCAGAGTCGTGGTTCCCAGGAAGGCACCAGTGCCAGGTGGTATCAGGCATCTTAAGCTCGGCTCCCCCCATACACTAGTGGAGGACACCTGAGCCCAGAGCAAGGGTTTAGAACAGAAATTCCCTCTTAAACTGAGTAGGAATAAGGCTCCAAGGAATCTTTTCAGACACTAGAGAAGAGCAAGGGTGAGTGTGCGGAGGAGGAATGGGAACAGGGGGAAGAGGTGAAGGATGTAGGAAATGAACAGGGAAGAGCAACCCCCATCACTTCCCCTGGGGTCCATCCTAATAGGAAATCCCACCCTGGAGCCTGCAACCTGGGTTCTGTAGGGCTCTTGGCTGCACCTCCTGACCAGGGGTGTTTAGTTTAAAAGAAGGACTTGAAGGTCCTTCAGCCCATCAGAGGCAGCCCTTGCTCACATCTATGTGTCTATGGAGCCTGGGTGCCTGCTGGAAAGGGAGGGTATTTAGAGTATATTATTCAGTTAGAACCAGGGCTTCTGCCTTTGTGTGACAGGCTAATCCTAGGACAGCTCAAGATGGCTGGGATTGTTTAATCTGCAGAATCCATTAGAGCTGTCAACAGAGAGGGGACAATAAATATTGTGGAAAGCAGTTAAGGGGCGTGGCATGACTGGAGCTTCAGTAGCAGCCCTAGGACAGGGAGGAGGCACCTGAGGAGTAGGTGATGGAGGATACTGAGTGGGGGGCAGAGTAAGGCATATCTGGTGGCCCTCATTCATGCCTGCCTCTCAGGGACTTCTAATACATTGGTTCTCAACCTTGGATGCTCACTGGAATCTCACAGGACTTTTGCAAAATACTGATAGCCAAGTTCCACCTTCTTCTCCACATTTTGATTAAATTGGTCTGGTTTGTGGCCTGCGCATCAGGTTTAGGAAGCTCCGCAGGTGAGGAGGCTGTGAAAGGAAATGGAGAGATCTTATCATTTCATAGTGGACAGCTGGAAGGACACCTCCAGAGCAAGGTTCTCAGGTGAAGCAACAGGCCAAGAGGGAAAGGTCACCTATCCAGATTAGTGACAAAGAAAGGGTCATAACTTTTATTATCTCTTGAGTTCCCAGGCGAGTTAATTTTTTCATCTACACTCTTCTTTCATTTACTAGTCATAGTCTTGGTGAAATCTCAGTTTCCTTACCTATCAAATGGGTATTATTATCTAATGTACTCATTTCCTATTATTGCCATGAAGATCAGGGTTCATGAAGATGCTTTGCAAACAATATAGAGGGGAGAGAAGAAACAACAGAGATGTTTCTCCACTCCATGGCTTCCCATGCCACCCATGTGCACTTAGAATAAAGTGCAAACTTTACTCAGGCCTACAGACCACCCCTCCGCCCCAACCCCTGTGCTCCTAGCTGCCGCCACAGGGCGGGGCTCCTGCCCGCATCTGCAGGTTCAGCTGCTGCCACCCGCCACTGTGTTCACCATGCTCTAGACACACTGGCCTCCTCTCTGGCCTGGGACACACTGAGTCCATCCTTCCCTGTGCAGTTTCTATCTCTTCCACCTGGATTGCATGAGCGCTACATTTTCCTGTGTAATCTATCTTTTCTTGTTGTTTTGTCACAACTAATATTAATGGCTGTGGGCAAAGTAGTGACTGGTCAGCATGGAATTAGAAACAAGAAGTATGGAGTTGTGAGTAAAGAGGAAGGAGAGTTATAGAACAGATGATAAGAGGGGAGTGTGGAGTCAAAACGTAATTTTTGCCATGGAAGAGAGACTTGAGCACATGTATGTCTATCAGGTAGGAGACAAAAAAGGGACATACGTGATGTGGAGGAAAGTGGGATAACTACAGCAAATTCCCTAAGCCCCTTTTAAATGTAATATCCCTTTAAAGAGATAAGATATTTGACTCCTTAGGATTCGGGTTTCCCCTTAGTTTCCTTTCTTTGTTTTCTTACCACTTTGTGAGTTTCTATAGCGTAGTGCAAATATCTCCTTATCTATCTGTGTGTAAACTGTGAGCTCTCTGGGCAGAGGGGAGAGGTCTTAATGATGATTGTATCCCAGCGCTGAACACAGAATACAGCCTCCATAATTAATGAATAAATTTATCTGTTGCCTTTCCATCTAAGTGACATGCGTACCCTGAAGCAGCATGGATCCTCAATAAATGGGTAAGAAGACACTATGAAAAAGAGGTGGCAATTAAGTTAGAGGGATGTGTAAATGCCAAAAAGAAACTTTACCAGCTTCATATTTTGAAGAGAAGAAGCAGGAGCAAACATAATCTATTTTTCTCCCCTCTTGTAGTCCTTGTCTACATTCTGGTATATTTTACATAGTTAAAATCAAAACGTCTACATAATTGGATGTTTTGTTTTATGAAAGAGTGTTTTGAACAACTCCTTGCTGTATCTCACATTCTTTATAATTATTATTGTGAGAGAGACAGAATATTCTGTCCAGTTAATGTACTGAAATATACTTCACTGTTTTCCCTGTTCCTATTGTTGAACATTTAGATTGTTCTCAATTTCTGCTATTTTAGAGAATGCTACAGTGAAGAGCGTCATACACAGGGATTTGCCCTCCTTTAAAATTATCTTCTCAGTTTAAATTACAGTGAGGGACTTCCCTGGTGGCACAGTGGTTAAGAATCGCCTGCCAATGCAGGGGACGTTGGTTCGAGCCCTGGTCCGGGAAGATCCCACATGCCGCGGAGCAACTAAGCCCGAGCGCCACAACTACTGAGCCCACGTGCCACAACTACTGAAGCCCGCATGCCTAGAGCCCGTGCTCTACAACAAGAGAAGCCACCGTAATGAGAAGACCACGCACCGCAGAGTAGCCCCTGCTCGCAGCAACTAGAGAAAGCCCATGTGCAGCAACAAAGACCCAATGCAGCCAAAAATAAAAATAAATAAACAAAACAAAACAAAAAAAGAATCAGCCTGCCAATGCAGGGGACACGGGTTCGAGCCCTGGTCCTGGAAGATCCCACATGCCGCGGAGAAACTAAGCCCGAGCGCCACAACTACTAAGCCTGCCCTCTAGAACCTACGAGCCACAGCTACTGAAGCCTGCGTGCCTAGAGCCTGTGATCCGTAACAAGAGAAGCCACCGCAATGAGAAGACCATGCATCGCAAAGAAGAGTAGTCCCTGCTCTCCACAACCGAAGAAAGCCTGCACGCAGCAACGAAGACCCAACATAGCCAAAACTAAATAAATAAAAATAAATTTATTAAAAAAAATGCAATGAATCAAATTACTCGGTCAAATGGTGTGAATATTTTTATGATTCTCAATACATCCTATGTTCCTGCTTTATATCCACTGTCAAAGGTATTTATCAATTTCACTGTAAACCCTGGCGCTATTATTACATTTTCTTTGCCAAGTTAATTGGTATAAAAACATACTTTGACATTTAATTTGAATTTTGTACAGCCTGAACATTTTCCCTTGTTTGCTTACTATCAGCATTTCATTCTATTTATATCATTTGCCATTAACTGGACATCTATGATATTTACATACATTAGAATAAACTTTTTATATTTTATACGTAATAATTCATTTCTCTGACATTTGAGACAAGTACTTTTCCTGCTGTTTTCATTCTCACTGTGATTAGTTTGTTCTTGTACATAAGTTTCTATTTATTGATCTTTCCTTTTTTGAATTCTTTCAAAGATTTGAAGTTCCAACACTCAGTGTAACAAGTGACAAGGAAGGCAGCAACAGGAAACTTTCTCTTACTGCCTCTGTGGCAACCAAATTCATAGTTTTCTTTCTATTTTTCCTCCAGTGGTGTGCTTGAGTCTCCCTTCAGGATGGCTAGACTTCTACAAGTTCTCTCTCATGTATGAATGCCTGCTTGGTCAGCACTTACTCGATCTTTGCCTGATAGCAACTAGAGGGGTCTAGGCAGTTTCACTAGCCTCACCTGTTCTGCAGCCTGTACCTGTATGGAGGTTTGTCTCTTACTAGCTGCAGTGGTGGGTGAGACTCCTCCTGGGTCCCTTGGAGTAAGGTTCTAGGATCCAAAAGACTGGCCAAGGCAATTTGGTTTGTGTACTGATGACTAATTCATTGATTAAAAAGAGGGGTAGGGCTTCCCTGGTGGCGCAGTGGTTGGGGGTCCGCCTGCCGATGCGGGGGGCGCGGGTTCGTGCCCCGGGTCCGGGAGGGTCCCACGTGCCGCGGAGCGGCTGGGCCCGTGAGCCATGGCCGCTGGGCCTGCGCGTCCGGAGCCTGCGCTCCGCAACGGGAGAGGCCGCGGCGGTGGGAGGCCCGCGTACCGCAAAAAAAAAAAAAAAAAAAAGGGGGGGTGGTAAAGAGAAGGAACATCTTATGCTGCCACGCTGCTGATGTTGCTCCCCTATTGCTTTTAGTTGTCATGTCTCCTTAGTCTCCTCAGCTTCTCAGTCTCCTAGTTTTTTCATGACTTTTACGCTTTAAGGTCATGAAAATACACTAGTCAGATATTTCTTACACTGCCCCCTAATATAGGTTATCTGAGGTTTTCTCATGATTACATAAAGGTTATGGATCTTGGAGAGGAACATCCCAGAAGAGAGGTGACTTTTTCTTTTCTTAAATTGAAGTATAGTTGATTTACAATGTTGTGTTAGCTTCAGGTGTACAGCAAAGTGATTCAGATTATATATATTCCTTTTCAGATTCTTCTCCCTTATAGATTATTACATGATATTGAGTATAGTTCCCTATGCTATACAGTAGGTCCTTGTTGTTTATCTATTTTACATACAGTAGTGTGTATATATTAATTCCAAACTCCTAATTTATCCCTCCCACCTCCCTTTCCCCTTTGGTAACCATAAGTTTGTTTTCTATGTCTATTTCTCAGACATAGAAATTAGTGGCTGCATTAATTTACTTTCTCTGTTTCTGTTTTGTAAAGAAGTTCATTTGTATCATTTTTAAGATTCCATATATTAGCAATATCATATGATATTTGTATTTCTCTGTCTGACTTCACTTAGTATGATAATCCCTAGACCCATCCATGTTGCTGCAAATGGCATTATTTCATTCTTTGTTATGGGTGAGTAATATTTCACTGTATATATATATATATATATATATATATATATATATATATACCTGAGTTCTCTGACCAGGGATTGAACTCAGGCCCAGGGCAGTGAAAGCGCTGAGTCCTAACCACTGGACCGCCAGGGAATTTCCCATTATTCAATTTCTAATGTTAATCCTCCCTTGCATAACTGCCCTCTTGGCCTAATTACCAACCAAAGGCCCCACCTCCAAACACCGTCACATTGGGGATTAGGTTTCAACACATGAACTTGGGGGAACACAAAAATTTGACCCATTGCAGTGACCTTTTAAGTCCAATATCTCTACTATCTGATAGTGTGGTTCTTAATCTTGGTTTCTTAGTTTACTAGTTCAAATTCTTGAGGAGGAATGTGGCAGACTAAGCTTAGTCTGTGGGTTGGAACTTGGGTTCGGTGTAACTTCTTGGATCAATCAACTCTGGCCTGAGGGGTGGGTCAGACCCTTGTGGTTCCAACAGGGTGATCTAAACCACATGGAGACAGAACTTTTCCCAGAAAGGGGAGGTAGGCCATCAAACCTATCTTCTACCTCCCACTCAATCCTTAAATTGTCTCAGTGTTGTCTTCAGAAGGTTAAGGTGTTGCAGGTATTACTGTCTACCTTTGTCCTGCCAAGCTCAACTGTAGGCGTTGGGGGGACCTTCACTGGCAAGCTCAGTCCCGCCCATTTCTGGAATCAATGTACATGGTGTTAGCAGTACGTTGAGGAGTGTCCTGTGTCTGCCAGCAGGTGGAGTCTAGAAATTCGTCGTAAGCAAAAAGTGTCTGTGTCTACCATGCTGGTCTCCCCTCACCACTTACTAAGGTTTTTTTTTATAGATATAATATATTAATTAGTTTCACGTGTACAACATAACGATTAGATATTTGTATATAGTGCAAAATGATCACCACAATAAGTCTAGTTAACATCAACCAGGGGAATGGCCACAGTCTAATTCTCTTTCCTTCCAGAAGTCTCCTCCTTGCTTACTGCAACTTATATGGTCGCCAGTGACCAAATGAACATGAACTTGAGCATATTGACAAGGGGATCTTGTCAGTGCCATCACTGTGGCATCTGAGCTATAGCTCCAGTGAGTGTCCCGCCATGTGCACATATTTCTCTCTGCTGCTGGGCTGTACACAACTTGTAAAAGAAACATGGGATTCACCTTGTTTGTGTTGAAAATAAATATTTATTGAATGAGGGAATTAATAATGGATAAACAATGCTGAGCAGCATCCCTCTTGATGGAAAAGTTTATGGACATGGAAAATGTTCCCTGATCAGTGAGTCCTCAGAGTCGTGGTTCCCAGGAAGGCACCAGTGCCAGGTGGTATCAGGCATCTTAAGCTCGGCTCCCCCCATACACTAGTGGAGGACACCTGAGCCCAGAGCAAGGGTTTAGAACAGAAATTCCCTCTTAAACTGAGTAGGAATAAGGCTCCAAGGAATCTTTTCAGACACTAGAGAAGAGCAAGGGTGAGTGTGCGGAGGAGGAATGGGAACAGGGGGAAGAGGTGAAGGATGTAGGAAATGAACAGGGAAGAGCAACCCCCATCACTTCCCCTGGGGTCCATCCTAATAGGAAATCCCACCCTGGAGCCTGCAACCTGGGTTCTGTAGGGCTCTTGGCTGCACCTCCTGACCAGGGGTGTTTAGTTTAAAAGAAGGACTTGAAGGTCCTTCAGCCCATCAGAGGCAGCCCTTGCTCACATCTATGTGTCTATGGAGCCTGGGTGCCTGCTGGAAAGGGAGGGTATTTAGAGTATATTATTCAGTTAGAACCAGGGCTTCTGCCTTTGTGTGACAGGCTAATCCTAGGACAGCTCAAGATGGCTGGGATTGTTTAATCTGCAGAATCCATTAGAGCTGTCAACAGAGAGGGGACAATAAATATTGTGGAAAGCAGTTAAGGGGCGTGGCATGACTGGAGCTTCAGTAGCAGCCCTAGGACAGGGAGGAGGCACCTGAGGAGTAGGTGATGGAGGATACTGAGTGGGGGGCAGAGTAAGGCATATCTGGTGGCCCTCATTCATGCCTGCCTCTCAGGGACTTCTAATACATTGGTTCTCAACCTTGGATGCTCACTGGAATCTCACAGGACTTTTGCAAAATACTGATAGCCAAGTTCCACCTTCTTCTCCACATTTTGATTAAATTGGTCTGGTTTGTGGCCTGCGCATCAGGTTTAGGAAGCTCCGCAGGTGAGGAGGCTGTGAAAGGAAATGGAGAGATCTTATCATTTCATAGTGGACAGCTGGAAGGACACCTCCAGAGCAAGGTTCTCAGGTGAAGCAACAGGCCAAGAGGGAAAGGTCACCTATCCAGATTAGTGACAAAGAAAGGGTCATAACTTTTATTATCTCTTGAGTTCCCAGGCGAGTTAATTTTTTCATCTACACTCTTCTTTCATTTACTAGTCATAGTCTTGGTGAAATCTCAGTTTCCTTACCTATCAAATGGGTATTATTATCTAATGTACTCATTTCCTATTATTGCCATGAAGATCAGGGTTCATGAAGATGCTTTGCAAACAATATAGAGGGGAGAGAAGAAACAACAGAGATGTTTCTCCACTCCATGGCTTCCCATGCCACCCATGTGCACTTAGAATAAAGTGCAAACTTTACTCAGGCCTACAGACCACCCCTCCGCCCCAACCCCTGTGCTCCTAGCTGCCGCCACAGGGCGGGGCTCCTGCCCGCATCTGCAGGTTCAGCTGCTGCCACCCGCCACTGTGTTCACCATGCTCTAGACACACTGGCCTCCTCTCTGGCCTGGGACACACTGAGTCCATCCTTCCCTGTGCAGTTTCTATCTCTTCCACCTGGATTGCATGAGCGCTACATTTTCCTGTGTAATCTATCTTTTCTTGTTGTTTTGTCACAACTAATATTAATGGCTGTGGGCAAAGTAGTGACTGGTCAGCATGGAATTAGAAACAAGAAGTATGGAGTTGTGAGTAAAGAGGAAGGAGAGTTATAGAACAGATGATAAGAGGGGAGTGTGGAGTCAAAACGTAATTTTTGCCATGGAAGAGAGACTTGAGCACATGTATGTCTATCAGGTAGGAGACAAAAAAGGGACATACGTGATGTGGAGGAAAGTGGGATAACTACAGCAAATTCCCTAAGCCCCTTTTAAATGTAATATCCCTTTAAAGAGATAAGATATTTGACTCCTTAGGATTCGGGTTTCCCCTTAGTTTCCTTTCTTTGTTTTCTTACCACTTTGTGAGTTTCTATAGCGTAGTGCAAATATCTCCTTATCTATCTGTGTGTAAACTGTGAGCTCTCTGGGCAGAGGGGAGAGGTCTTAATGATGATTGTATCCCAGCGCTGAACACAGAATACAGCCTCCATAATTAATGAATAAATTTATCTGTTGCCTTTCCATCTAAGTGACATGCGTACCCTGAAGCAGCATGGATCCTCAATAAATGGGTAAGAAGACACTATGAAAAAGAGGTGGCAATTAAGTTAGAGGGATGTGTAAATGCCAAAAAGAAACTTTACCAGCTTCATATTTTGAAGAGAAGAAGCAGGAGCAAACATAATCTATTTTTCTCCCCTCTTGTAGTCCTTGTCTACATTCTGGTATATTTTACATAGTTAAAATCAAAACGTCTACATAATTGGATGTTTTGTTTTATGAAAGAGTGTTTTGAACAACTCCTTGCTGTATCTCACATTCTTTATAATTATTATTGTGAGAGAGACAGAATATTCTGTCCAGTTAATGTACTGAAATATACTTCACTGTTTTCCCTGTTCCTATTGTTGAACATTTAGATTGTTCTCAATTTCTGCTATTTTAGAGAATGCTACAGTGAAGAGCGTCATACACAGGGATTTGCCCTCCTTTAAAATTATCTTCTCAGTTTAAATTACAGTGAGGGACTTCCCTGGTGGCACAGTGGTTAAGAATCGCCTGCCAATGCAGGGGACGTTGGTTCGAGCCCTGGTCCGGGAAGATCCCACATGCCGCGGAGCAACTAAGCCCGAGCGCCACAACTACTGAGCCCACGTGCCACAACTACTGAAGCCCGCATGCCTAGAGCCCGTGCTCTACAACAAGAGAAGCCACCGTAATGAGAAGACCACGCACCGCAGAGTAGCCCCTGCTCGCAGCAACTAGAGAAAGCCCATGTGCAGCAACAAAGACCCAATGCAGCCAAAAATAAAAATAAATAAACAAAACAAAACAAAAAAAGAATCAGCCTGCCAATGCAGGGGACACGGGTTCGAGCCCTGGTCCTGGAAGATCCCACATGCCGCGGAGAAACTAAGCCCGAGCGCCACAACTACTAAGCCTGCCCTCTAGAACCTACGAGCCACAGCTACTGAAGCCTGCGTGCCTAGAGCCTGTGATCCGTAACAAGAGAAGCCACCGCAATGAGAAGACCATGCATCGCAAAGAAGAGTAGTCCCTGCTCTCCACAACCGAAGAAAGCCTGCACGCAGCAACGAAGACCCAACATAGCCAAAACTAAATAAATAAAAATAAATTTATTAAAAAAAATGCAATGAATCAAATTACTCGGTCAAATGGTGTGAATATTTTTATGATTCTCAATACATCCTATGTTCCTGCTTTATATCCACTGTCAAAGGTATTTATCAATTTCACTGTAAACCCTGGCGCTATTATTACATTTTCTTTGCCAAGTTAATTGGTATAAAAACATACTTTGACATTTAATTTGAATTTTGTACAGCCTGAACATTTTCCCTTGTTTGCTTACTATCAGCATTTCATTCTATTTATATCATTTGCCATTAACTGGACATCTATGATATTTACATACATTAGAATAAACTTTTTATATTTTATACGTAATAATTCATTTCTCTGACATTTGAGACAAGTACTTTTCCTGCTGTTTTCATTCTCACTGTGATTAGTTTGTTCTTGTACATAAGTTTCTATTTATTGATCTTTCCTTTTTTGAATTCTTTCAAAGATTTGAAGTTCCAACACTCAGTGTAACAAGTGACAAGGAAGGCAGCAACAGGAAACTTTCTCTTACTGCCTCTGTGGCAACCAAATTCATAGTTTTCTTTCTATTTTTCCTCCAGTGGTGTGCTTGAGTCTCCCTTCAGGATGGCTAGACTTCTACAAGTTCTCTCTCATGTATGAATGCCTGCTTGGTCAGCACTTACTCGATCTTTGCCTGATAGCAACTAGAGGGGTCTAGGCAGTTTCACTAGCCTCACCTGTTCTGCAGCCTGTACCTGTATGGAGGTTTGTCTCTTACTAGCTGCAGTGGTGGGTGAGACTCCTCCTGGGTCCCTTGGAGTAAGGTTCTAGGATCCAAAAGACTGGCCAAGGCAATTTGGTTTGTGTACTGATGACTAATTCATTGATTAAAAAGAGGGGTAGGGCTTCCCTGGTGGCGCAGTGGTTGGGGGTCCGCCTGCCGATGCGGGGGGCGCGGGTTCGTGCCCCGGGTCCGGGAGGGTCCCACGTGCCGCGGAGCGGCTGGGCCCGTGAGCCATGGCCGCTGGGCCTGCGCGTCCGGAGCCTGCGCTCCGCAACGGGAGAGGCCGCGGCGGTGGGAGGCCCGCGTACCGCAAAAAAAAAAAAAAAAAAAAGGGGGGGTGGTAAAGAGAAGGAACATCTTATGCTGCCACGCTGCTGATGTTGCTCCCCTATTGCTTTTAGTTGTCATGTCTCCTTAGTCTCCTCAGCTTCTCAGTCTCCTAGTTTTTTCATGACTTTTACGCTTTAAGGTCATGAAAATACACTAGTCAGATATTTCTTACACTGCCCCCTAATATAGGTTATCTGAGGTTTTCTCATGATTACATAAAGGTTATGGATCTTGGAGAGGAACATCCCAGAAGAGAGGTGACTTTTTCTTTTCTTAAATTGAAGTATAGTTGATTTACAATGTTGTGTTAGCTTCAGGTGTACAGCAAAGTGATTCAGATTATATATATTCCTTTTCAGATTCTTCTCCCTTATAGATTATTACATGATATTGAGTATAGTTCCCTATGCTATACAGTAGGTCCTTGTTGTTTATCTATTTTACATACAGTAGTGTGTATATATTAATTCCAAACTCCTAATTTATCCCTCCCACCTCCCTTTCCCCTTTGGTAACCATAAGTTCGTGACCGTAAAGGTTTTTTTAAATTTAATTTTTCTTTTCTTAAATTGAAGTATAGTTGATTTACAATGTTGTGTTAGCTTCAGGTGTACAGCAAAGTGATTCAGATTATATATATTCCTTTTCAGATTCTTCTCCCTTATAGATTATTACATGATATTGAGTATAGTTCCCTATGCTATACAGTAGGTCCTTGTTGTTTATCTATTTTACATACAGTAGTGTGTATATATTAATTCCAAACTCCTAATTTATCCCTCCCACCTCCCTTTCCCCTTTGGTAACCATAAGTTTGTTTTCTATGTCTATTTCTCAGACATAGAAATTAGTGGCTGCATTAATTTACTTTCTCTGTTTCTGTTTTGTAAAGAAGTTCATTTGTATCATTTTTAAGATTCCATATATTAGCAATATCATATGATATTTGTATTTCTCTGTCTGACTTCACTTAGTATGATAATCCCTAGACCCATCCATGTTGCTGCAAATGGCATTATTTCATTCTTTGTTATGGGTGAGTAATATTTCACTGTATATATATATATATATATATATATATATATATATATATACACACACACACACACACACACACACACACACACACACACACACACCCCATATCTTCTTTGTCTATTCATCTGTTGAGGGACATTTAGGTTGCTCCCATGTCTCGGCTGTTGTAAATAGTGCTGCAATGAACACTGAGGTGCATGTATCTTTTTGAATTATAGTTTTGTCCAGATATATGCCCAGGAGTGGGATTGCTGGATCATATGGTAGTTCTATTTTTAGTTTTTAAAGGAATCTCCATACTGTTCTCCATAGTGGCTGCACTAATTTACTTTCCCACCAACAGTGTAGGAGGGTTCCTTTTTCTCCACACCGAGAGGTGCCTTTTTCATTGCATCATATTAGGGAGTCCTATTTACTACTGGTGATGTTAACTTGATCCCTTGGTTAAAGTGATGTCTTCCAAGTTTCTTCTGTTACAAAGTTACTATTTTCCCCTTTTCATAGTCTATCTGATAGATGAGAATCACTAAGTACACCCCACACTTCGGACAATTGAGCCTCTCCTTACTTTCTAGCACTACAAGATGTTCCAGACTCATCTTGTATAATATTTTCCCTGCCCCAGCCCTAGAATCACTTATTTCTGCAAGGATTCCTGCTTCATTTTATTGGAAAACATTATATAGAAATATATAGAGAGTAACCACTAGTGGTGTTCTCAACATTTTTTGAGAGTAGAGGAAGGAAAAGCAACCTGGGTAGAAAGAACAGCCGGTGGGAAGTCCAGGATAAGAAAAAGGGTATGGTGTGCTCAGGGAACTGAAGGAAGTGCATTATACCAAGAGAGAAGAGAGCAGGAGAAAGAGACACAAGAAATTAACCTGGAAACTTAGGAATGCACCAGGTCTCATAGATCCTGAAAGGTTAGTTAAGGGTTTTGACCATTATTTCAAGGGCAGTGGAGAGCCATGGAAGCTTCTGAAGCCAATGAGTAACTACACTATGTTACTGGTCTGCAGTGGGAAGGATAGGTTGGAAAGGATTAAGTCATTAACCTCTGTAAGGCTTAGTTTCCTTCCTGCCTCACAGGATTTGGGTGAAGATTAAACAAGGGAACACATACAAGTTCCCCAGAATGATGTTTGGCACATGATGGGCAATCAGGAAATGTTGGTGCCTTGTTCAGTCCAACAATTCTGCTTTCTTTTTCATCCAATCTCATCTTTCTCATTATTCCCCTGACCACATTTTGGGTAGAAAATTATTTTTTAAACGTTTTGCTGAAATTAAAATTGATTATTATGCTAGACACAGTGAACAAATGTTAATAAGACCTGGGCCCTTCCTTAATACCTATTTACAATAAGCCATAACATGATGTGATATGAACTATACTAATGACACAAGTGTAAGCTCAGAGGGCAAGGATGACATCCTTCACCTCTCTGTCAGGCAAAATAATGCGGCACAGAGGACTTCAACACAGACTTCTTGACCATATCATGCTCTGGGAGTTCAGAGGACAAAGGCAAGAAACTTGGCTATTGAACTATAAGTTCAATATCTTGGGAATTCATTCAGTCTCAGTGAGGACTGTGGCTTTCTTTCTTTATATTTTGTTAGTATTGTTTGGGATTATTGTTAGTAGGCTTTTAAAAAAAATTTTCATGAGAAATATTTCAGAGTGATTGTTTATAGTCACATTTCCAAATCAAAACTTTCCTACACTATAGGAATCACATGAATCACACTATAATAACATGAAAACATCAAATCTATACTGAGGTGCCTGGTTTGATAATATTAAATTCAAAAGATACCTTCTTCAATTTCAGGTAGATAGTTCATAATAAAATGGTATTGCTGATTTTTGAATTGATGATATCCAACTTTTATTGTCTTTCCTTTGATCTGATTCTGAAAACTTCTTTTACTAGAATTGTAAGTTTGGACATGTAATACTCATGGTAGTCCCAATTATGACTAAAAGCTCTTGTAGTTGCATGATCACCAATATTTCTTTAATGGATGAGAAACTATTTATTTAGTTTTCCCTTTTATCTTCTACTTAGCACAGCACCCAATTATTATTAGTTATTCTTCTTTTTATTATTCCATATGAGATACTGTATTTTCACTTTACTGATGAGGAAATCTAGAATTGGAAAGGTGATGCAACTTTTCTAAAAACACATTAGTGATACAGCTGGGATTTGAAGCTGGATCTTTGCTCTAAGCCTAGATATTTTTTTAATTGAAGTAAAATTGATTTACAACATCTTGTTAGTTTCAGGTGTCCAGTGCAGCAATTCAGTTATACATACATATATACTAGGTTCTTACTGTTAATTAAACTCTGTCTAATGCTTTGGGTCAAGAATTACATGTCAAGCTTATAAGTAGGAAAATACTTAATATAAGTGAGCTGTGACACCCTCCCTGAAAACCATATCTTATCTTTTATGCCAGGGATATGGCTTACATACAGATTTGCATTTGAATATTAATATGTCTATTGTTTTGGGAGATTACTTGAACTAATATAACTAAGCAGAATCTAAAGATCCAATGTGGAGAGAACTAAAATATTGTGTTGCTTCTTCTCCATTCTTCTCCTAACTCAGTTTCATGGTTCTACAAGATAACACACTCTGATTAAATGCTATATATTAAGATAAAGAATTAGTACATAAAAGAAAGCACAGACATTTTGCCAGTAGGCAGAAGAAATCATAGAAAACTTCCTACAGAAAGCTGATCTTGACTAGTGTGATGAAGGAAAAAAAGGATATATTATGAAGACTTTGACAGTTTAGAGTTTGTTCCCTAAACTGGCTGTGTATCAGAATCACCTGGGGAGCTTAGTAACTATTCAATGCTCAGACTTGACTCCTGCAGATTCAGATTCAGTTGGCATAGAGTGGGCCCTGGGAATAGTGTCTTTATCAAAACTCAGATGATGCTGATGTAATAAGCCTTCAGTCTCCTTTTTGGGAAAACATAGGTTTATAGCACAGTTCAGGAGTTTTTCTTTTTTAAAACTTCTATCTTTAGCACTTTTTAAAAGTTTTCATGTCATTCTCTCTTGTCATCAGATTTTATTCTGGCTTTAAAAAAAATCTACAAGGTAATATCTGTTCTTTAATAGAAGCCAACATTCTGACTCATTCTTTTGCTGCTGTCATATTAAGTTTTTGTAATATCTCTTGAGCTGAATCAGATAAAACTCTATTTTCTTATTTCATTGGAATTAAAAATGGAATAAGACACCTAGAGTACACGATTATGGGCTAGAGATATATTTACAATTCCTTTATTTTTTAATTATTATTATTTTTTATAATCATATGGTTTTTATTCCTTCATTTGTTAATATGGTGTATCACATTGATTTGCATATATATATATATATATATATTTTTTTTTTTTTTTGGTGGTACGTGGGTCTCTCACTGTTGTGGCCTCTTCCGTTGCGGAGCACAGGCTCCGGACG
>NC_041229.1:69148322-69150059 GCF_002837175.3 Physeter macrocephalus
TCTTCCGTTGCGGAGCACAGGCTCCGGACGCGCAGGCTCAGCGGCCATGGCTCACGGGCCCAGCCGCTCTGCGGCATGTGGGATCTTCCTGGACCGGGGCACGAACCCGTGTCCCCTGCATCGGCAGGTGGATTCTCAACCACTGCGCCACCAGGGAAGCCCGATTTGCATACATTGAAGAATCTTTGCATCCCTGGGATAAATCCCACTTGATCTTGGTGTATGATCCTTTTAATATATATATATATTTTTAACATCTTTATTGGAGTATAATTGCTTTACAATGGTGTGCCAGTTTCTGCCCCACAACAAAGTGAATCAGTCATACATATACATATGGCCCATATCTCTTCCCTCTTGTGTCTCCCTCCCTCCCACCCTCCCCATCCCACCCCTCTAGGTGGTCACAAACCACCCAGCTGATCTCCCTGTGACATGCGGCTGCTTCCCACCAGCTATCCACCCTACATTTGGTAGTGTATATATGTCAAGCCACTCTCTCACTTCGTCACAGCTTACCCTTTCCCCTCCCCATATCCTCAAGGTCATGCTCTAGTAGGTCTGTGTTTTATTCCCGACCTACCCCTAGGCTCTTCATGACATTTTTTTTTCTTAGATTACATATATATGTGTTAGCATACGGTATTTGTTTTTCTCCTTCTAACTTGCTTCACTCTGTATGACAGACTCCAGGTCCATCCACCTCACTACAAATAACTCAGTTTCATTTCTTTTTAGAGCTGAGTAATATTCCATTGTATATATGTGCCACATCTTCTTTATCCATTCATCTGTTGATGGACAGTTAGGTTGCTTCCATGTCCTTGCTATTGTAAATAGAGCTGCAATGAACATTTTGGTACATGACTCTTTTTGAATTATGGTTTTCTCAGGGTATATGCCCAGTAGTGGGATTGCGGGGTCGTATGGTAGTTCTATTTGTAGTTTTTTAAGGAACCTCCATACTGTTCTCCATAGTGGCTGTATCAATTTACATTCCCACCAGCAGTGCAAGAGGGTTCCCTTTTCTCCACACCCTCTCCAGCATTTATTGTTTCTAGAGTTTTTGATGATGGCCATTCTGACCGGTTTGAGATGATATCTCATTGTGGTTTTGATTTGCATTTCTCTAATGATTAATGATGTTGTGCATTCTTTCATGTGTTTGTTGGCGATCTGTATATCTTCTTTGGAGAAATGTCTATTTAGGTCTTCTGCCCATTTTTTGGATTGGGTTGTTTGTTTTTTTGTTATTGAGCTGCATGAGTTGCTTATAAATTTTGGAGATTAATCCTTTGTCAGTTGCTTCATTTGCAACTATTTTCTCCCATTCTAAGGGTTGTTTTTGGTCTTGTTTATAGTATCCTTTGCTGTGCAAAGCTTTTAAGTTTCATTAGATCCCATTTGTTTATTTTTGTTTTTATTTCCATTTCTCTAGGAGGTGGGTCAAAAAGGATCTTGCTGTGATTTATGTCATAGAGTGTTCTGCCTATGTTTTCCTCTAAGAGTTTGATGGTGTCTGTCCTTACATGTAGGTCTTTAACCCATTTTGAGTTTATTTTTGTGTATGGTGTTAGGGAGTGTTCTAATTTCATACTTTTACATGTACCTGTCCAGTTTTCCCAGCACCACTTATTGAAGAGGCTGTCTTTTGTCCACTGTATATCCTTCCCTCCTTTATCAAAGAAATGGTGACCATATGTGTGTGGGTTTATCTCTGGGCTTTCTATCCTGTTC
>NC_041229.1:69150559-69150775 GCF_002837175.3 Physeter macrocephalus
CTTCAGTGATCACTTCGTTATTAAGTAGTGTATTGTTTAGCCTCAATGTGTTCGTATTTTTTACAGATCTTTTCCTAGAATTGATATCTAGTCTCATAGCGTTGTGGTCAGAAAACATACTTGATACAATTTCAGTTTTCTTAAATTTACCAAGGCTAGATTTGTGACCCAAGATATGATCTATCCTGGAGAATGTTCCATGAGCACTTGAGAAAA
>NC_041229.1:69152815-69189829 GCF_002837175.3 Physeter macrocephalus
CAGGCCGCGGGGAGGGAGGGGTACGGATGCGGGGCGAGCCTGTGGCGGCAGAGGCCGGCGTGACGTTGTACCAGCCTGAGGCGCGCCGTGCGTTCTCCCGGGGAAGTTGTCCCTGGATCCCGGGACCCTGGCAGTGGCGGGCTGCACAGGCTCCCGGGAGGGGAGGTGTGGAGAGTGACCTGTGCTCGCACACAGGCTTCTAGGTGGCTGCAGCAGCGGCCTTAGCATCTCATGCCCGTCTCTGGTGTCCGCGCTGATAGCCGTGGCTCGCGCCCATCTCTGGAGCTCCTTTAAGCGGCGCGCTTATTCCCCTCTCCTCGCGCACCAGGAAACAAAGAGCCAAGAAAAAGTCTCTTGTCTCTTCAGCAGCTCCACACCCGTCTCTGGAGCTCCTTTAAGTGGCGCGCTTATTCCCCTCTCCTCGCGCACCAGGAAACAGAGGCAAGAAAAAGTCTCCTGTCTCTTCGGCAGCTCCGCGCCCGTCTCTGGAGCTCCTTTAAGCGGCGCGCTTAATCCCCTCTCCTCGCGCACCAGGAAGCAAAGAGGGAAGAAAAAGTCTCTTGCCTCTTCGGCAGCTCCAGACATCTCCCGGACTCCCTCCTGGCCAGCCGTGGTGCACTAACCCCTTCAGGCTGTGTTCCCGCAGCCACCCCCAGTCCTCTCCCCTCCATCCGACCAAAGCCCGAGCCTCAGCTCCCAGCCCCCGCCCGTCCCGGCGGGTGAGCAGACAAGCCTCTCGGGCTGGTGAGTGCCGGTCGGCACCGATCCTCTGTGCAGGTATCTCTCCACTTTGCCCTCCGCACCCTGTTACTGCGCTCTCCTCCGTGGCTCTGAAGCTTCCCCCCTCTGCCACCCGCAGTCTCCCTACATTTCCTTTAAATATCAAAGTTTACTGCCACTGAACTACACCCATAGTGTTTGGCTGAACATTCCTTTTTGGTACAGAAATGACTGCCTCCTAGAATCAGCTTTCTTTCTCTCAATGTTTGCTACAACTTTGAAAACTGGATAGACACTCCAGTGACTTATCAAAAGGATATTTTCTCTGAAGACTTTACTGTTCCTATTTGGCATTTGTCAGAACTTCCCAGAAGCATACAGAAGTCTTTTAGCCCCTTCCTTCTTCGATCCTATAATGCACTAAGGAGAGTTCTCTATAGTTGTATTGAAGATTTTTATATTGGGCCTCGTATAATCTTTAATCTTAGTAGGGAATTCATTCAATCATTCAATAATATTCTGAGCATATACTACACTCTAGGCACTAGAAACACAAAAGTAAATAAGACAGATACCATTCCTGTTTCAATGGTGCTTATAGTCCGATAGGAAAGAAAGATAATTATATAATCTGATACAGTAATTGTACTAGGTAGTGTTCCATCAGAGAAACAGAACCAGCAGGAGATACATATATATATGTGTGTGTGTGTGTGTGTATGTCTGTGTATATGATATATATGTGTATATATGTGTGAATGTATGTGTATATACATACATACACATATATAGTATATGTATATATGTGCATATAGTATGCATATATAATATATATAGCATGTGTATATACATATATATATATGGAGAGAGATAGAGTGGGGTTGAGAGATTCATTGCAAGGAATTGGTTTATATCATTGTGAGGGTTGGCTAGTCAAGTCCAAGATTCCTAGGGCAGATAGGCAGTCAGGAAAGGAGGGCTGGACATTCTCAAGCAGGAGGTGACACTGCAGTTCACAGGCAGAATTTCTTATTCCTCAGGGTAATTTGGGTTCTGTTCTTAAGCCCTTTGAACTACTTGGAAGGTCTACCCTGATTATGGAAGATAATCTCCTTTACATAAAGCCAATTAATTGTAGATGCTAACAAAATCTATAAATTACCTTCACAGCAACACCTCAAATAGGGTTTGATTGAATAACTTAGCACTATAGCCTAGCCAAGGTGACACATAAAACTGACCGTTACAGCAATGTCTGAAAAATGCTATGGTGGAGAAAGTATAAAATGCCAAAGACCAACATAGCAGGGGCGTCCATCTTAGTCTATGTGGAGTCAGACAACTATTAAGGTAAGACCTGAGAGATGAGTAGGAATTAGCTAGATAAAGAGGTGGACAGAGAATATTCTAAGATGTAGGAAGTGTAAGCAAAGGTCCAGAGACCACAGAGAGAGCACCAGAGATGTAATCTTCTCTTCTCATCAGATGGTTTTTCCTGGCTTTCTTTTTTCAGAACACCCTGAGGTGATGGTTGATCTTTAACAGAAGCTGAGATTTGATTTTTTTGGTAATTATTATATTAGCTTATTGTAATGCCTTCAATACTGAATCAGATGAAACTCTATTTTCATGTTTTAATTAGCACTTTCAATTGCTGGTGAGATGAAGCACCTTTTCATGTTTATTTGACATTCAGGTTTCCTCCTCTATAGATTTCCTGTTTCTAACCTTTGCACATTAGGGTAGTTTTCTTTTCCTTATTGATTACATATGATTTGGATATTACCAGAAATCCTTTGTCTTTATATGCATTGCAGATATATCTCCCAGAGAACACCAGTCCAGACTGGGAGGTACCTTGTAGACTACAGTTGCAGGTGAGTGCAAGGAGAGCTTGTTAAATCAGAGAGTGCTGGGGTTACCTTAATGCCGGGCTCAAGTCTCACTTCTACGACAGAGCCCCCATACTGAGCAGGAACAATAGAGGCACAGGAAAGGAAAGGGGAAAGAGACAGCCCATCTCACAAGGCACTGTATTTTTTAACAAGTCAGAAAAATGACAGAAGAGGGAGCTCTAGAATCCTTACACTAGGAAATCTACACTGACTGTCCTTCCTTCTAGTACAGGCAAACTCATCTCACTGAAATATAAGCAGTAGGAAAGAGAAGTAGTCAAACCCACTCAAAATTATGATCAGAAAAATAGGAAAACTAGTATCAGAGTAACATTCTTTCAAATAATGAAAACAAACCAGAATGACATGCCCACAAAATAAAGGAAAACTATATTACTATTTTAAACAAACAAGATTAAACAAATTAAGAAAATGATAAAAGGTATAAAAGAACAACTTAAATTAGAATAAAAATAACTCAGACATAATATTATTGGAAAAAAGAAAAGAGAAATATTTGAAAATGCAGCTTATAAAACCAAGGAAAGTTAGCAATAAAAGAAGTAATATTTTAGAAATGGAGAATGAAGTAGAAGTAATACATTAGTTAATAAATATGATGGGTAGTACATAAAGAGAAACATACAATGAAGGGAGGAAATTTTTAGCTTAAAAATATGAAAGAAATGAAAAAGGATTTAAGAGAAAGTGACATAAAATATCCGCAGAGTGTGTGTGTGCGTGTGTGTGTGTACGTGTGTAAATTCCTGAAGAAGAAAGCCAAAGCAACTGAAGAGAACAGAACAAATACTAAAAAATAATCAAACAACCCAATCCAAAAATGGGCAGAAGACCTAAAGAGACATTTCTCCAAAGAAGAAATACAGATAGCCAATAAGTACATGAAAAGATGCTCAACATTGCTAATTATTAGAGAAATGTAAATCAAAACTACAATGAGGTAGCACCTAACAGCTGTCAGAATAGCCATCATTAAAGTCTACAAATAACACATGCTGGAGAGGTTGTGGAGAAAAGGGAACCCTCCTACACTGTTGGTGGGAATGTAAGTTGTACTGCCACTGTGGAAAACAGTATGGAGGTTCTTCAGAAAACTAAAAATAGAATTACCATATGATCCAGCAATCCCACTCCTGGGCATATACCCGGACAAAACTATAATTCAAAAAGATACATGCACCCCTATGTTCATAGCAGCACTATTCACAATGGCCAAGACATGGAATCAACCTAAATGTCCATTGATAGATGAATGGATAAAGAAGATGTGGAACATATATACAGTGGAATACTACTCAGCCATAAAAAGAACGAAATAATGCCATTTGCAGCAACATGGATGCAACTAGAGATTATCATACTAAGTGAAGTAGGTCAGAAAGAGAAAGACAAATACCATGTGATATCACTTATATGTGGAATCTAAAATATGACACAAATGAGCCTATCTACAAAACAGAAACAGACTCATGGACATAGAGAATGGACTTGTGGTTGCCAACAGGGAAGGGGTTTGGGGAGGGGTTGGGGTTAGCAGATGTAAGCTTTTATATACAGAATGGATAAACAACAAGGTCTTACTGTATAGCACAGAGAACTATATTCAGTATACCATAATGGAAAAAAATATTTTAAAAATATATATACATGTATAACTGAATCACTTTGCTGTACAGCAGAAATTCACACAACATTAAAAAAAAAGGAAAAAAATCATTGAAGAAAAACATACTGAAATAAAAGGCAACTTGAAATCCTATATTGAAAGAATATACTGAGTACCCTGGAAAATCAACCCAGAATAACTGACTCCAAGGCATATTCTAGTAAAATAATGAGAACCTAAAGAAAAAGAAAACTGAATTAAAAACATATACTCAGCTACAAAAATTTTTTTAAACTAATTAATTTCTTTATTTTTGGCCACACTGGGTCTTTGTTGCTGCGTGCGGGCCTTCTCTAGTTGCAGCGAGTGGGGGCTACTCTTCATCGTGGTGCGCAGGCTTCTCATTGCGGTGGCTTCTCTTTGATGAGGCGCATGGGCTTCAGTAGTTGTGGTACGTGGGCTCAGTAGTTGTGGTGCACGGGCTTAGCTGCTCTGCGGCATGTGGGATCTTCCCAGACCAGGGCTCGAACCCGTGTCCCCTGCATTGGCAGGTGGATTCTTAACCACTGTGCCATGAGGCAAGTCCCAATAACAAAAATTTTAAGAGTCTCTTTCATCTAGAAATTTAAAAGTCATGCTGGCAGACTCATCCCAGGGGCAGGGGTGAGGGGGTAGGGTCAAGTGAGAGTGTCTCACGGGCTCCTGCCAGCTCTTGGCTTGAGTCCTACTTGCTCACTCTACAGCGCTCTCCCTGTGAAGAGTAATGCAACCAGAACAAAACTTCCCCCTTTGCACATTCCATTATGTGTACTCATGTGTGTTTCATCACAACGGAGAAGAGTGAGGGCCTGTAACAGGACAACCCAATTCTTGATCTCAATGACAAAATTATACATGAGAATAGACTGCAGTCTTGGTAGGAAGAAATGGAACATTAAGTGAGAGCTTTGCCTTCTATTGGATAATCATAACCATAGGCACCAGTAAGCCAGAGGTAAAACTGTTAGAAATCATTTGTGTGTTAAGATCTGAAGTGCCCTTCCAGCACTAAGAGAAAGAAGAGTTTCTCCTACTAACGGATAAAGTTCCATTATTAGACATTCATTTCTTTGGCTTAAGCCTTATCCTTAGCACTCTGGAAATATTTAAAGCACTTGGCTGTGTCGATGGAAATCATATCAGCACACTCAGGATCCTTTCAACTTGCCCAGTTAGCTGGAAAACTAAAGCATAACTGTCCCCACACTTCCTTAAAACTACTGTCTTAGGGTATTTCTTTTTTCCAATTATATGTCTCATGTGAGAATTGAAAGGCAGAGTTGGACAGTTCTATATTCCTGCTCTTCTGTTTTCTGCTGGCAAGTGATGGAGAAACCAGGTGTTCGACAGCAGCATTCCAGGGCCCAGCATTTCGTAGGTGTTGAAAGGTAGTTGTTGCAGCATCAGGGGCAGTGTCCTGATCCCTAGATCACAGGCTCCATGGGATTTTCTTCATGTCTACAGTTCAAGTTTGTGGACTTCTGAGTCTCCACCTTTTGGTTAAGGTAACTGTAGCATATTCCAGAACTACTCACATTATTATGATTACTTTTAATTTATTAATTTTATTTATTTTTGGCTGCGTTGGGCCTTTGTTGCTGCGCACGGGCTTTCTCTAGTTGCAGTGAGCGGGGGCTACTCTTCATTGCGGTGCGTGCGCTTCTCATTGCGGTGGCTTCTCTTGTTGCAGAGCACAGGCTCTAGGCGCTCGGCCTTCAGTAGCTGTGTCTCGCAGACTCTAGAGCTCAGGGTCAGTAGTTGTGGTGCACGGGCTTAGTTGCTCCGCGGCGTGCGGGATCTTCCCGGACCAGGGCTCGAACCCGTGTCCCAGGCATTGGCAGGCGGATTCTTAACCACTGTGCCACCAGGGAAGTCCCACACATTATTTTTTAACATCTAGTTCCCTGTATGAAATTTCTTTCTGTTAAAATACCTAAAGTAGCTTCTATTTCTAAAACTGAATGGGGGCTGTCTCATGTGAATAAGCATGCTTAGTGGAGGAGAATGGATGAAGTAATGTGAGGGAATAAATCTCCTTATGAGGGCATGAGCTTTAAAACATGAGGAGCAAACAAAGCTCACAAGAAAACCAGTCCCATTTCAAACTGGACTGAAAGATGCCTTCCTGGAAATCGGCTTCTTCCAGAAGAACTCACCAGTAAGTCTGGCTGGGATTCTCCACAGAAATAAAATAAATAATATTAATCAGTGTCTCCCAACTAACCTCCAAGTAAATCTCATTGCCATCACTTCATTGCCTTCATTTGTTCTTTTTTTTTAAATTGAGGTATAGTTGCTTTACAATGTTGTGTTAGTTTCTTCTGTACCATGAAGCGAATCAGCTATATGTATACATATATCCCCTCTTTTTTGGATTTCCCTCCCATCCAGGTCACCACAGAGCAGTGAGGAGAGTTCCCCGTGCCACACAGCAGGCTCTCACTGGTTATCTATTCCACACACAGTAGTGTATACATGCCAATCCCAATCTCCCAATTCATCCCACCCCTGCACCCCCTTGGTGTCCATGTGTTTGTTCTCTACGTCTGTGTCTCTATTTCTGCTTTGCAAATAGGTTCATCTGTACCATTTTTCTAGATTCCACATATATGTGTTAATATATGATATATATTTTTCTGTTTCTGACTTACTTCACTCTGTATGACAGTCTTTAGGTCCATCCACTTCTTTGTTCTTCTACATCCACCTCCTTCACTCCTCCCCCTTCTCCTTTTAGTAAAATAAAAGAATTAGACTGCAATGTGCCTCACAGCTATTTTCATTAAATGCTACTATTTTCTAGACTTATAAAAAAGCAAAGTCAGTAGAATGACTTACAGAATATGATATATATGTGATCTAATGACTACACATGCTCTAACTTTACCCTGTACCTCTTAAGACTGTAGAGAAGTAAAATGAATGGAAGAGGGCTAGGCAAAACATTTAATGCTGAAATACATCATACAGGTAAGAATAAAATTTCTAACCACTCCACCTTATCTTGCTCATCACCGGCAGGACCTGATGTCTATCTTCCTACAGAGAGAGCAAAAAGGATTTCATAGCCTTATTTTGGCCAATGAAAACTCCTTAACTTCTGAGGCAAAAGAAACAACTTATTCAATGTTGACCACAAGGCAAAAGAGGAAAAGAAGAAACCAAGCCTTCTCTAACCTGCAGTCTCTGCTCAGTCCTTGGGCTCCTCAGGGAGCCCATTCTTCATATTCTCATCTTAACTGGAGGTTTGCTGTGGATGGCACTTACTGGTGCTGAAGAGAAGTTAGGCATTGATTGCTTAAGTGTGTGTAACTACTGCTTAAGGTGTGCTGAGGACAACTGGCCCAGGGCTGAGGGGTTTCCAAAGGGCCTTTAAGATCCTTTAGGTCTTTGATGCCAAAGAGTGATTTTGCATTATAGAAATCAATACAAGATCTGACATCTGAAAGTTAGTTGTTATCACACCAGCTACAAGGATATTTGCCTAGTAATAGGAACACAATTTCTACTCATGTCCTCAGAGCCCTATTATCCAGGGACATACCCCTCAAGATTGTGGCCTGGGTCACTGAGTCCTTTCCAAATCACGGACTTTGTCTTCACTATGATTGTGCCTCATGAGAGAAACTACAAAACACCCACTCATCAGGTGTCCCCTGCCTGATGACCTCCGTTAAACAAGATAAGGCTGAGAAGAAGAGACCAAGAAAACAGCCTATGGATAATTGAAATAGGCATCACAACAGTTCATTACTGCCATCCTGATCATTACTAAGTTATCCTTCAATGTCTGTAGGATTTTCATTCACACCCAGCTCTAACTTATTTGGCTGTTGTTACAAAAGACCATGAAGGAGGATTCTGGGAAGAAGGCAGAGTAGGAAGTACCAGGTATCTCTGTCCCCACATAGCCAACAACTGTGCTGGTAAACCTGTCTAATGTAATTACTCTGGAACTCTGGAGTCTGTTGAAGGCTTGCAACTCTAAAGGGAAGACTTGGACTGAAAGCTGCAGTTTATGTTAGCCAATTCCAGCTCTTAGCACCATCGCAGCTACCAATCTCCCATCCCCAGGTATATGGCAGTCAGCTGTGCATGTGTTCCTGAAGTAGGTTGCAAACAGCTTGTGGGAGCCAGAGTGGACCGAAAGGACCCTGTCGTCTGAGTATCAGGGATCTGTGCTCAGATTGCTGGTTTTATCACAGAGGTTCAGGCAAGGAGGTGGATCTGAGGGGCATGCTGCACCTCCTCTCATCCTTGCAAGCCTTTCTCCTCTGCCTGTAGTGACTGCCAAGGAATTTAAGGGCCAGCACCCATTTTCTCTCCTCTTCAATTTTCTCTTTTTCCCATGCGAAAACAGATTAAAGACTAGGCTATTCGAAAACAACTGCATATACAGGGGAAATTGGAAAGTGACCACACATGCACAGGGGAAAAATTCAGAAGAGACCTGAGAAGACCTTAAGTTCACACATAAGGTTGATCCTCAGAAGAGAAACTAATGTCTTGGAGCACAAAAGGTATAAAGATGTAATTTTTGAAATCAACAACTGAAAGGAGTGGGGATAGAGATGTGATGGAGCTGAGTTTTTTTGTTTTTGTTTTTGTTTTTTTAAATTTTTTGGCCACCTCACACAGCATGCGGGATCTTTTTGGCCACCTCACGCAGCATGCGGGATCTTAGTTCCCCAACCAGGGATCAAACCCGTGCTCCCTGCAGTGGAAGCACAGAGTCTCAACCACTGGACTGCCAGGGAAGTCCCTGGAACTGAGTTTTTATATGTTATTGAAGTTTAGCAGGTAGAGATTCAAATTAGAGTGTATAACTTTAGGGTATTAAATTTAATCCCTATGCCAGCCACAAAGAAAATAGCTATAGAATTACAAAAAGGAAATGAGAAATGTATTTAAACATATATTACAAAAAATCAACTAAACACAAAAGAAGGCAGTAATGCAGGAAATGAGGGACAGAAAAGCTATGAGGCATATAGAAAACAAATAGCAAAATGAAAGTTCAATTACTTTAAACATAAATGGATTAAGCTCTCCAATCAAAAGACAAAGATTAGCAAAATGGATAAAAACACATGGTTAACCTATATACTCAGAAGAATCCCCTTTGATCCAGAGACACAAATGTGTTAAAAGTAAGAGGATTAAAAAAAAGATACTGCATGCAAATAGTAACCAAAAGAGAGCAAAGGTGGCTATATGAATATCAAACAAAATATACTTTATTTTATTTTTTTATTGAAGTATAGTTGATTTACAACGTGTTCATTTCTGCTATATAGCAAAGTGATTCTGTTATACATATATATACATTATTTTTTTAATATTCTTTTCCATTATGACTTATCATAGGATATTGACTATAGCTCTCTGTGCTACACCGTAGGACATTGTTGTTTATCCATAGCTTACATCAGCTAACCCCAACCTCCTGCTCCATCCCTTCCCCAACCCCCTCTGAGTCTGTTTCTGTTTTGTAGATAGGTTCATTTGTGTCATATTTTAGAGTCCACATATAAGTGATATTATATGGTATTTGTCTTTCTCTTTCTGACTTACTTCACTTAGTATGATAATCTCTAGTTGCATCCATGTTGCTGCAAATGGCATTATTTCATTATTTTTTATGGCTGAGTAGTATTCCATTGTATATATGTACCACATCTTCTTTATCTATTCATCTATTGATGGAAATTTAGGTGTTTCCATGTCCTGTGAATAGTGCTGCTATGAACATAGGGGTGCATGTATCTTTTTGAATTATAGTTTAGTCTGGCTATGCCCAGGAGTCAGATTGCTGGATCATATGGTAATTCTATTTTAGTTTTCTGAGGAACCTCCATACTGTTTTCCACAGTGGCTGTACCAACTTACATTCCCACCAACAGTGTAGTAGGGTTCCCTTTTCTCCACATCCTCTCTAGTATTTGTTGTTTGTAGAGTTTTTAAATTTTTTTTTTTTTCTGACTGTGCCACATGGCTTGCGGGATCTTAGTTCCCTGACTGGGGATAAAACCCAGGACCCTGGCAGTGAGAGCATGGAGTCTTGACCACTGGACTGCCAGGGAATTCCCTGTAGAGTTTTTAATGATGCCCATTCTGACTGCTGTGAGGTGGTACTTCATTGTAGTTTTGATTTGTGTTTCTCTAATAATTAGCGATGTTCAGCATCTTTTCATGTGCCTATTGGCCATCTGTATTTCTTCTTTGGAGAAATGTCTACTTAGGTCTTCTACCCATTTTTTCGATTGGTTTTTTGTTGTTGTTGAGTTGTATGAGCTGTTTGTATATTTTGGAAATTAAGCCCTTGTGGGTCACATAGGTGACAAATATTTTCTCCCATTCCATACATTGTCTTTTTGTTTTGTTTATGGTTTCCTTTGCTGTGCAAAAGCTTGTAAGTTTGATTAGGTCCCATTTGTTTATTTTTGTTTTTATTTTTTTTCTCTATTGCCTTGGGAGACTGACCTAAGAAAACACTGGTACAATTTATGTCACAGAATGTTTTGCTCTTGATCTCTTCTAGGAGTTTTATGGTGTCATGTCTTATGTTTAAGTCTTTAAGCCATTTTGAGTTTATTTTTGTGTATGGTGAGAGTGTTCTAATTACATTGATTTACATGCAGGTGTCCAGCTTTCCCAGCACCACTTGCTAAAGAGACTGTCTTTTTCCCTTGTATATTCCTGCTTCCTTTGTCAAAGATTAATTGACCATAGGTGTATGGGTTTATTTCTGGGCTCTCTACTCTGTACCATTGATCCATATGTCTGTTTTTGTGCCAGTACCATGCTGTCTTGATTACTTTAGCTCTGTAGTATTGTCTGAAGTCTGGGAGGGTTATGCCTCCTGTTTTGTTCTTTTTCTTCAGGATTGCTTTGGTAATTCTGGGTCTTTTATGGTTCCATATAAATTTTGGATTATTTGTTCCAGTTCTGTGAAAAACATCATGGGTAGTTTGACAGGGATCGCACTAAATCTGTAGATTGCTTTGGGTAGTATGTTCATGTTAACCATACTACTGCTTCCAATCCAAGAGCATGGGATAGCTTTCCATTTATTTGAATCATCTTCAACTTCCTTTATTAAATGTTTTATAGTTCTCAGCATATAAGTCTTCCACTTTCTTGGACAGGTTTACTCCTAAGTATTTTATTTTGGGGGGTGCAATTTTAAAAGGTATTGTTTTTTTACATTCCCTTTTTGATATTTCATTGTTAGTGTAAAGAAATGCAACCAATTTCTGTATGTTAGTCTTGTATCCTGCTACCTTGCTGAATTCTTTATCAATTCTACTAGTTTTTGTGTGGAGTCTTTAGGGTTTTCTATATATAGTATCATGTCATCTGCATATAATGACAATTTTACCTCTTCCCTTCCAATTTGGATACCTTTTATTTATTTTTTTCTTGTCTGATTGCTATGGCTAGGACTTCCAATACTACGTTGAATAGAAAAGGTGAGAGTGGTCATCATTGTCTTGTTCCAGATTTTAGCAGGAAGGCTTTCAGCTTTTCACCATTGAGTATTATATTGGCTGTGGGATTGTCAAAAACAGCTTTTATTATGTTGAGGTATGTTCCCTCTATATCCACTTTGGTAAGAGTTTTTATCATGAATGGATATTGGATTTTCAGACAAAATAGACTTTAAATCAAAAAAAGTTACAAGAGAAAAAAAAAGACATTCTATAGTAATAAAAGGCTCTATACAGCAAGAAGATATAATAATTACAAACATTTTCACATGTACTAACAGAGCAGCAAACTATATGAAGCAAAAGCTGACAGAATTGATGGTAGAAATAGACAGTTCTACAATAATAGCTGAAGACTTCAGTACCCCACTTCCAATAATGGATAGAACAACCAGACAGATGATAAGTAAGGAAACAGAGTACTTAAGACAGTAAACAAACTAGATATAACAGACACCTACAGAACACTCTACCCAAGAAAAACAGCATACATGTTCTTCCCAAGTGCACATGTACATTTTCTAGGATAGACTATATGTTAGGCCACCAATTAAGTCTCAAGCGATGAAAAAGATAGATATCATAAAAAGTATCTTTCCCAATCACAATAGGATAAAGTTAGAAATCAGTAACAGAAAAAAAAATCACAAACTTGTAGAAATGAAACCACACTTTGAAACAAGCAATGGATCAAAGAAATAAGGGAAATTAGAAAACGCTTGCAGATGAATGAAAATGAAAATTCAACATACCAAAACTTATGAGATGCTGTGAAAGCAGTGTTAAGGGGAAATTTACAGTCTCAAACACTTATGTTAAAAATCAAAAAAGATCTCAAATCAACAACCTACCTTTACAACTTAAGAAACTAGAAAATGAAGAACAAACTGAATCCAAAACTATCAAAAGAAATGAAATAATAAAGATTAGAGCAGAAATAAAGAAAAGGGAGCTTAGAGAAACAGTAGAGAAAATCAATGAATCCAAAACAGGTTCTTCAAAAACAGTAACAAAATTAACAATGTTTTAGCTAGATGGACTAAGAAAAAAAGAGAAAACTAAATTACTAAATCAGAAATGATAGTGGCGACACTACTACCAATTCTATAGAAATAAAAGGAATAATAAGTGGGTACTGTGAAAAATTGTACACCAACAAATTGGATAACCTAGATGAAATTCTAGGTTATCACACCAGCACAAATTCCTAGAAACATGAAACCTACCAAGACTAAATCATGAAGGAATAGAAAATCCAAATAGACCTATAACTAGCAAGGAGATTGAATCAGTAAACAAAAATCTTCTAATAAAGAAAATCTCTGAATCTGATGGCTTTAACTGGTGAATACTACAAAACATTTAAAGAAAACTTATACCAATCCTACTCAAAATTTTCCTACTAGAGAATGGACTTGAAGATATGGGGAGGGGGAAGGGTAAGCTGTGACAAAGTGAGAGAGTGGCATGGACATATATACACTATCTAACGTAAAATAGATAGCTAGTGGGAAGCAGCTGCATAGCACAGGGGGATCAGCTCGGTGGTTTGTGACCACCTAGAGGGGTGGGATAGGGAGGGTGACACAAGAAGGAAGAGATATGGGAAAATATGTATAACTGATTCACTTTGTTATAAAGCAGAAACTAACACACCATTGTAAAGCAATTATACTCCAATAAAGATGTTAAAAAAAATTTTCCAAAAACGTGAAGAGAAAGCACCACATCCTAACCTATCCTACAAGTCCTGATACCAAAGTCAGAGAAAGATTTTGAAAAGAAAACAAAACAAAGTAAAACAAAAACCCTACCATCCAATATCCCATATGAACATGGATATAGAAACCCTCAACAAACTACCATGAAATTGAATTCAGCAGTATATTAAAAGGATTCTATAACATAACCAAATGAGATTAATTCCTCGAATGCAAGAATGATTCCAAATATGAAAATTGATCAATGTGTTACTCCACAATAACAGAATAAAGGGAAAAAACCACACATGATTATCTCCAATGATACAGAAAATGTATCTGGGAAATTTGAACACCCTTTCATGATAAAAACTCTCATAGGAATGGAAGGAAACTGACTCAATATAATAAAAGCTATATATGAAAAACCAACAGTAACTCCATACTCAAGGACAAAAAACTGAAAGCTTTTCCTCCAAGATTTGGAATAAGATGAGACTTCCCACCTGAAACTATGAAACTCCTAGAAGGAAACATACTCAGTAAACTCTTTGGTATTGGTCTTAGCAGTATCTTTCTAGATATTCCCAGGTTAGGGAAACAAAAGCAAAAATAAACAAATGGGACTACATTAAACTAAAAATCTTCTGCACAGCAAGGTAAATCATGAATAAAATGAAGAGACAACCTACTGAAAGAAAGAAAATATTTGCAAATCATATATCTGATAGGGGTTAATATCCAAAATCTATAAAGGCTCATGCACCTCAATAGCAAAAAACAACAACAACAACAAAAACAAAACCAATTCGATTAAAAAATGGACAGAAGATCTGAATAGATATTTTTCCAAAGAAGACATATAGATGGCTAATAAGTACATGAAAAGGTGCTCAATATCTTTAATCAGGGAAATGCAAATCAAAACCACAATGGGATATCACCTCACACTTGTCAGAATGCCTATTACAAGAAGACAAGAGGTAACAAGTGTTGGGCAGGTTGTGGAGAAAAGGGAACCCTTGTGCACTGTTGGTGGGGATGTAAATTGTTGCAGCCGCTATAGAAAACAGTATGAAGATTCCTCAAAAAATCGATAATAGAACTACCAGCAATACCACTTCTGGGTGTTTATCCAAAGAAAACAAAAACACTAACTTGAAAACATATATGCATCCCTTTGTTCATTGCAGCATTATTTACAATAGCCAAGATGTGGAAAAAACCTAAGTGTCTATTGATAGATGAATGGATAAAGAAAATGTGATATATATATGACATATATTTTTATATTTATAAATATATAAATAAATATATACATATTTACCATATATAAAAATATTTATATATTTATCACACACACACATATATATAATGAAATATTATTCAGCCATAAAAAGGAATGAAATCTTGCCATTTTTGACTATATGGATGAACCTCAAAGCTATTATGTTAAGGAAAATATTAAATGCAATAAATCAGACGGCTCACAGATACAGAGAACATATTGGTGGTTGCCAGAGGTGGGAGGTGAAGGGTGGGCAAAGTGGATAAAGGATGTCAAAGGTACAAACTTTCATTTATGAAATAAACAAGTTATGGGAATGTAATATACAGCATGGTGACTATAGTTAATAATATTGTATTGTATATTTGATAGTAGCTAAGAGAGTGGATCTTAAAAGTTGTCATCCTCCACCCCCCAATTTTTTATAACGTTGTATTGTGATGAATGTTAATTAGACTTATTGTTGTGATCATTTTGCAATATATACAAATATCAAAATCATTATCTTGTACACCAGAAACTAAGCTAAAGTTGGGACTTCCCTGGAGGTCTAGTGGTTAAGACTCCGCGCTTCCAATGCAGGGGGCACACGTTCAATCCCTGGTCGGGGAACTAAGATCCCTCATGCCACGTGGCACGGCACGAAATAAAAAAAGAAACTAAGCTAATGTTGTATGTCAACTATACCTGAATTTAAAAAAAATCCTTAAAACATCACTTAAAAAAAAAACCTCCTGCAAATTTAGTTATCAAAACAGTGTGGTAGTGGCATAAGGACAGTCATATAGAGCAATCATTTAGAATAGTAGAGCCCAGAAATAAACCTTTGTACATGAATGGCCAAATGATTTTTGACAAAGACGTGAAGACCATTCAATGGGGAAAGGACAGTGTTTTCAACAAACGGTGCTGGGAAAACTGGATGTCCACATGCAAAAGAATGAAGTTGGAGCCTTTAATTAACACTGTGCAAAAAATTAATTCAAAATGGATCAAAGACCTAAATGTAAGACCTAAAGTGATCTATCTCTTAGAAGAAAACATAATACAAAAGTTTTGCAAGATTGGCAGTTGTTTCTTGGATATGATACAAAAGGCATAGGTACTAAAAGAAAAAAGGACAAATTTGAATTCATGAAAATTTAGAAATTTTTTTCATCAACAGAAACAATCATCAGGGTGAACTGGCAATCCACAGAATGGAAAAAGTATTTGTAAATCATGTATCTGATAGGGAATATTATTCACAATATATGGAGAATTCCTAAACATCCACAACCAAAAACCAAACATTAATAATGGCCAAAGGAGGGACTTCCCTGGTGGTCCAGCAGTTGAGACTCTGTGCTCCCAATGCAGGAGGCCCGGGTTCGATCTCTGGACAGGGAACTAGAGCCTGCAAGCCACAACTAAAGATCCTGTGTGCTGCAACTAAGACATGGTGCAGCCAAATAAATAAATAATAAAATGATGGCCAAAGGATGTGAGTAGACATTTCTCCAAAGTAGATACAGAAGTGGCAAATAAGCACATGAAAAAATGTACAATGTCACTAATCAGTAAGGAAATGCAAACAGAAGTATAAGGAGATACCACTTAACACCTATTAGGATGGCTACTATTAAAAAGTCAGACAATAACTGGGAGTTCCCTGGTGGTCTAGTGGTTAGGATTCAGCATTTTCACTGCTGTGGCCAGGTTTCAATCCCTGATCAGGGAACTGAGATCCTACAAGCCGTGTGGTGTGGCCAAAAACAAAAACAAAAACAGACTATGACAAACTTTGGCAAGAATATGGAGAAATTGTAACCCTTGTACACTTTTGGTGCATAATGTAAATGTAAATGAATGTACAACCACTGTATATGTATAGCCTGAATGTAAAAAGGTACAGTCATTGTGGAAAACAGTAGGCCAGTCCATAAAAAAAATTAAAAATAGAATTGTCATTTGGTCCAGCATTTCTACTTCTGGGTATATACCCAAAAGGATTGAAAACAAGGTCTCAAAGAGATATTTGTACACTCATATTCAGCCTTAAAAAGGAAAGAAATTCCGACATATGCTACAGAGGGATGAACCTTGAGGACCTCATGTTAGGTGAAAGAGGTCAATAAAACAAGGCAAATACTGTATGATTCTACTTATATGAGGTACTTAAAGTACTCATAGTCATAGGGACAGAAAGTAGAATGGTGGTTGCCAGGAATGGAGAGTTATAGTTTAATGGGTATAAAGTTAACAGTTATACAAAGTGAAAAGACCTATACAGAATGAAAAGCACTCCTAAATGCTTACTCAGGACTTGTTTGCTCTGTGTTTACATATAATTCTGACAAGCTTTATTTCTGTTCTCTTGAGTACAGATTAACTGAGCAGATGACCACAGAGACTCTTATTATGTTGCTTGACCAGTATTTACCAGGTCTCACTTAATCCCTATAGGCTCTTTGTTCCTATACCAGTATACTTCGTTTGGTTTTTGGGTTTTTTTGCTGTGTTGTTAGTTTTACTGCACACCAAATGAAAATGCACATGGGTAGATTGTTGCTAAATAGTCACAATGACACCAGCAAGAAGGGATAGTTGACAACCTGATGGGAAGAAATGAAAGAGAATAACCATAAAATTATATAGATATTAGACATCAAAAAGGACTGACACCTTGATTATATCTAGTCTGGGGCTATTGGCCCTACACATCTTATAACCCCGAGAGCAGCACTGTCTTTATGCTAGTGCATTAAGTAATAATTTTATGATAGTGTCAATAGATCCTCAAGAAAGGATTTAAATTATATTCAGTTTATTCTTTCTAAGAAAGTAGAGGAGTATACAAAGCATTTTACTAGCTTTTCAAACAAGCTGATGTGATTTGGCACTTGAGGGGTATGGGTAAGCTTTTGTTATAATGATGATTCCTAAGTGCCTGATCCCTGCCAGGCAATGTGCCAGATGTTTAATATAAATTGTCATTAGTCCTTCTGGGCAATGAGCCTGCATCATGACCAGGCAGCTATCTTCGAGGTTTGGGGAAGGCAGATTCATTCTGTTGTGGCTTAGGCAATTGGTTTTATTTTGAGAATGAAACACTTACAGATTGCCCTCCTCTTAAGAAGGTAGAGAAGTGTGTACTGATTTTACTTAATTTATGTTATTGAGCTGATATAGTCAGATAAGGTTTTGTTATATAATAATAGACACCACTCTTAAGTACCTCCTTCATGCCAAGCAACGTGTCTGGTGTTTAACATAAAATATTGTTACTCCCCATTTTACATGTTGAGAAACTGTGGCTCAGAGAGATTGTTATCTGCTCAAGGACATAAATGAGTCACAAAGGCAGGACTCAAATTCAGTTGTTTAATACCCCAAAGCCTTACTCTTCCCAATGCCAGGAGGCTTCAGCTACAGAGGAAGTCCCCTCACGTGCATGGTATGGTTAACCAACAGAGCCCATAAAGGAGCTGTCTGTGTAAGGAACTTCTCATACAGTCGGAAGGTTCCTATTTCTATCCCTCTTCTCCATGGAACACTGTTCTTACTCAGGGAGAGGAGAGCCACTCTGGATGGCTCTGAACCAAGGGAGGATTTTAGTCATCTCAGAGGAACCCACCCAGAGTAGTTCCTTGGTGCTACCTGCTGAGCCTGTCCACCCCTCAGAGTGACCAGCCTGGCTCTGGTTTACCACGCTCAGCATTTTCCCTGGCAGCTGAAGTCACCCTAGAAATGGCCTCTGGATTTGGGAAGGAAACTCTCCTGGTACCTGTCGCAAAGAAGGTCCCTGTGTGGTTGGGAGGAGCACCCCAAGGGCAAGTCAACTCAGCTCTGTAGGAAAGTCAGCTAGGCCCTCTCATATTCAAGAACGAGAAGCCAGGAAGCCCCCACGGATGTGGTATCCTCTTTGTTCCTGCTGCCATGAATGCCTTTCTGATTCTTTGTCTAAGCTAAAAATCCACTGGTCCCTGGTCCTAGGCCCCTTAATGGCAGTTGCAAGGCTAGAGCTGCCTGTAGTTGGGGATTTCCCTTCCCCTGGTCGGTTGGCCAGGATAATATGCCTTCAGGTTAGGCTCTGGTTAAGTGGTGTCTCCTGAGGGCAGGCCTTCTTAGGAACATGGTGATTTGGTGTATTTCCAAATGGTTCCTTTCCCCTCCCTCTCTGGATGCACAAGGGGATTTTTCTCTGTTACCTATTGTGAGAACCAAGTGCAGCTTGTAGAGGCAAATCCCACCAGGGTATATTCTCCCCTATGTACTGTGAGAACCAGTTGAGCACCAGGACTTAAAATTCACACAACTGTAGGGGACCCCTTATGACTGGATGCTCCCGGAGTTCTTCACTCTCAGAGTTGTCCACGCTGTGTCTCTAGCAGTTCTTCAGTTACAGTTCAGGTTTTCCTACCACAGCACTGGCTCTAGGCACTTGTTCCCACTGAGGTTTCCCCTTGAGATCTCTGCTTCAGTAAGCCATCACCCACTGCCTGTCTCCTCAGTCTTGAGGGCAAAGGTTTGCTTTGTATTCACGTTTCTTAAGGATTCCAGAAGAGTTGTTTTTCCAGTCTCTTCAGCTTTTTACTTCTTGTTAGGACAAAGTAGTGACTTCCAAGTCCCTTATATGCAGAACCCAGTCCAATGAATTTTCATTTGAAATTCTCCTGTTAATTGGATGGCTCTGAACTTCCCCCAGGCTGAGGAGAATGAATTATTATAGCTGTCGTTGCTACTGCTGCTGAGGTTGTTACTGTTGTGATTTTGTTGTTGTTCAGTCTATTTGATACACAAATTGTACAGAATTAAAGGAGTAAGCCTTTAGGTGTAACACTTTTAAATGCATGGAAACTCACAGAGTTCTCAACCAATGTATACGAGGTGACAGATGTTCACTAAAATTATTGTGATAATCATTTCATGACATGTAAGTCAAATCATTATGCTGGACACCATACACTTCAACAGAGCTGTATGTTAATTATATTTCAATAAAACTGGAAAAATTTTGAAAAAAACCCCAGAATTTCAACCAGATATGGGTCTCTGGCACACTCTGATAAATCATCTTCTAAAAATTTTTCAATAAAAAAAGCACAAGATACACAGCTGTAAAAACAATGGAATAATGCTACTCACAGCAACATGGATGGACCTAGAGGTTATCATACTAAGTGAAGTAAGTCAGAAAGAGAAAGACAAATACCATATGATATAACTTATATGTGGAATCTAAAATATGACACAAGTGAACCTATCTATGAAACAAAAACAGACTCACAGACAAAGAGAACAGACTTGTGGTTGCCAAGGGGGAGGTGGGGTGGAGGTGGGATGGATTGGGAGTTTGGGGTTAGTAGATACAAACTATTATATACAGAATGGATAATCAACAAGGTCCTACTGTATAGCACATGGAACTATATTCAGTATCCTGTGTAAACCAATAACGGAAAAGAATATGACAAAGAATGTATTAATATGTATAACTGAATAACTGTGCTGTACAGTAGAAATTAACACAACATTGTAAATCAACTATACTTCAATTAAAATAAATTTTTTAAAAAGATGTACATATAGTAGAAAATTACTCACCTATAAAAAAGAATGAAATAATGCCATTTGCAGCCACATGGATGGACCTATGGATTATTCAATTACCTGAGATAAACCGTAATGGAAAAGAAAATTTAAAGGAATATGTACATATATATACACACACACATATATATATAAAACTGAATGACTGCTGCACAGAATAAATGAATACAGCATTGTAAATCAACTATACCTCAATTGAAAAAAGTTTTGAAACAAAGCACAGGAATCTAAGTTAAAAGTATGGAAATAAACACTGCAGTTAGAGTTTATCAGAATGTTGTAAAAAAAGGTTTTTTCCAAACTAGATTGTTTCCACCTTTGAAACATTTTAAACTTTAAAACCTGATTTCCAGGTTTAAAAGTTATGAGGGACTTCCCTGGTGGCGCAGTGGTTAAGAATCCACCTGCCAACGCAGGGGACACAGGTTCGAGCCCTGGTCTGGGAAAATCCCACATGCCGCAGAGCAGCTAAGACCATGTGCCACACTACTTACTGAGCCTGCACACTAGAGCCCACGAGCCACAACTACTAAGCCCGTGTGCAACAACTACTGAGGCCGGTGTGCGCAGAGCCCGTGCTCCGCAACAACAGAAGCCATTGCAATTAGAAGCCCGCGCATGGCAAGGAAGAGTAGCTCCACTCGCCACAACGAGAGAAAGCCCACGAGCAGCAACAAAGACCCAATGCAACCAAAAATAAATAAATAAATTTATTTTTTTTAAAAAGGTAATGAAATAAGACTGTACAATCAGTGCCAAATAATCAGGTAAGTATTTTTAAATCAGTATTTTCCTTGGTGACTTTCTCAAGCTCAATTTCTGTTAAGTGCTTCAGTTAAAAGAAGTCTCAGGTAGGGCTGGATGCAACATAAGCAAGGTGCACATGGTAAGGTCTAAACTTTGAGTTCACTTGGTAAATCAGGGATGGGCTCAGAGGAGAATGGTTTTGTACCTCATACTAGGAGACTTTAGACTTCTGAAAGAACCCTAGGGTTAACCTTCCTTTCTCTGTCTTGTTCCTGGAAACTTCCATGGGGAAACCAACTCTGCATGTCAAATAAAATGAGAGGAGTGTCTCAAATGTTTGAGCTCACAATTTCGAAATCCTATTGAAAAGCTGCGCTACTTAGCTAGGTCCGGATTCTCTGCTGGCTGGGATTAGATTAGAGTCCTATAATAACGGTGAGACTGGCTGGTAAATCTCCCACAGTAAATTATTTTCCATTATTTAACAAACATTGGGTGAGTGCCACCTGGTGTGCAACACATGCTGATAAGTGCCATTTTTTTTTTTTTTTTTTTTTTTTTACCTTGCCACAATTTCGAAATCCTATTGAAAAGCTGCGCTACTTAGCTAGGTCCGGATTCTCTGCTGGCTGGGATTAGATTAGAGTCCTATAATAACGGTGAGACTGGCTGGTAAATCTCCCACAGTAAATTATTTTCCATTATTTAACAAACATTGGGTGAGTGCCACCTGGTGTGCAACACATGCTGATAAGTGCCATTTTTTTTTTTTTTTTTTTTTTTTTTACCTTGCCCCCAGCTCAGCACCAGGACTCCTTAGAAATTCAGAGTACTTGATGGATGAGTTCATGGCAGTCCCTCGCTATCTGGGGAGACTTTCAAGAAAAGCTGAAATTGCTGGAGGCTACGTTAGCACCCTATGGGTACAGACCCTGTATCCTGCCTCACACCGCTAGCCCTTTGTAGCCACCAAAGATTTCAGAAGGGGGACTTTCACACCGCTAGCCCTTCGTAGCCACCAAAGATTTCAGAGGGGGGAATGAATGTACGCTTTGAAGGCTGATGGCACACGTGACAGCCAGGGGTAGAGTTCTGAGCTCACAAAATGATATGGTTACAAATTCGGCTTCTAAAATAGTCGTTTCTTAACCATTTTGTCATCACCATTGCACTGGTGAAAGCCTTGGTTCTCTCAGAAGGAAGAGGCGGGACTTCCCCAGGAAAAGGCGGGACTTCCCTGGTGGTCCAGTGCTTGACTCCGAGCTACCAATGCAGGGGACAGGGGTTCGATCCCTGGTCGGGGAAATAGAACCCGCATACCTCCCGCATGCCACAACTAAAGATTCCGCAGACCGCAGCGACGGTCCGCTTGCGGCAACGAAGATCTTCCCTGCCGCAGCTAAGACCCGGCGCCGCCAAATGAATGTTTTTTTTTTTAAAAAAAAGGAAAAGGCAACCCATGTACACAGGTACTTACAAATGATTTCAGAAGATTGATACGCCAGAAACCTCAGGTCTTGGAAGTCATGTCGGCAGAAGTGTTTTGCACCTGAGTTTTAAAGCCTCGCCTACAACAGTCTTATGTGGCCGAGCCCAATTTACATGCCGCACAGTATCTGCTTTGCCGCGTTCGCCAATTTAGTCTTGCTGCTGAGTTCCCTAACCCCGGTCTGGGTCTCAGCCCCCGATTTCTGCCTCGAGACTCCAAGATGCACTGAACCCGCGATCCGCCATCCTGAATCCTTCCCTTGCACATCTTGCCTTTCCCGGCTCTGCGCCCAGGCGCACTTGCGCGCTTCCAACCGGTTATTCCATTCCCCGATCCCCCACCACCCTGCCTGTGGAGAGCCAGTTTCAGATATCCAGTTCCCCTGCCCCAAGGTGTTATTCGCTTGCATCAGTGCCACGGCTGCGGTTAAGAAGCAGAAAATTGGAACAAGGGCATCTTGGAAGTTAGGTGTCCTGAGCCCGGAGACCACCAACCTGCAAGGGGAAGAGATGTGCCGCGAGGCAGCCGCCGTGTCGAACAAAACACTGAAGCTGCTTGACACTGAGGTCCGGGGCGTGGACATGTGGTTCGGGTCACTCGTGGCTCGTTTCGGCTAGTTTCGGTTCCGCCTGAGAAAACCAGCTACCTGGGATCCGTGTTTTATTCCACCGCCCCGCGATGCCGCCGCAGTGCTTGCCGCGCTGGAGGGTCTGTACAGGCTGCTTGGATCTTGCGCTATGTGCTCAGACCCAGCGATACTGCGGACAGTGAGAAGCTTCGTTTTCTGCATTCTATCTGCTGAGGACAGCAAGTCAGCACCTCAGACCTTCCTGGAAGGCTTAGAGCAGGAGCTCCGACATTGAGATCCAGAAACGTGCTGGGCAGGGTGTAGGAGGGTCGAGGTGCTGGGTAATTGGGCTTTACACAGCACGCTTACTGAGAGTCGGGGCAGGTTTCGTGGACGCAGGTCCTAATCATGCCGCTCTGTGCATACTTAGGGCGGGACTGTGAGCATCACCTGGATGCCGCTGAGCGCCGGTGTCATCTTGTGAGTGCCTGTGGTTTGGGAGTGGGCACATGGTGGGAGAAAGTACTGATGGGTGTGTGTAGAGTGTGACTGAAGTGAGAGCGAGGATTGCACTCCGCTGGACTCTTCAGCACCATCAAGCTTGGCGGGCTTTCTAGCAGAGGACTGAACTGCAGTAGACGCGGGTGCAGGGCTGGAATCACAGGTCACTGGAGCATCTTGGCAAACAGCAGCCGGAAGCAAGGGGCAGCTGGGCAAATGGTTCGAGAAGGAGGCTGAACTTTAGGTGATGAATGGCGGGGGAGGGGGCGTGGGGCTAGAGGCTCGCTTGGAAGCTTTTAGCCTTGCACTTCCCTGCTCAGGCCCAGCAGGGCATCCAGCCCCTCCTTAACCCACCTGATGGACCAACCAGCACGACTCCAGGCAGCTGCACAGGGTGCTGATTGGGAAGATGGATTGCGATCCCACAGAATCCCCTATGAACTTCCCTGGTAAGCACTTCTAGATCCCTACCTGGGCAGATAACAGGTACATACTTACTACTGATAACATTCCTTCAAGATGAGAATATGATCCCCATTTCAAAGATAAGTATACTGAGGCACTAGAAGTTACTAGCCCACGATGTTTCCACCTGGAAAAGGCACAGCTGCAACAGAGTTCCAGTGTGACAAAGTTCTTGGTCCTCTGTGTCTGATACCCACAAACCCTGCCCTCCTGTGCGTGATTCCAGCTGCCTTAATCAGACCCCCTCCTTGGGCACAGAATCATCAACTCTACTGTGCATTAACCCTTGAAGCTGTACTTGCACGGAGGTCTGCGGTCAGACCTAGGGGAGACAGGGTTCCTTGTAATGCTGGACTCTGCCCGACAAGATCGCACAGCTGGGGATGGAGTGGGACACGTGCGTGTTCAAAACCCGCGAAACCGAACGGGTGAAGTTAACCATGACGTCAAAGTGTCCTCAAATTCCTATTCACTTTTCGTGTGTTTTTCGTTGGTCCTCACCAACCCCCCCACGTCCCCCTCCCGCCCCCGCCATCAATGACCTCAATGCAAATACAAGTGGGGTGGTCCTTCTGGATGCTCCAGGTTCTGGACGCAAGTGATGACACAATCCTTCTGGGGCTCACATCCTTCCCCTCATTGGTTGCCCAGAGCTCCTGGACCACCCCAGACCCAGAGCAGCAGGAATAAGAGCAGCTGCTGGTGTTGGGAGGCATCAGACGCACTGCCACTCCTGCCACAGTGCCATCGCCCGAAGCCAAAGCTACTGCCACTGCTCCCTCCTCTGCTCCAAGCCACCTGCTTCCTGCTGCCAGGTAAGCCCGGAGATTCCTGCTCAGCTGGGATTTTGTTTTTCTCTCTCTGCCCTCTCTTCCTTCTCTCTCTCCATTACTTTTTCTTAGCTGATCTCTTCCAGTCTCAGAGGCTCTGTCCACTTCTGTCGAGGTCATTTCACACAACCTGCATTACTCTGCAATGCATCCCAGGCTCCTTCCACAGGTAACACTGGATGGTCTCAGTTCACGCACTCCCTGCTTCACTCTCCCTGCGCTGAGGCGGGCTCCAGTTTCCTTTCCCGAAGCACACGTGCTTAGGTCAGTTTGGGATGCTGGAGCTCCCCTGGCACTGCAAGCAGATCTGGACGCAGGAATAGTTTTGTGCAGACGGTGCTCTCACGGATCACGTCTTGTGCCTAGCGGACCGCGGGAAATGCTTCGGAACCTGGGCCAGCGCAAGCCGGTGGCAAATAGGTGCAGTGCCTGAGGGGCAGGCAGCCATTAAACGCAAGCCCCTGTTGCGGGTTCTGGGAACTTTTTTCCCAGTTTAAGTCCTGGGTTCCAATTTGAGACCCTTCCAGCTTGATTCTTACAGGGCACTCTGTACCAAAGTGTGGAGAAGCTGAGCAGTAGAATGTGGTTCTTCAGTTTCTCAGGGATTCAACCGCAGAAATTTGTCCTCGGTAATCCCCTCCCCTCCATGTATGTGCAAAAGCCCGACACCAGGAGGACAGCTCTGGGTTGCACAGTGGGAAAAGCTGTGGTCACAGGTACTCGGACTCTGTCCTCCAGGAGTCCTGGCCAACAGGTTGTATGTGAGAGTGAGTGGAGTGATGGGGCGGGGGCTATGGACTAAGACCTTCTCACCCAGTTGTCCCACTAGGTTTCTTTGCTAAACCAAGCATGCTGCAGCCTTACTGGATCTTCCAGCAGTCCACCTGGCTGAGGAGGAAACGATGCTGAAGCGGAGTGATATGTCCAGCCTGAAGCCAGGACGCCAGGGAGTTAGGGGCAGAGGCAGGAGCAGAGCCTGGGTCTGTGGGCGCATGGAATTTGTTATTGCTCCAGATGCTGATGTTATTCTTCCCTTGCAGAGAGTCGTCATGGGTTTCTGGAAGTTCTCCCGCTTGGTCCTCAGCATCCTGGTCTTGTACCAGGCAGGCATGTTCCACTCAGCGCCACTCAGGTGAGACAGCCCTGCCAGGAGCGCTCCTACCTCCCCCTGTCCCTGGATCACAAAATTCTATGTTCTCAGTTGTGCTGTGCTGAATCTGGCTCTTGGTGGGGTTGTGGGTGTGTGGGGGGGTGGTAATGTATGAATGTAAACATGTATATAAGTTTATCATGAACTGTTTATGAGGCAAAGATGTGTAGCACACAGTGTACAAACACACATAAGATATACAGTACTCGTTATTGTAAATTTCATATAACATTGCTTTTTACCACATATTTGTATCTTTAGCTAACCTATTTACTAATTTAACCACAATTTGAGAAATAGATTGCATCCTATCTGCTAACTACTTTGCCAATAAATTTGTTATTAAATCTGATATGTTACCTATATATCTAATTTCTCACCCTCACTCCAATTACATTAAAGTGAAATGATTTTCAGATTCAAACTATCATTATCATTTAATTTTTAATAATGGCTGTATTTAACAATAAGCTCATAAAAGTCTTGAAAATCTAACCATCAGCTTTCACAAGCCTATATGATCCACTTGGAGCAAACCACTTCTTTTAGGTCATACCAGAGCCTAAATCCTGGTGAAGCAGAATTTTTGGATGGATACTGACCTCATGCCCTGTCCATTGAGAGCTGGGGCAGCCACATCCTCAGGGGAAGTTGCAGAAACTAGGAAACCTGGCTGCTTATCCTGGGGAGGGGGTAGTCAGGGGCTCAAAGCCTGTATTGGGCTTGCTTCCCCTCCCTAGGTTGGCTTTTGATAGTCCGTTTGATCCTGCTACACTCAATGAGGAGGAATTGCGCCTCCTACTGGCTGCAATGGTGAATGACTATGAGCAGATGAGGGCCCGTCAGCTGGAGAAGGAGCAGAAGACCAAGCGCTCCAGGTGAGACTCCCTGCCCCACCCAGCACAGGGCATCCGCTCCCTCCTTCATGCCCAGGAAGGCATATCCCAGAGCCACCTTTGGGTTTTCTGACACCCCTGTAAATGTGTATGGGGAGTGATTGTGGCATTTTCCCTAATGGCCTATTATTTTCTGCTGTGATGACCGTTTCTAGCAGAAACACTTAAGGTTTATTGGTGCCTCTGAGAGCAGTAATTTTCCATGATGATCCTGTGGGGCAGCACCTGCACTCAAGCTCTCACTAACAGACCTTTTCTTTTTCTCTATCCTGCAAATCAGCATCACTGCCCAGAAGAGAGCCTGCAACACTGCAACCTGCATGACCCATCGGCTGGCAGGCTTGCTGAGCAGATCTGGGAGCATGGTGAAGAGCAACTTGTTGCCCACCAAGATGGGCTTCAAAATCTTTGGTGGGCGTCGCAGGAACTTTTGGATCCGAGCAGCGAAATGATTCTAGGAAGAAGGTGACTGCTCTTTGTACTGTCAGGTGGGAGGATAAATGACTGGGTATTGCAGGGGTGCAGTCCACACTCTAACCCTCTGTGGGTTCATATGGGTGAAAAAATCCACAGGGGAAGGCACCCAAACCAGTGTCTGGAGAAAGAACAGAGAGTCCCAACAGCTGAAACCCCTAGAACTTGGATTCATTTCTCTCTGTTTTTCCAGTTTCTCCCTGTGCCACTGAGATCCTCCAGGAAATATAGATCCTATTTATTTAAAACACAGTTCCCTGGGTTATAATTGTGATTATCCTAGCATTTGAGTTTGAAAGGTAATTACCCTATCCTTTTGGAGCATACCCTACAGTGTCATATACATCTGAATTCAGAGTATAGACTTGGGTTCAAATCCTGTGTCTGTCCTCTACTAATTATACAACATGGGCTAGACCCTCTCTGAGCCTCAGCTTCCACATCTAACTTGATGGCAACAATAGTATCATCAATATAAAAAGTAATTGGAATAATACATGACAAGAGCCTCTTAGCTAGTAAGTAATAGCTGTTACTTTTTTTTTTCTCCTAGGTCTCTATGAAGCTGAACTCTACTTCTTTTAATTTGCAATGAAAGCAACTTACAAAAAAAATAGCCTGGAAGACACCCATGTATGCATGTTTCTTGACATTGAAAACATTCTTTTTTTTTGTTTGAAATAAACTAAATGCAGAATAAAATCACTGCAGCTACCTAGTGTTCATCTTTTTTATCAATATATTTGATTCTGTATTCAGTAAATATGATGCATATCTCACTGTCTTATCTGGTAGCAAATCTGGACCCTGTCAGGCAACCTGTTGGCTGCTCTGCTAAACCTCAGGGGCACATGAAATCGCTGCCTTGTGGGTGCCTGGGGATGCCTAGTAATGCTGAGCCTCAATGGAACTCTCTCTTTAAAGCAATGTTCTCATTTGTGCACTTCATCAAGATAAAAAAAATGTATTTTCAATACACTTAAAAGGAGTGTTGCTGCTATTTATGCTGTTTTTCCTATGAGAACCTCAGGGACCCGTGACACTTTGTTGACCAGGCTGGCTCAAATGAGGCAATGATACCATGTTTGGGGTGGGTCCTCAGTATCCTCTATCCTCAGTGTCTAGTGAAACACCTTTACTGGAATTAGAACCCTCTGCATCTCAAAGAGACATTCACATTTCTTTTCAGAGAGTGCCCTGGTCCCCAGCCCCAGAAGTTATCTGTTCTCTTCTCCTTGACTCAGGTTTGCCCTTACCCACCCCTGCCTTTCCTCCCAACAGCACCCCTTCAATACACCCCATAGTCTGAAAAGCCCGTTAGAACAACGGCTCACAGTTTGAAAGGGGATCACACACTGGCAGACCTAGAAAGATCATCAGATGCCATCTAATCCAACTTTTTACTCTCTGTTGCGCAGAGAAGAAAAGTGCGTTGCTCAGGTCCTGCAATAAGTTTAACAGAGACATTCCTATATTTAACAAATAATCATTGAGTGTCTGCTATATGCTTGACCCTATTTGAGCTCCAGGACCAGAGCAATGAACAGAACAGACAAAACCCTCTGCATTCATGGAGCGTATATTCTAACTGGGGGAGATTGAGGTGATACATGCTGTAGAATCGGAGATGCTTAGTATTAGAAGGAATCTGGGATATCATAGGATGTAAAGGCTTATTCGATATAGGAATTTCACAGCATCAACATCCCTGGCATCTATTGGAAATGCCGGTGACCAAATGCTGACTATAACTTCCAAGGTTACTGGGCAACCAGTTTTACTGGTGGACAGTCAGTTAAGTGGGATTCTTTAATTGGAAAAGTCATCCCCTTCTACTCACTGACTTTATTATTTCCTCAGAAGCACACAGAATTATGACCCTTGCTTCCATTCAGTCTGTATTCAACACAGTAGCCCAACCTTAGCTGCAAAGGTAGATCAGACCATATCTCCCTTAGGTACAGAATACTCCACTGAGTCCCCATCTCACAGAGTAAACACCTGGGGCATTGCAATAGCTTACAAGGTCCAAGTTCATCTTCCCTTCCTCTCCTCTTACCACCTCACACTGGCCTTCTTACTACCCCTCATTCTGTATTCACCAGCACCCACTCCCTCAAGTGTTTGTACCTGCTGGTACCTCTCTGCAGAATGCTCTTATCCCATGGCCCCACCTCCTCCAGATATTTATTCAAATATCACCTACCCTGGCTAACCTTTCTGATACTGTCCCTCACCTGCCAACCCACCCTAACCCTTCTTTGCTTTTTTCTTTTTACCTCTTTGCTACTTACTACCTACTATCATAGAATATATTTTAGTTAATTTGTCATGTGTATCCCATCCTATGTAAACAATGTTAAGTTCCACATAGATAGGAATATGGCTATTTTGTTAATTGCTGAATCCCCTACACACTGAAGAGTATGCCTGGCACAAGGCAGCATTCAGTAAATATTTATTAAATGAGGAGTTAAGTCTTCTTCTCTTTTGTGTTTGTAGTCAACTCTGGTTCCATCTGGGTCTGAGGTACTACATGATCTGAGCCATATCACGTCTCTGCTCTCTTGCAAAATAACCCATCGCTTGTTTCACTCCCAGATTCCTCAGGGTCTTTCCACTTATTTATTTTTAATTATTTTTTTGCTTAAAATGCTGTTCCCCAAAAGTCTGCATGCCTGATTTCCTCCCTTCTTTTAGAACTCTGAGGAACCACCTCAGAGAAGATTTTCCTGACCACCATATACAAAAGTACATTCCTTCTCAGATTACTCTCTATCACCTGATTATTCAGCTTAATTTTTTATTCCTAGAACTTACCACTATCTAAAATATTATATATTTGTAATTTTTTCTTTTTTTGTCTGTGTCCTTCCACCAGCATGTAACTCTATGAGGGAAGTTACATGTATCCTTGGCTATATCCCTGGAACTTAGAAAATTCCATAGAACATGATGGGCGCTCAATAAATATTTGTTGAGTTAATAAGTAAATTATGAAACCATGTAATGCTCGGATTTCGTTCTCTGAGTTCATCTGTAACCACTGACATATTTACAAGATATAAAGATCTCATATTTAAAATAGTCTATAGTTTTTGTTTTGATTTTCACTTTGACTCAAAAGGTATATAAAAGAGTATTTTAAAATTTAGAATAACTTTTAAAACTATGCTTCATTTATTCAGTTCCAGGTTTTGCATTGAGGTTTGAGAAAGTAGTATCTATTAATTTTTGACTTGGGAAATTAATTGAGATTTTTCTATGAGGCTTATTATATGATACTTTCCCATAAATGATTAAGAGATTAAAAAAGATTAAAAGCAGCCTTCCAGGTCAAGTCACTTCCATGCTACAGGAAAATAAGCTAGGCCCTTTATTTTCCAAGAATGAGAGGCCAGGAAAACCCCACGGACACGATATCCCATTCCTTCTTTCTGCCATAAACGCCTTTCTCATTCCTTGCCTAACCCAAAAATCCACTGATGCTGTGTCCTTGGTTCTAGGCTCTAATGGCAGTTGGCAGTCCCACCAAGGGATCAGGGAATCATACATCAAAGCTCCAGAAGCCTGACGCCTAAATAATGATCACATGTCTCTTGGAAGCACAGGCACATTAGAAAGTTTCTCCAAGTTCGAGCAGTGAAAAGTCCTGGGGCTCAAGTGCATCTTCCATGTGCTAACAATTCCCTATTGCCTGCCCAACCTGCATGCATCATTAAATACTGGATACAGGTTAAAAAAATAAAGTGGGTTTTTTCGGGTGGGCTTTAATGCAATCCTCACTTAATTAAAAGCCTTGTTGTTTGGTTATTGTCAAAGGGATCTAGTAGAAGTATCTAAGGGATGGGGCTCAAAGTCCAAGCACCAACTTCAGGATTTAACTGCATCCTAACCAATAACCTGTCAAGGCCTGGAGTTATGTGATGCAAAGCAGTCCGTTTCCCACCTCTACTGGAGTTTCACCAAATGTGACTCTCTATCACCTGATTATTCAGCTTAATTTTTTATTCCTAGAACTTACCACTATCTAAAATATTATATATTTATTATTTTTTCTTTTTTTGTCTGTGTCCTTCCACCAGCATGTAACTCTATGAGGGAAGTTACATGTATCCTTGGCTATATCCTTGGAACTTAGAAAATTCCATAGAACATGATAGGTGCTCAATAAATATTTGTTGAGTTAATAAGTAAATTATGAAACTATGTAATGCTCGGATTTCGTTCTCTGAGTTCATCTGTAACCACTGACATATTTACAAGATATAAAGATCTCATATTTAAAATAGTCTATAGTTTTTGTTTTGATTTTCACTTTGACTCAAAAGGTATATAAAAGAGTATTTTAAAATTTAGAATAACTTTTAAAACTATGCTTCATTTATTCAGTTCCAGGTTTTGCATTGAGGTTTGAGAAAGTAGTATCTATTAATTTTTGACTTGGGAAATTAATTGAGATTTTTCTATGAGGCTTATTATATGATACTTTCCCATAAATGATTAAGAGATTAAAAAAGATTAAAAGCAGCCTTCCAGGTCAAGTCACTTCCATGCTACAGGAAAATAAGCTAGGCCCTTTATTTTCCAAGAATGAGAGGCCAGGAAAACCCCACGGACACGATATCCCATTCCTTCTTTCTGCCATAAACGCCTTTCTCATTCCTTGCCTAACCCAAAAATCCACTGATGCTGTGTCCTTGGTTCTAGGCTCTAATGGCAGTTGGCAGTCCCACCAAGGGATCAGGGAATCATACATCAAAGCTCCAGAAGCCTGACGCCTAAATAATGATCACATGTCTCTTGGAAGCACAGGCACATTAGAAAGTTTCTCCAAGTTCGAGCAGTGAAAAGTCCTGGGGCTCAAGTGCATCTTCCATGTGCTAACAATTCCCTATTGCCTGCCCAACCTGCATGCATCATTAAATACTGGATACAGGTTAAAAAAATAAAGTGGGTTTTTTCGGGTGGGCTTTAATGCAATCCTCACTTAATTAAAAGCCTTGTTGTTTGGTTATTGTCAAAGGGTAGTAGAAGTATCTAAGGGATGGGGCTCAAAGTCCAAGCACCAACTTCAGGATTTAACTGCATCCTAACCAATAACCTGTCAAGGCCTGGAGTTATGTGATGCAAAGCAGTCCGTTTCCCACCTCTACTGGAGTTTCACCAAATGTGACAACAGTTCGCTCAATAGCCCCCCTTGCTCTGTAGCACATATGAACAGGAATATTGAAGAACACAACCTGGAAGTTGCTAGAGAAGGAACATCTGATACTTGAGATTTCAATGCAGCCAGCCATACAGGTTGTAGATTCAGGGAGGCACCATTCTCAAGAAGAGGGACAGAGGATGGCACCTGATATAAAGAGTGGTCTCCTCACCCCCTGCCCCACACCCCACTAGATGCACTCTCTTTTCAGGCACTCTGTTACTTCCCCTCTATTTAGCCACTTTCTGGCTCTGGCCCACCTGCTCTGAGCGACTTCCTCAGTGCTCCAGCCCACGGCAGCCTCTTTCTCCAAGCCCCAGCATTTACTCTCCTTGCCAGTCAGCCCAACATTTACTTATTATGGTAGATACAATAAGGACCCCCGCCCCCAGACATCCACATCCTAATCCTTGGAAATGCAAATTTGCTACTTTACACAGCAAAAGAGACTTTAAAGATGAGATTAAATTGAGGACTTTCAGATGGGGAGACTATCCTGGATTATCCAGGTGAGCCCAATAAAATCAAAAGGCTCCTTCCAAGTAGAAGAGGGAAGCAGAGGTTGGAGTGAGGTGATGTGAGAAGGACTCAAGTCGCCATTACTGGTTCTGAAAAACGAAGGGGCCATGAGCCAAGGAACACGGGTGGCCACTAGAAACAGGAAATGGGAAGGAAATGGATTCTCCTCTAGAACTTCCAGAACGGACACAAGCCTGCCAAGATTTTAGAACAGTGAGAGCCATGTTGGACGTGGGACTTCTAGCCACAGAAGTGTAAGTTAATAAATTTGTATTGTTTTACGCCACTAAAGTAGTGATAATTTGCTATGGCAGCAATAGGAAAATAATTCTTATTCTCTTTTATTGTTCTTTATTTTTATTTATTTTTAAATTGAAGTATAGTTGATTTACAATGTTGTGTTAGTTTCAGGTGTACAGCAAAGTGATTCAATTATACATATATATATATATTTTTTCAGATTTTTCCCTTATAGGTTATTGCAAAATATTGAGGATAGTTCTCTGTGCTATACAGTGGGCCTTGTTGGTTAATTATTTCATTTGTGTGAGTCTTACCTCCCTAAGAGACCATAATCATTCTTAGGAAATTGGTCTTATTCATTTCTTCTTTCTTTTTCAGGCTCTATTAGATATATGCTTTAGGCTATAGGTGAACTCACCAAGCAGACCCATTACAAAGCATCTGCTGACAACTTGGAGAAAGCATGGCATCCATGCAAGGACTAGGAGTCAGTTGTAGATCCATTTTCATGACAAAGAGAAAAATATCGTTCTGCCAGTCCAGGCAGCAAGCTTTCTCTCCCCTCTCAGAGGGCACTATTACATCCTTTAGTGTCAGGGATGCAAGGGCAAGGTATCTGTCCCCCTCTTCCTCCTATCTCTTTTGAAAATCCTCCCCTCCTCATATTGAGCAGCTGGTGGTGGGAGGAGCCTTTTCTAACTGCATTACTTAAATAGAATGACTTTCCTTACTCCTTCATGTTGACCCCTTCAGCTGTTCTTTCAGTAGACAATGGTACCTTCCAGGGCAAATGGAGGAAGCCAAATAGTGAGTATCTTGGTGTTAAATAAAAATACTGTTAAAGATAGCATGAAGTTTACAGCAAATCTGTAGAATGTCAGAATTAGAAAGAAACTTCAAAACCTCTCAATCCAAGAGATTTGTTTGACAAATGTGGAAATAGAGGTCCAAACGATTTTCTCAAAGTCACATCATTTAGGGTTACAGGTAGAAATTAGAACCTTATCTCCTGAATCCCAGCACTCTTCCCCTTCCGCTTTCCTCCACTGCATCCACTGGCAAAACAAAACACTCTACTGAAACAACCACAATTTCACACAAGGTGAAACAATGCATAATACCAACTTAAGAAGTTATTAGAATTAATTCTAAGAAGTTATTAGAATTTTGTTTCTTTGAACTTTGAGGCATTTAAAATTGTTATTTTATGAATTTTTTTATGGGTCTGATTTGGTTTTATTTTTTAGCAATTTACTTAAGTGGTAGCACTGACATTTTCCTGATGCAAAGTTGTCACTCTCCCAAATGTTGGTACAGGAACTGTAAATAATTCATGCCTGGTACTACAAATCACATTAGCCCTGAAGCAGGAAGACATGCCTATGTCCTCCTCTGACTCAACGTCATGGCCAGAGGACCAGACCTCTTACCTGATGTTGCAGCAGATTAACCATGTTCCAGCATCTCAGAGCCTCAATGGCACCTTGAAAATACAATCAATTCAAGCCAAATTCTCTTGTTATTTCCTCACCTATAAAACAAAGATAATGATATCCATCTTATTAAAGTGTTGAGAGTATAAAAGAGAACATATACATAGTGCTTGACACACAGCTGGGCCTCAATTGTTCGTAGTTTTAATATTAATAACTTTTTGCTTTGTTCTATTTCAATATGATTTTTATATAATTTTCATACTCACAGTACATGCAACATTTTTCAGACAATTTTATCTCCAGCATAATTCAACACTGATGTTCCCCTCCTTCAATGTTGCATAGATCCACCTGCATAGATCACTGATGGAAAGCTTGGGCTTCTCCCCTTCTTTAAACAGTACCATTAAAAAAAAAATCACTTTATGTTTTTAGTGCAGTCTTAGATTCACAGCAAAATTGGGAAGAAGGTACAGAGATTTCCCACATACCTCCTGTGCCCACACATGCACAGCCTCCCCCATTATTAACACCCCCCACCTGAGTGGTACATTTGTTACCTGTAGCTTTCTGTTAATGATTTTTAGTTTAATTCCATTGTGGTCTGAGAGGAAAGATTGTATGATTTATTTTCTCTTAAATTTGTTAAGGTTTATTGTGTGGCCCAGAATGTGATCTATCTTGGTGAACATTCCATGTGAGCTGGAGAAAACTGTGTGTTCTGCTATTGTGAAAGTAGTCTATAGATGTTGATTATATACAGTTGATTGATGTTGTTGCCTCGTTCAACTATGTCCTTACTGATTTTTCTTTTTTTAAAAATTAGATTATTTTTTAACATCTTTTTTAAAAAATTAATTTATTTTTTTTCACATCTTTATTGGAGTATAATTGCTTTACAATGGTGTGTTAGTTTCTGCTTTATTAACAAAGTGAATCAGTTATACATATACATATGTCCCCATATCTCTTCCCTCATAGCACTTACTGTTATTGTGCTATAACTGAAACATTCTAACCTTTGGGTTTATTGCTCTCTCTATATCGAAAATTATTTGTTGTTTCATAACTCTTCTTCCACCTGGAATTTCTTGTTCTCTTTTCCTTTAAAATTTTTCTTCATCAGAGCCACTAATGGCTTTTCCCAGAGTCTTTCTCAATTAACTCAGAGTCTGACTATTTATCTGATTGTTTGGCATTTGTCTGTTTCTCGTAATAATGGGAGGTGGAGAAAAATAAGGCTAGTCTGGTATTTTTCATTCATCCGATGATAGACACTTAGGTTGCTTCCATCTCCTGGCTATTGTAAATAGAGCTGCAATGAATATTTTGGTACATGACTCTTTTTGAATTATGGTTTTCTCAGGGTATATGCCCAGTAGTGGGATTGCTGGGTCGTATGGTAGTTCTATTTTTAGATTTTTAAGGAATCTCCATACTGTTCTCCATAGTGGCTGTTCAATTTACATTCCCACCAACAGTGCAAGAGGGTTCCCTTTTCTCCACACCCTCTCCAGCATTTATTGTTTCTAGATTTTTTGATGATGGCCATTCTGACCAGTGTGAGATGATGTCTCATTGTAGTTTTGATTTGCATTTCTCTAATGATTAATGATGTTGAGCATTCTTTCATGTATTTGTTGGCAATCTGTATATCTTCTTTGGGGAACTGTCTATTCAGGTCTTCTGTCCATTTTTGGATAAGGTTGTTTGCTTTTTTAATCTTGAGCTGCATGAGCTGCTTGTAAATTTTGGAGATTAATCCTTTCTCAGTTGCTTCATTTGCAAATATTTTCTCCTATTCTGAGGGTTGTCTTTTCGTCTTGTTTATGGTTTCCTTTGCTGTGCAAAAGACTGTAAGTTTCATTAGGTTCCATTTGTTTATTTTTGTTATTTCCATTTGTCTAGGAGGTGAGTCAAAAAGGATCTTGCTGTGTTCTGCAAGAGTTCTGCCTATGTTTTCCTCTAAGAATTTTATAGTGTCTGGCCTTACATTTAGTTCTTTAATCTATTTTGAGTTTATTTTTGTGTAGGGTGTTAGGGAGTGTTCTAACTTCATTCTTTCACATGTAGCTGTCCAGTTTTCCCAGCACCACTTGTTGAAGAGGCTGTCTTTTCTCCATTGTATACTCTTGC
>NC_041229.1:69190441-69190822 GCF_002837175.3 Physeter macrocephalus
TGGGCTTTCTATCCTGTTCCATTGATCTATATTTCTGTTTTTGTGCTAGTACCATACTGTCTTGATTACTGTAGCTTTTTAGTATAGTCTGAAGTCTGAGAGCCTGATTCCTCCAGCTCCATTTTTCTTTCTCAAGATTGCTTTGGCTATTTGGGGTCTTTTGTGTTTCCATACAAACTGTGAAATTTTTGGTTCTAGTTCTGTGAAAAATGCCATTGGTAATTTGATAGGGATTTCACTGAATCTGTAGATTGCTTTGGGTAGTATAGTCATTCTCACAATGGTGATTCTTACAATCCAAGAACATGGTATATCTCTCTATTTGTATCATCTTTAATTTCTTTCATCAGTGTCTTATAGTTTTCTGCATACAGGTCTCTT
>NC_041229.1:69191944-69215611 GCF_002837175.3 Physeter macrocephalus
ATTCTGACAAGCTTTATTTCTGTTCTCTTGAGTACAGATTAACTGAGCAGATGACCACAGAGACTCTTATTATGTTGCTTGACCAGTATTTACCAGGTCTCACTTAATCCCTATAGGCTCTTTGTTTCCATACCAGTATATTAAGCTTTTCTTTTGTTGCTTTTACTTTGTTGTTAGTTTTACCACACAGCAAATGAAAATGCAAGTGGGTAGATTGTTGCTAAATGAAGTCACAATGACACCAGCAAGAAGGGATAGTTGACAACCTGATGGGAAGAAATGAAAGAGAATAACCATAAAATTATATAGATATTAGACATCAAAAAGAACTGACAGTTTGATTATGTCTAGTTTGGGGCTACTGGCCCTACATATCTTATAGCCCTGTCAGCAGCACTGTCTTCATGCTAGCGCACTGAATAATAATTTCATGATAGTGTCAATAGATCCTCAAGAAAGGATTTATTTATTTAACATCTTTATTGGAGTATAATTGCTTTAAATGGTGTGTTAGTTTCTGCTATATAACAAAGTGAATCACCTATACATATACATATATCCCCATATCTCCTCCCTCTTGCGTCTCCCTCCACACTCCCTATCCAACCCCTCTAGGTGGTCACAAAAAGGATTTAAATTGTATTCAGTTTATTCGTTCTAAGAAAGTAAAGGAGTATGCACTGCATTTTAATAGTTTTCCATACAACTTGATATGATTTGGCACTTGAAGGAGCAGGGATAAAGTTTTGTTATAATGATGGTAGTAGCCACCACTCTTGAGTGCCTGTTCCATGCCAGGCAGTGTGGCAAATATTCATTAAAAATTGTCATTAGCTCTGCTAGGCAATGAGCCTGCATCATGGCCAGGCAGGTATGTAAGAGGTTTGGGGAAGGCAGATTCATTCTGCTGTGGCTTTGGCAATTTGGACTTATTTTGAGAATGAAACACAGACTGCCGTCCTCTTAAGAAGGTAGAGGAGTGTGTACTGATTTTACTTAATTTATGTTATTGAGCTGATATAGTCAGATAAGGTTTTGTTATATAATATTATTATCTGCTTAAGGACATAAATGAGTCACAAAGGCAGGACTCAAATCCAGTTGTAAAAGACCCCAAAGTCATACTCTTCCCAATCCCAGGAGACTTCAGCTACAGAGGAAGTCCCCTCATGTGCACGGTATGGTTAGCCAACAGAGCCCATAAAGGAGCTGTCTGTGTAAGGAACTTCTCATACAGTCGGAAGGTTCCTATTTCTATCCCTCTTCTCCATGGAACACTGTTCTTACTCAGGGAGAGGAGAGCCACTCTGGATGGCTCTGAACCAAGGGAGGATTTTAGTCATCTCAGAGGAACCCACCCAGAGTAGTTCCTTGGTGCTACCTGCTGAGCCTGTCCACCCCTCAGAGTGACCAGCCTGGCTCTGGTTTACCACGCTCAGCATTTTCCCTGGCAGCTGAAGTCACCCTAGAAATGGCCTCTGGATTTGGGAAGGAAACTCTCCTGGTACCTGTCGCAAAGAAGGTCCCTGTGTGGTTGGGAGGAGCACCCCAAGGGCAAGTCAACTCAGCTCTGTAGGAAAGTCAGCTAGGCCCTCTCATATTCAAGAACGAGAAGCCAGGAAGCCCCCACGGATGTGGTATCCTCTTTGTTCCTGCTGCCATGAATGCCTTTCTGATTCTTTGTCTAAGCTAAAAATCCACTGGTCCCTGGTCCTAGGCCCCTTAATGGCAGTTGCAAGGCTAGAGCTGCCTGTAGTTGGGGATTTCCCTTCCCCTGGTCGGTTGGCCAGGATAATATGCCTTCAGGTTAGGCTCTGGTTAAGTGGTGTCTCCTGAGGGCAGGCCTTCTTAGGAACATGGTGATTTGGTGTATTTCCAAATGGTTCCTTTCCCCTCCCTCTCTGGATGCACAAGGGGATTTTTCTCTGTTACCTATTGTGAGAACCAAGTGCAGCTTGTAGAGGCAAATCCCACCAGGGTATATTCTCCCCTATGTACTGTGAGAACCAGTTGAGCACCAGGACTTAAAATTCACACAACTGTAGGGGACCCCTTATGACTGGGTGCCCCCGGAGTTCTTCACTCTCAGAGTTGTCCACGCTGTGTCTCTAGCAGTTCTTCAGTTACAGTTCAGGTTTTCCTACCACAGCACTGGCTCTAGGCACTTGTTCCCACTGAGGTTTCCCCTTGAGATCTCTGCTTCAGTAAGCCATCACCTACTGCCTGTCTCCCCACTCTTGGGGGCAAAGGTTTGCTTTCTGTTCCCTCTCTTAAGGATCCTAGACAAGTTGTTTCTTTTCCAGTCTCTTCAGCTTTTTACTTGTTATGACAAAGTGGTGACTTCCAAGTTGCTTACATGCAGAACCCAGTCCAATGAATTTTCATTTGAAATTCTCCTGTTACTTGGACTGCTCTGAACTTACCCTAGTCTGAGGAGAATGAATTATTGTAGCTGTTGTTGCTACTGCTGCTGAGGTTGTTACTGTTGTGATTTTGTTGTTCTTGAGTCTATTTCATACACAAATTGTATAGAATTAAAGGTATAAGTCTTTTAAATGCATGGAAACTTACAGAATTCTCAACCATCTATATGAGGTGATAGATGTTCACTAAACTTATTGTGATAATCATTTCATGATATGTAAGTCAAATCATTATGCTGGACACATACACTTATACAGTGCTGTATGTTAATTATATTTCAATAAAACTGGAAGAAGTTTGGGAAAAAACAGAATTTCAACCATATATGGGTCTATGGCACACTCTGATAAATCATCTTTCTAAAAATTTTTCATAAAAAAGCACAGGATACTCAGCCAAAAAAAAAACCAAAAAAAACAAAACTGAAATAATGCCATTTATAGCAACATGAGTGGACCTAGAGTTTATCATACTAAGTGAAGTCAAGAAAAGAAAGACAAATACTGTATTATATCATTTATACATGGAATCTAAAATATGACACAAGTGAACCTATCTATGAAACAGACTCACAGACACAGGGAACAGACTTGTTGTTGCCTAGGGGGCGGGGAGGGATGGACTAGGAATTTGGGGTTAGCAGATGCAAGGATTATATATAGAATGGATAAACAACAAGGTCCTACTGTACAGCAGAGAGAACTATATTCAATATCCTGAGATAAACTATAATGAAAAGAAAATAAAAAAGAATGTATACATATACATATATATTTATATAGATAATTGAATCACACTGCTGCCTATAGAAACGAACACAACACTGTAAATCAAGTATAATTCAATTGAAAAAAGTTTTGAAAAATAGCACAGGAATCTAATTTATTTATTTAGTTCTTTTTTTAAATTTTATTTGGTTTTTATATGGCAGGTTCTTATTAGTTATCTATTTTATACCTATTAGTGTATATATGTCAATCCCAATCTCCCAAGGAATCTAATTTAAAAGTACGGAGATAACCACTGCAATTAGAGTTTATCAGAATGTTGTAAAAAAATGTTTTTTCCAAACTAGATTATTTCCACCTTTTAAACCTTTTAAACTATTAAACCTCATTTCCAGGTTTAAAAGTTATGAAATAAGACTGAAAAATGAAATGCCAAACAATTAGGTAACTTTTTTTTTTTTTTTTTTTTGCGGTACGCGGGCCTCTCACTGTTGTGGCCTCTCCCGTTGCGGAGCCACAGTATCCGGACGCCCAGGAGCAGCGGCCATGGCTCACAGGCCCAGCCGCTCCGCGGCATGTGGGATCCTCCCGGACCGGAGAACGAACCCACCTCCCCCGCATCGGCAGGCGGACTCTCAACCACCGCGCCACCAGGGAAGCCCTAGGTAACTATTTTAAAATCAGTATTTTCCTTGCCAAGTTTCTCAAGATCGATTTCTATTTAGTGCTTCCGTTCAGAGAAGTCTCAGGTAGGGCTGGATGCAACATAAGCAATGTGCACATGGTAAGGTCTAAACTTTGAGTTCACTTGGTAACTCAGGGATGGGCTCAGAGGAGAACGGTTTTGGACCTCATACTAGGAGACTTTAGACTTTCGAAAGAACTCTAGGGTTAACCTTCCTTTCTCTGTCTTGTTCCTGGAAACTTCCATGGGGAAACCAACTCTGCATGTCAAATAAAATGAGAGGAGTGTCGCAAATGTTTGAGCTCACAATTTTGATATCCTACTGAAAAGCTGCGCTACCTTGCTAGGTCCAGATTATCTGCTGGCTGGGATTAGATAGTCTTGTAACAGCGGTAAGACTGGCTGGTAAATCTGCCACAGTAAATTATTTTCCATTATTTAACAAACATTGGGTGAGTGCCACCTGGTGTGCAACACATGCTGCTAAATGCCAAAGATTTTTTTTTTACCTTGCCCCCAGCTCAGCACCAGGACTCCTTAGAAATTCAGAGTACTTGATGGATGAGTTCATGGCAGTCCCTGCTATCTGGGGAGACTTTTTCAAGAAAAGCTGAAATTGCTGGAGGCTACGTTAGCACCCTCTGGGTACAGACCCTGTATCCTGCCTCACACCGCTAGCCCTTTGTAGCCACCAAAGATTTCAGAAGGGGGACTAAATGTAAGCTTTGAAGGTTGAAGGCACACGTGGCAGCCAGAGGTAGAGTTCTGAGCCCACAAAGTGACATGGTTACAAATTTGGCTTCTAAAGTAGTCCTTTCTTAACCATTTTGTCATCACCATTGCACTGGTGAAAGCAATGGTTCTCTCAATAGGAAAAGGCAATTCCCTGGCACACGTACTTACAAATGATTTCAGAAGATTGATACGCCAGAAACCTCAGGTCTTGGAAGTCATGTCGGCAGAAGTGTTTTGCACCTGAGTTTTAAAGCCTCGCCTACAACAGTCTTACGTGGCCGAGCCCAATTTACATGCCGCACAGTATCTGCTTTGCCGCGTTCGCCAATTTAGTCTTGCTGCTGAGTTCCCTAACCCCGGTCTGGGTCTCAGCCCCCGATTTCTGCCTCGAGACTCCAAGATGCACTGAACCCCGCGATCCGCCACCCTGAATCCTTCCCTTGCACATCTTGCCTTTCCCGGCTCTGAGCCCAAGCGCACTTGCGCGCTTCCAACCGGTTATTCCATTCCCCGGATCCCCCACCGCCCTGCCTGAGAAGAGTCAGTTTCAGATATCCAGTTCCCCTGCCCCAAGGTGTTATTCGCTTGCATCAGTGCCACCGCTGCGGTTAAGAAGCAGAAAATTGGAACAAGGGCATCTTGGAAGTTAGGTGTCCTGAGCCCGGAGACCACCAACCTGCAAGGGGAAGAGATGTGCCGCGAGGCAGCCGCCGTGTCGAACAAAACACTGAAGCTGCTTGACACTGAGGTCCGGGGCGTGGACATGTGGTTCGGGTCACTCGTGGCTCGTTTCGGCTAGTTTCGGTTCCACCTGAGAAAACCAGCCACCTGGAATCCGTGTTTTATTCCACCGCCCCGCGATGCCGCCGCAGTGCTTGCCGCGCTGGAGGGTCTGTACAGGCTGCTTGGATCTTGCGCTATGTGCTCAGACCCAGCGATACTGCGGACAGTGAGAAGCTTCGTTTTCTGCATTCTATCTGCTGAGGACAGCAAGTCAGCACCTCAGACCTTCCTGGAAGGCTTAGAGCAGGAGCTCCGACACTGAGATCCAGAAACGTGCTGGGCAGGGTGTAGGAGGGTCGAGGTGCTGGGTAATTGGGCTTTACACAGCACGCTTACTGAGAGTCGGGGCAGGTTTCGTGGACGCAGGTCCTAATCATGCCGCTCTGTGCATACTTAGGGCGGGACTGTGAGCATCACCTGGATGCCGCTGAGCGCCGGTGTCATCTTGTGAGTGCCTGTGGTTTGGGAGTGGGCACATGGTGGGAGAAAGTACTGAGTATGGGTGTGTGTAGAGTGTGACTGAAGTGAGAGCGAGGATTGCACTCCGCTGGACTCTTCAGCACCATCAAGCTTGGCGGGCTTTCTAGCAGAGGACTGAACTGCAGTAGACGTGGGTGCAGGGCTGGAATCACAGGTCACTGGAGCATCTTGGCAAACAGCAGCCGGAAGCAAGGGGCAGCTGGGCAAATGGTTCGAGAAGGAGGCTGAACTTTAGGTGATGAATGGCGGGGGAGGGGGCGTGGGGCTAGAGGCTCGCTTGGAAGCTTTTAGCCTTGCACTTCCCTGCTCAGGCCCAGCAGGGCATCCAGCCCCTCCTTAACCCACCTGATGGACCAACCAGCACGACTCCAGGCAGCTGCACAGGGTGCTGATTGGGAAGATGGATTGCGATCCCACAGAATCCCCTATGAACTTCCCTGGTAAGCACTTCTAGATCCCTACCTGGGCAGATAACAGGTACATACTTACTACTGATAACATTCCTTCAAGATGAGAATATGATCCCCATTTCAAAGATAAGTATACTGAGGCACTAGAAGTTACTAGCCCACGATGTTTCCACCTGGAAAAGGCACAGCTGCAACAGAGTTCCAGTGTGACAAAGTTCTTGGTCCTCTGTGTCTGATACCCACAAACCCTGCCCTCCTGTGCGTGATTCCAGCTGCCTTAATCAGACCCCCTCCTTGGGCACAGAATCATCAACTCTACTGTGCATTAACCCTCGAAGCTGCACTTGCACGGAGGTCTGCGGTCAGACCTAGGGGAGACAGGGTTCCTTGTAATGCTGGACTCTGCCCGACAAGATCGCACAGCTGGGGATGGAGTGGGACACGTGCGTGTTCAAAACCCGCGAAACCGAACGGGTGAAGTTAACCATGACGTCAAAGTGTCCTCAAATTCCTATTCACTTTTCGTGTGTTTTTCGTTGGTCCTCACCAACCCCCCCACGTCCCCCTCCCGCCCCCGCCATCAATGACCTCAATGCAAATACAAGTGGGGTGGTCCTTCTGGATGCTCCAGGTTCTGGACGCAAGTGATGACACAATCCTTCTGGGGCTCACATCCTTCCGCTCATTGGTTGCCCAGAGCTCCTGGACCACCCCAGGCCCAGAGCAGCAGGAATAAGAGCAGCTGCTGGTGTTGGGAGGCATCAGACGCACTGCCACTCCTGCCACAGTGCCATCGCCCGAAGCCAAAGCTACTGCCACTGCTCCCTCCTCTGCTCCAAGCCACCTGCTTCCTGCTGCCAGGTAAGCCCGGAGATTCCTGCTCAGCTGGGATTTTGTTTTTCTCTCTCTGCCCTCTCTTCCTTCTCTCTCTCCATTACTTTTTCTTAGCTGATCTCTTCCAGTCTCAGAGGCTCTGTCCACTTCTGTCGAGGTCATTTCACACAACCTGCATTACTCTGCAATGCATCCCAGGCTCCTTCCACAGGTAACACTGGATGGTCTCAGTTCACGCACTCCCTGCTTCACTCTCCCTTCGCTGAGGCGGGCTCCAGTTTCCTTTCCCGAAGCACACGTGCTTAGGTCAGTTTGGGATGCTGGAGCTCCCCTGGCACTGCAAGCAGATCTGGACGCAGGAATAGTTTTGTGCAGACGGCGCTCTCACGGATCACGTCTTGTGCCTAGCGGACCGCGGGAAATGCTTTGGAACCTGGGCCAGCGCAAGCGGGCGGCAATTAGGTACAGTGCCTGAGGGGCAGGCAGCCATTAAATGCAAGCCCCTGTTGCGGGTTCTGGGAACTTTTTTCCCAGTTTAAGTCCTCGGTTCCAATTTGAGACCCTTCCAGCTTGATTCTTACAGGGCACTCTGTACCAAAGTGTGGAGCAGCTGAGCAGTAGAATGTGGTTCTTGTTTCTCAGGGATTCAACCACAGAAATTTGTCCTCGGTAATCCCCTCCCCGCTCCATGTATGAGGTGAAGTAGCCCGGCACCAGGAGGACAGCTGTACCATGCAGGAGCGCTCCCTGCCTCAGTCCTTTTCATATTTAAAGTATCATTATCACTTAATTTTTAATAATGGCTATATTTAACACTAAGCTCATAAAATTCCTGAAAATCTAACCATCAGCTTGCACAAGCCTATATAATCTACTTGGAGCAAACGACTTCTTTTAGGTCACACCAGAGCCTAAATCCTGGTGAAGCAGCATTTTTGGATGGATACTGGCCTATGCCCTGTCCATTGAGAGCTGCGTCGGCCACATCCTCAGGGGAAGTTGCAGAAACCAGGAAACCTGGCTGCTTATCCTGGGAAGGGGTTAGGTAGGGGCTCAGAACTGGTGTTGGGCTTGCTTCCCCTCCCTAGGTCAGCCTTTGATAGTCGTTTTGATCCTGCTACATTTACTGGGGAGGAGTTCCGCCTCCTACTGGCGGCAATGGTGTATGACTGTGAGGACAGGAAGGCCCTTGAGCTGGAGAAGAAGGAGAAGACAGAGGGCTCCAGGTGAGGCTCCCTGCCTCATCTAGCTCAGGGGTATTGGTACCTCTCTGCAGAATTGGTATCCTATGGCCCCGTGCTCTCCAGATCTTTTTTTTTTTTCGCCCTGCCAAGCGGCATGTACCACGTGGCATGTGGGATCTTAGTTTCCAGACCAGGGATTGAACCCGTGCCCCCTGCAATGGAGGCATGGAGCCCTAACCACTGGACCACCAGGGAATTCCCCCTCCATATCTTTATTCAAATGTCACCTACCCTGGCTATCCTTTCTAAAATTGTACCTCACCCTGCCAACCCAATCTAACCTTTTCTTTCCTTTTTTTTTTTTTCTTTTGGCCACACCCATGGCACACAGGATCTTAGTTCCCTGACCAGGGATTGAGTCACCCACGCCCCCTGCAGTGGAAACACGGAGTGTTAAACACTGGACCACCAGGGAAGTCCCTCTTTTTTTCTTTTCACCTCTTTACCACTTATTAGCTACTATCATAATATATATTTTCTTTAATTTGTTATGTGTATCCCATCCTGTAAACAGTATAAGTTCCACATGGGCAGGAATATGGCTCTTTTGTTAATTGCTGAATCCCCTACACACTGAAGAGTATGCCTGGCACAAGGCAGTACTCAATAAATATTTTTTGAATGAATGGAGTTAAGTCTTCTTTTCTTTTGTGTTTGTAGTCAACTCTCTGGTTCCTTCTGTGTCTGAGGTATTACATGATCTGAGCCATATCATGTCTCTACTCTCTTGCAAAATAACCCATTGCTTGTTTCACTCCCAGATTCCTCAGGGTCTTTGCATTTACTTATTTTTATTTATTTTTTTGTTTAAAATGCTGTTCCCCAGAAGTCTGCATGCCTGATTCCCTCCCTTCCTTTAGAACTCTGATAAATCATCTCAGAGAAGACTTTCCTGACCACCATACACAAAATTACATTCCTTCGCAGATTACTCTCTATCACCTGATTATTCAGCTTTATTTTTTATTCATAGAACTTACCACTATCTAAAATATTACTATTATTTTTTCTTTTTTTGTCTATGTCCTTCCACCAGCGTGTAACTCTACGAGGGAAGTTACATGTATCCTTGGCTATATCCTTGGAACTTAGAAAATTCCATAGAACATGATAGGTGCTCAATAAATATTTGTTGAGTTAATAAGTAAATTATGAAACTATGAAATGCTCTGATTTAGTTCTCTGAGTTGATCTTTAACCATTGACATCTTATGATATGTAAAGATCTCATATTTAAAATAGTCTATAGTTGTTTTGATTTTCACTTTGACTCAAAAGTTATATAGAAGAGATTTTAAAATTTAAAATAACTTTTAAAACTGTACTTCACTTATTCAGTTCCAGGTTTTGCAGTGAGGTTTGAGAAAGTAATATCTATTAATTTTTGACTTGGGAAATTAATTGAGATTTTCTATGAAGTTTATTAAATGATCCTTTCCCATAAATGATTAAAAGATATCAGAAAATGAAGTATTTTCCCTCAGGTATAAAATTTGGTAGCTCTAACTATCTACACACATATCTTTGTTAATATGTAATTAAAGTGATTGTTATTCATATATATATTTTTTGTCTGGGTAGAAGGCAATAAAGTTTCCAAGTATTATTCTATCTCTGTGACCTATCCCTTGCAATTCTAAAAATTGTTAGTTTACATATTTTGAACTTTTTTCTTATTTTAAAATCAACTTACATAAGGTGTAAGTTACTTGATCATAATGTATGATCATTCAGCTTGCTTTGCACATCCTTGACAATGCTTGGTATTTTTAGTCTTTTAATTTTAGCCATTCTTATGACTCTGGAATAGTATCTCATTGTAGGTTTTACTTTTTATTTCCCTAATGACTGATGAAAATTAAATATCTTCTCATGCGTTTATTGGTCATTTGTTTATCTTCTTTTGTGTAATTTTCGTTCAAATACTTTGCCCATATTTTATTGGGCAGCTTTTGTTCTTTTTACTCAGTTGTAGGAAATCTTTTATATTCTAGGTAATAGTCCTGCTTCCTTTACAGGTACTGTTTCACTCACCTGCTCACATTTCCCTCTCTTGGATTACCTCCTCTGTGGGCTGCCAGATGCCATGTCATGAGGCCATTCAAGCAGGCTATGGAGGGGTCTATGTGTCTAGGAATGAAGGTCTCTGGCCAACAGCCAGCGAGGAATCGAGTCCTGTCAACAATCAAATGAGTGAATTTAGAAGTGGACTCTCTAAAACCATAATTTGAAAAGATACATGCTACAACGTTCACTGTAGCACTATTTACAATAGCCAAGACATGGAAGCAACCTAAATGTCCATCAACAGATGAATGGGTAAAGAAGATGTGGTACATATATAATGGAATATTACTCAGCCATAAAAAATAATAAAATGATGCCATTTGCAGCAACATGGATGGACCTAGAGATTATCATACTAAGTGAAGTCAGACAGAGAAAGACAAATACCATGACATTGCTTATATATGGAATCTAAAACAAAGTTACAAAGGACCTTACTTACAAACAGAAATAGACCTACAGACATGGAAAACAAACTTATGGTTACCAAAGGAAAATGGTGAGGGAGAGGGATAAATTAGGAGTTTGGGATTAACATATACACACTACTATTTATAAAATAGATACCCAACAAGGACCTACTGTATAGCACAGGGAACTCTACTCAAGATTCTATAATAGCCTATATGGGAAAAGAATCTGAAAAAGAATAGATATAAGTATAGGTATAACTGAATCACTTTGCTATAACCCTGAAACTAATACAACACTGTAAATAAACTATACTCCAGTATAAAATAAAAATTGAAAATATACAATAAGTGGATTCTTCAGCCCCATTTGAGGCTGGAGATGATTGCAGACCTAGCTGACAGCTGGACAGCAACCTCAAGAGAGACCCTGAGCTAGAACAACCCAGCTGAGCCTCTCCCAGACAACCTGCCCTCAGAAACTGTGTGAGATAATAGATATTTGTTCTTCTGAGCTGCTAAGTTTTTAGGTGATTTGCCCCACAGCAATAGATAACTAATATCCATCCAAACCCTGATAACTTTGGTTCAGTCGCAAAATCTGGAAAGCACTTTCAAGATGAGCAGATCTGAGTCAAGTTGGAAGTCACAGTTCCCAGAAAGGATGCAGTCAGATTTCTTTCCGCTGGTTCCCAAGTCCAGATCATATTAGGTGCAACGGCATAAGCTGCTTCCACTCCGAACAAAATTAAGTCCTTCTGTTCCTCCTCATTATTGAATGCTTTTTACCAGCAGCCTATTTCTCTCTCTGAGTTCTCAATGGTCTCCATCCTATAGCTACTCTTTCACATCATTCTTTCTGCCTCTAAGATTCTTATGGTGGGAAGAAACCATTAAGATCATGTAGACCAACCCTCATGCTTGAATTATTCTATAACACCGAGTGGTCTACTAGCTTATTTTCGAAAATTGGATGTCACTATCTCCTGACGTAGCTCAGTCTATCTTTGGATCACTTTGACTCTTAGAAAATTTTTCCAAGTGTCAGTAGAATTCACATTCTCTTCTCTCTTGATTCATCTGGTGAAGAGAAGAGATCAAGAGATTCAAACTTGGGCTGACTCTCCAGGGAGAACTGGCTATGAGTGAGACCACATTTCCGCAGCCAAGACTAGGTATTAATTGTTCGGGTTTTAAATAAATCATATTTTCTTTACTATGAAGTCACTAGCTGGGCTTCCCCCTTCTTCATCACAATCAGATTCCCAGTAGTCAAGCCCCACAGATTCCCCCATAATCCCTGTGGGCAAGACCAGAGTGGGGGCTCCCAGTAAGGGACCCCTAATGCCGGGAGATCTGGATGGCCACCGTGGGCTCTCTTTTCCACTGGAGGAACTGCAGGCTCAGAGGAGACCTCTCAGCATGGTACTGCCCCAGCCTGGGGGAGGGGTAATGCAGTTAGCATGTAGCCATTCCTCTTACCCTTCTGATGTCATGTGCCCTGGTCTCCGCGGCGCAGTGTGGGTGCATCAGTCTCACCCCCATGTTCTAGGATTCTCTCAGTGGCGTCTTTGTTCACAAATAGTTGTTAGTTTTTCTTCTCGTGGGGGTAACAAAGTCAGGAATTACCTATGTCGCCATCCTGGTGATGTTACTCTCATCAGCGCTGCAGTCTGGAGGAAGACTTTCTTCTTCCTCAGGGAAATATCAGTGTTTATTTTTAAGGCCTTCAAGTGACTGGGTGAGGCTGACCCACATTATTGAGAATAATCTTTACTTAAAGGCATCCTATTATAGAACTACAAAATATACCTTCCCAGCTAAAACCTAAATTAATGTTTGATTGAATAACTGTGCATTATATCCTTTCCCAGATGACACATAAAACTAAACATCACAAGGGGCTATTATCCCAGGGCATGAGTTGCAAGCCCCAAAGTTTGGACATTAGGCATGAGTGATGTCTTGCCAAATAGTAAAACAGTAAAATTATAGACATACACAGTAGATAAATGATTTCTATCTGCTGTTGTGGCTGAAAGTAAAAATGTTGTGAGCCCACAGTTCAGTGCTCCTTTCTCCTACTGGACATCTCACTCTATCAAGCTATCCTTGTGCAAAAACAAGAGAGGTAATAGGCTGCTAAGTCCCCCAACTTACATCCTTATCTCTTGTATACCTCTGGCATTTCTTATTCACAGCCTCAGGAGTAACACAAAGTTAGAGGAAGCTGGAACCAAGGACTTGAGCCCAAGTTATCATTCTCATGAATTCTCAAACCTGCAGCAGGCTGGGGCCAGAGATTCTGCAATTCTGGAAATTCTAATGATACCAATGCTGCTAGACTGAAGACCACACTTAGAGCAGCAAGGTTTAACCACATTATGATTATAGCTCTGATTATATGATAGTATAGTTGGTGGACATTTATGTCTTCTCTCATATATTCTAAGAATCTTAAGGGCAGGGGTTGTTTATTTTTTCTTTATAGCCTTCAGGGTGCCTCACATAGCACTCAGTACTTAGAGGATGCTAATTAACTTAATACCTGTATTTTACAAAAAAAGAGAATGATGCACAGATTCCTTACACAAGCTGTTAGAGGTAAGTGTGCCTGTTTGAGACTGCACAGTGAGAAGAAGTTTGGAAATTGTACACTGAGATTGAGCAGAGAGAAGGTTTGGAATCAAAAAGGGGTAAGAGACATGAAAACAAGCCTTAAACCAGTCTCTTAAGATGAAGATCTAGAAAAGAGCCCAAATCAAGAATTACCTTTTTGTTTTTGTTTGTTCTGCATTCTAAAGGTTTTGATCCTTCTTTTTATACCAAAGAAAGTCTCAGGTCAGTGCTAACTTATCTTTAATACCTAACACTGGTGATTCCTTCCATTTAAAAAACTTAAAAAAAATTGTGGTCAAATACACATAAAATTTACTATCAACTATTTTTAGTTGTACCATTCAGTGGTATTATATACATTCATAATTTTGTGCTACCCTAACCTCCATCCATCTCCATAACTATTTTCATCTTGCAAAGCTCAAATTCTATACCCATTAAACACTAAATTCCCCTTCCCCCTTATGCCTAGCTACTGACAATACATCATTCTGCTTTTTGTCTCTATGAATTTGACTATTCTAATTACCTCATATATGTGGAATCATACAGTATTCATCTTTTTGTGACTGGCTTATTCACTTAGCATAATATACTCAAGGTTCATCCATTGCTGCGTATGTCAGAATTTCCTTCCTTTTTAAGGCTGGATAGTATTTCTTTGCATGTGAAGAAATTCTTACCATATTTTGTTTATCCATTCATCTGTCAATGGACATGAGTTATTTTATCTATTGTGGGTAATACTGCTGTGAACACGGGTGTACAAATATCTCTTAGAGATTTAAAAACAGATTCAATCACCTCAGTAGTTATAGGAATGTGAAGATTTCCTATTTCTTTGTGATTTAGTCTTTGTAGGTGTTGTGTTTCTAGGAATTTGTCCATTTCATCTATGTTATCCAATCTGTTGGCATACAATTGTTCATAGTACCCTCTTACAGTCTTTTTCATTTCTGTAAAATTGGTAGTAGTGTCTCTCCTTTCATTTCTGATTTTAATAATTTGAGCCTTCTCTTTTTTTTCTTAGCCTATCTGGCTAGTGGTTTGTCAATTATGTTGCTCTTTTCAAAAATCACCTTTTGGTTTTATTAATTTTCTCTATTGTTTTGTGTTCTTAATTCTGTTTCCTTTTCTCTAATCTTTATTATTTCTTTCTGCTAGCTTTGCATTTGGTTTGTTCTTGGTTCTTTTTTTTTTTTTTTTTTTTTTGCTGCGCTGTGTGGCTTGCGGGATCTCAGTTCTCTGACCAAGGATTGAACCCAGGCCACAGCACTGAAAGCCTGGAATCCTAACCACTAGGCAACCAGGGAATTCCCTAGTTTGTTTTTATTTTTAGTTCTTGGAGTTGTAGAATTAGTTTGTTGATTTGAGAACTTCCTTGTTTTATTATTTAGATATAACTGACATGCAACATGTGTAAGTTTAAGGTGTACACATGTTGATTTGATACATTTATATACTGCAACATGATTGTCATTGTAGTGTTAGCTAACATCTCTACCACATCACATAATTATCATTTCTTTTTTGTGGTGGGAATAATTACGATCTACTCTCTTAGTTAAGTTGATGTCTATAATACAGTATTGTTGTCTATAATCACTACACTGTGCATTAGCTCTCAAGGTTTTATTTATCTACTAGTTGCAAGTTTGTACCCTTAAACAACATCTATTCCTCCATAACCCAGCCCCTGGTAATCATCATTTTACTCTTTTTAAGAGTATGGCTTTTTTAGATTCCCACATATAAGTTATATCAACAGTATTTGTTCTTTGACTGACTTACCTCACTTCACATAATGTCCTCAAGGTCCAGCCTTATTATCAAAGATCACAGGATTTCCTTCTTTTTCAAGACAATAATATTTACATTTTAGTAATGTGAGATCTATCTATCTATCTATCTATCTCATATTATCTTTATCCATTCATTTATCGATGGACACTCAGGTTGTTTCTATGTCTTGGCTATTGCAAATAATGCTGCAGTGAACAGAGGGATGACATACCTTTCCAAGACAGTGAGTTCTTTTCCTTCGAATAAATATCCAGAAGTGGGATCATATGATAGCTTTGTATTTAATTTTTTGAGGAATCTTTGTACTGTTTCCCATAGTGGTTTCACTAATTTGCATTCCCATCAACTAGTGCACAAGGGTTCCCTTTTCTCCATATCCTTGCCAATACTTGTTGTCTCGTCTTCTGAATGGTGTGAGGTGATATCTCATGATTTTGATTTGCATTTCCCTGATGATTAGTGATGCTGAGCATCATTTCATGTACCTGATGGCCATCTGTATGCCTTCTTTGGAAAAATGTCTATTTAGTTACTTTGCCCATTTTTTAAGTTGGATTGTTTGAGTTTGTTATTGAATTTAATGAGTTCTTTATACATTGTTAATATTAACTCTTCCAATTGATGGTTTGCAAGTATTCTCTCCTATTCTGTAGGTTGTCTCTTGATTTTGCTGATTGTTTCTTTTGCTGTGCAGAAGCATTTAAGATTGGTGTAGTTCCACTTGTTAATTTTTGCTTTTGTTGTTTGTGCTTTAGGCATCATATCCAAAAAATCACTGCTAAGACCAATGTTGAGGAGCTTCCTCTCTAGGTTTTCATCTAGTTGTTTTACAGTATCAGGTCTTATGTTTAAGTCTTCTATCCATTTCAAGTTAGTTTTCGTGATTGGTATAAGATAGGGGTCCAATTTCATTCTTCTGCATGTGGTTATCCAGTTTTCCCAACACCATTTGTTAAAGAGACTTTCCACATTGGGTGTTCTTAGCAGTCTTGTCAAATATTAGTTCTCTATTTATGTGAGGGTTGCATTCTGGTCTCTGTATTCCATTCCATTCTATTTTTATACCAGTATTACTAGAGCTTTGTAGTGTAGTTTGATATCAGGAAGCATGATGCCTCTGGCTTTGTTCTTTCTCATGATTGCTTTGGCTATTTGGAGTTTTTTGTGGTTTCATACAAATTTTAAGTTTTTAAAAAACATTTCTGTGAAAAATGCCATTGGGACTTTGAAAAGGATTGCACTGAATATATAGATGGCTTTGGGTAGTATGGACATGCTTTGGCTATTCACAGCCTTTTGTACTTCCACATGGATTTTAGGATTGTTTTCCTATTTCTGTGAAAAATGCCATTGGAATTTTGATGGGGATTGCACTGAATATATAGATGGCTTTGGGTAGTATGGACATTTTAATAATATTAATTCTTTTGATCCATGAGCACAGGATGTCTATTTGTTTGTCATCTTTGGTTTCATTCAACAAAGTCTTGTAGTTTTGTTATACAGATCTTTCCCCTCCTTAGTTAAATTTTATTCCTAGGTATTTTATTTTTTTTAATGTTATTGTGAATGGGACAGGTTTTGTAAAATTTCAGATGTTTCATTTTTAGTATATAGAAATGCAACTGATTTCTGTATATTGATTTTATATCCTGCAACTTTACTGAATTCGTTGATTAGCGACAAGGTTTTTTGGTTGAGTCTTTGGGATTTTCTACATATGAGCTCATATCATTTGTGGATAATGACAATTCTTCTTTCTGAATTGGATGCTTTTTGCTTCTTTGTATTGCCTAATTGCTCTGGCTAGGAACTCTAGTACTACATTGAATCTGAGTGGTGAGAGTAGCCACCCTTGTCTTATTCTTGATTTATAGGAAAACCTTTCAGTTTTTCACCACTGAGTATAATGTTAGCTGTGGGTCTGTCATATATGGCCTTTATTATGTTGAGGCATGTTCCTTCTACACCCAATCTGTTGTAGATTTTTATCGTGAGAGGATGCTTTATTTTGTTAAATGCTTTTTCTGCATCTATTGAGATAACTGTGTAATTTTTATCTTTCATTCTATTACTGTGTTGTATCACATTTATTGATTTGTGTACATTGAAACATCCTTGATCCCAGGGATAAATCCCACTCGGTCATGGTGTATAATTCTTTTAATGTGGTCTTCAATTTGGGTTGCTAATATTGGTTTGGCCAAAAAGTTCATTTGTTTTTTTCCATAAGATGGCTCCAGTAGCACTTAGTTGTCTTTAACTCCATTTGAAACAATTTTGTTAGACTGTGTTGTGACCCCTGTCACATCAGCGTGCATTAAAAAAAAAAAACTTATCAAAATTGATGAATTTTTGTGTGGCCATTTTAATATTGAAGATGGAAGAAAAAAGCAACATTTCAGCATATTACGCTTTATTATTTCAAGAAAGGTAAAAATGCAACTGAAACGTAAAAAAAGATTTGTGCAGTGTATGGAGAAGGTGCTGTGACTGATCGAACGTGTCAAAAGTGGTTTGTGAAGTTTTGTGCTGGAGATTTCTCGCTGGACGATGATCCACAGTCAGGTAGACCAGTCGAAGTTGATAGCGATCAAATCGAGATATTAACTGAGAACAATCAACGTTATACCACGCAGGAGATAGCCAACATACTCAAAATATCCAAAGCAAGCGTCGAAAATCATTTGCACCAGCTTGGTTATGTTAATCGCTTTGGTGTTTGGGTTCCACATAAGTTAAGTGAAAAAAACCTTGACAGTATTTCTGCATGCGATTCTCTACTTTAAACGCAACAAAAACGTTCCATTTTAAAAACAAATTGTGACGTGAGATGAAAAGTGGATACTGTACAATGTGGAATGGAAGCGATTGTGGGGCAAGCAAAATGAACCACCACCAACCACACCAAAGGCCAGTCTTCATCCAAGGAAGGTGATGTTGTGTACATGGTGGGATTGGAAGGGAATCCTCTATTATGAGCTTTTTCCAGAAAACCAAATGATTAATTCCAACAAGTACTGATTCCAATTAGACCAACTAAAAGCAGCACTCGATGAAAAGCATCCAGAATTTGTTAACAGAAAATGCACAATTTTCCATCAGGATAACGCAAGACCGCATGTTTCTTTGATGACCAGTTAAAAACTGTTACAGCTTGGCTGGGAAGTTCTGATTCATCCGCTGTATTCACCAGACATTGCACCTTTGGATTTCCATTTATTTTGGTCTTTACAAAATTCTCTTAACGGAAAAAAATTCAATTCCCTGGAAGACTGTAAAAGTCACCTGGAACAGTTCTTTGCTCAAAAAGATAAAAAGTTTTGGGAAGATGGACTTATGAAGCTGCCTGAAAAATGGCAGAAGGTAGGGGGACAACATGGTGAATATGTTGTTCAATAAAGTTCTTGGTGAAAATGAAAAATGTGTCTTTTATTTTTACTTTAAAAACCGAAGGAAACTTTTGGTCAATCCAAAATTTTTTGAGAATTTTTGCATCTATATTCATCAGGAATATTGGTCTATAGTTTTCTTTCTTGTAGTGTCCTGATCTGGCTGTGGTATCAGGGTAATGCTGGTTTTGTAGAATAATTTTGGGAGTGTTCCTTCCTCTTCAATTTATTGGAAAAGTTTGAGAAGGACTGGCATTAATTCTTCAAATGTTTGGTAGAATTTGCCAGTGATGGCATCTAGTCCTGGTGGTTTCTGTGTTGGGGAGGTTTCTGATTACTGATGCAATCTTTTTAGTCATCTGTTCAGATTTTCTATTTCTTCATGATTCATTCTTGGTAGGCCATATGTTTCTAGGAATTTATTCATTTCTTCTAGGTTATATAACTTTTTGCCATATAATTATTCATAGTAGTATCTTGTGATCCTATACATTTCTGTCATATTAGTTGTAACATCTCCTTTTTCATTTCTGATTTTATTTGAGTTTTCTTTTTTCATAGACTCACTAAAAGTATGTCAATTTTGTTTATCTTTCTGAAAAATTAGCTCTTAGTTTCTTTCATCTTTTAAAATTGTTTTTCTGCTATTTATTTCCACTCTGATCTGTGCTATTTTCTTCTTTCTGTTAACTTTGGGCTTAATATGGTCTTTTTCTAGTTCCTTGAGATGTAAAGTTAGGTTGTTATTAGAGATCTTTCTCATTTTTTAATATATGTATTTATTGCTATAAACCTTTTCAGAACTTCTTTTGCTGCATCTCATAGGTTTTGGTATGTTGTGTTTTCATTTTCATTTGTTTCGAGATATTTTTTATTTCCCTTTTGATGTCTTCTTTGACCCACTGGTTGTCCAGGAGAGTGTTCTTTAGTATCCACGCATTTGCAGATTCTCCAGCTACCTCCTGTACTGATTTCTAGCTTCTTACCATTGTGGTCAGAAAAGATACTTAGTATGATTTTCATCTTCTTAAATTTCCTGAGACTTGTTTTCTGTCCTATAATATGATGTATCCTGGAGAAAGTTCTGTATGCATTTGAGAAGAATGTGTATTCTGCTGCTGTTGGATGGAATGTTCTAAAGATATCTGTTAGGTGTATTTGGTCTAACATATGGTTCAAATCCATTGTCACCTTGTTGATTTTGTCTAGATAATCTATCTATTGCTGAAAGTGAGCTATTGAAGTCCCCTACTATTATTGTATTATTTCTGCCTTCAGATCTGTTAGTATTTGTTTAATATATTTAGGTGCTCTGATATTGGGTGAGTATATATTTACAATTGTTATATCTTCCTGATGAACTGACCCCTTTATCATTATATAATGACCTTCTTTGTCTCTTGTTACATAGTCACTTAAAGTCTACTTTGTCGGATACTCTTTTGGTTTCCACTTGCATGAAATATCTTTTTCCATCTCTTCACGTTGAGCCTATGTATGTCCTTAATGCTTAAGTGAGTCTCTTGTAGACAGCATATTGTTGGGTCTTCTTTTTTATCCATTTAGCCACTCTTTGCCTTTTGATTGGTGAATTCAGTCATTTTATATTTAGGCAATTATTGCATGAAAGGACTTAGTTTGCTTTCTGGTTGTTTTATATTTGCACTGTTCTTTTTTCCCTCTGTTTCTACTTACCTTTGTAAATTGTTGATTTTCCATAGTGGGATGCTCTGTTTCCCCTCTTTTTTTCTTTTGTGAATCCACTCTAGATTTTTGCTTTGTCATTACCGTAAGGCTTACGTGAAACATCTCATAGATAAAACAGTCCATTTTATGCTGATAGCAACTTATCTTCGACCTCCCTCAAAGGCTCTACCCTTTTACTTCTCCCTTTTATATTTTTGATGTCACAATTTACCTCCTTTACATTGTATGTTCATTAACAAATTATAGTAACTACAGTTATTTTAATACTCTTTATCCTTTATGCTATATTAAGTGGTTAACCCGCCATCCTATTATAGAATTAGTGTTTTCTAAGTCTGACTGCATATTTTTTTCACCTATACCAGTGTGCTGTATACTTTCATGTTTTCATGTCACTGATTTTTGTCTTTTCATTTCAGCTTTGAGAACTCCTTTTAGCATTTCTTGCAAGGCAGGTCTAGTGATGATGAACTTCCCCAGCTTCTGTTTGTCTGGGAAAGTATTTCTTCTTTATACCTGGAGGATAACTTTGGGGATAGGGTATTCTGGTTGGCAATTTTTATCTTTAAGCTCTTTGAGTATATCATTCCATTCTCTCCTGGCCTATAGTTTCTGCCGAGAAATCTGCGGATAGCCTATTGGGGGTTCCTTTGTAGGTTACACTCTTTTATTTTTTTTATTTTATTTTTTTTGTGGTACGCTGGCCTCTCACTGTTGTGGCCTCTCCCATTGCAGAGCACAGGCTCTGGACGCACAGGCTCAGCAGCCATGGCTCACAGGCCCAGCCGCTCCACGGCATGTGGGATCTTCCCAGACCAGGGCACGCACCCGTGTCCCCTGCATCGGCAGGCAGATTCTCAACCACTGCGCCACCAGGGAAGCCCAGGTTACACTCTTTTTTTTTCCCCTGGCTACATTTAGGATTCTTTCTTTATCTTTGATTTTTCACAGTTTTATTATAATGTGTCTTGGAGAAGGTCTTCTGGCACTGAGAGTACAGGGTGATCTATTAGCTTCGTGAACTTGGATGTACAAGTCTTTCCCCAGGATTGGGAAGTTCTCAGCTATTATTTCTTTAAATAAACCTTCTTCCCCTTATCTCTCTTTTCTTCTGGGACCCTGGTTATTTTGATATTTGTCCTTTGGATGGATTCCCACTGATGGTGCAATCTTTCTTCACCCTTAAAATTCTTTTTTTCTTTGTTTTCCTCTGTGTTATTTCAAACTCTAAGCTACTTTTTCTGTCTTCCATCTGCTCTACTACACATGCTCTCAATTGCTTTCTTCATCTCATTTCTTGAATTATTCAGCCCCAGAATTCCTATTTGTTTCTTTTTTATGGGTTTTTATCTCTTTGAAAAAAACCTCTGTTTGATCATATATATATATATTTTAAGATTTCATTGAATTGTCTTACTGAGTTTTCTTTTGGCTCACTGAGTTTCTTCAAAATAGCTATTTTGAATTCTTTATCAGCTAGATCATGCTGTTCCACACCTTTGAGCTCAGTTGTTGGAGAATTATTGATATCTTTTGAGGATGACATATTTCCTTGATTTTTCATGTTCCTTGTGTTTTTGCATTGTTGCTTTCACATTTGAAGTAGAAGACAGCTCTTTAAGTTTTTTAAATTTTTTATTTACTTATTTTTTAACATCTTTATTGGAGTATAATTGCTTTACAATATTGTGTTAGTTTCTGCTGTATAACAAAGTGAATCAGCTATATGTATACATATATCCCCATATCCCCTCCCTCTTGCGTCTTCCTCCCACCCTCCCTATCCCACCCCTCTAGGTGGTCAAAAAGCACTGAGGTGCTCTCCCAATATGACGCAGCTGCTTCCCACTAGCTAGCTATTTTACATTTGGTAGTGTATATATGTCAATGCTACTCTCACTTCGTTCCAGTTTACCATTCCCCCTCCCCGTGTCTTCAAGTCCATTCTCCACATCTGCATCTTTATCCCTGTCCTGCCCCTAGGTTCTTCAGAACCTTTTTCTTTTTTCTGATTCCATATATATGTGTTAGCATACGGTATTTGTTTTTCTATTTCTGACTTACTTCACTTTGTCTGACAGACTCTAGGTCCATCCACCTCACTACAAATAACTCAGTTTCATTTCTTTTTATGGCTGAGTAATATTCCATTGTATATATGTGCCACATCTTCTTTATCAATTCTTCTGTTGATGGACATTTAGGTTGCTTCCATGTCCTGGCTATTGTAAATAGTGCTGCAATGAACACTGTGGCACATGACTCTTTTAGAATTATGGTTTTCTCAGGGTATATGCCCAGTATGGCAGTGCTGAGTTATATGGTAGTGCTATTTTTTGTTTTTTAAGGAACCTCCATACTGTTCTCCATAGTGGCTGTATCAATTTACATTCCCACCAACAGTGTAATAGGGTTCCCTTTGCTGCACACCCTCTCCAGCATTTATTGTTTGTAGATTTTTTGATGATGGCCATTCTGACTGGTGTGAGGTGATACCTCATTGTAGTTTTGATTTACATTTCTCTAATGATTAGTGATGTTGAGCATCCTTTCATGTGTTTGTTAGCAATCTGTATATCTTCTTTGGATAAATGTCTATTTAGGTCTTCTGCCCATTTTTGCATTGGGTTGTTTTTTTGATATCAAGTTGCATGAGCTGCTTGTATATTTTGGAGATTAATCCTTTGTCAGTTGCTTCATTTGCAAATATTTTCTCCCATTCTGAGGGTTGTCTTTTCATCTTCTTTATGGTTGCCTTTGCTGTGCAAAAGCTTTTAAGTTTCATTGGGTCACATTTGTTTATTTTTGTTGTTATTTCCATTTGTCTAGGAGGTGGGTCAAAAAGGATCTTGCTGTGATTTATGTTATAGAGTGTTCTGCCTATGTCTTCCTCTAAGAGTTTTATAGTGTTGATCTTACATTTAGGTCTTTAAACCATTTTGAGTTTATTTTTGTGTATGGTGTTAGGGAGTGTTCTAATTTCATTCTTTCACATGTAGCTGTCCAGTTTTCCCAGCACCACTTATTGAAGAGGCTGTCTTTTCTCCATTATATATTCTTGCCTCCTTTTTCAAAGATAAGGTGACCACTGTGCATGGGTTTTTCTCTGGGCTTTCTGTCCTGTTCCATGGATCTGTATTTCTGTTTTTGTGCCAGTACCATACTGTCTAGATTACTGTAGCTTTGTAGTATAGTCCGAAGTCCAGGAGCCTGATTCCTCCAGCTCCGTTTTTCTTTCTCAAGATTGCTTTGACTATTCAGGGTCTTTTGTGTTTCCATACAAATTGTGAAATTTTTTGTTCTAGTTCTGTGAAAAATGCCATCGGTAGTTTGATAGGGATTGCAC
>NC_041229.1:69215657-69272909 GCF_002837175.3 Physeter macrocephalus
TTCCTTAATTTCTCTTTCAGATTTTTCATCATCAGAGTATAGGAATGCAAGAGATTTCTGTGCATTAATTTTGTATCCTGCTACTTTACCAAATTCATTGATTAGCTCTAGTAGTTTTCTGGTAGCATCTTTAGGATTCTCTATGTATAGTTTAATGTCATCTGCAAACAGTGAGTTTTACTTCTTTTCCGACTTGGATTCGTTTTATTTCTTCTTCTTCTTCTTTGATTGCTGTTGCTAAAACTTCCAAAATTATGTTGAATAATCTGCTGAGAGTGGGCAACCTTGTGTTGTTGCTGATCTTAGAGGAAATGGTTTCAGTTTTTCACCATTGAGAATGATGTTGGCTGTGGGTTTGTCATATATGGACTTTATTATGTTGAGGTAAGTTCCCTCTATGCCTACTTTCTGGAGGGTTTTATCATAAATGGGTGTTGAACTTTGTCAAAAGCTTTCTCTAAAACAGCAGAAATTGAAAACACCTAAATGTCCAACAACAGACTGTAAAAACAGTGAAGGAAATTGCAGTACTGTAACTGGACAGAATATTCTGCATCTCTCAAAGTAATAATTATGAAGAATATGAGATACAGCAAGGAGATGTTCAAAACACTCTTTCATAAAACAAAATATCCAATTATGTAGATGTTTTGATTATAACTCTGTAAAATATACCAGACAAGGACTTATAAGGGAGGAGAAAATATAGACTGTGTTTGCTCCTGCTTCTTGTCTTCAGAATATGAAGTTGGTAAGGTTTCTTTCTGGCATTTACACATCGCTCTAACTTCACTGCCACCTCTTTTTCATAGCTCCTTCTTACTCATTTATTGAGGATTCATGCTGCTTCAGGGTACCCATGTCACTTAGACAAAAAGGCAACAGATAAATGTATTCATTAATTATGGAGGCTGTATTCTGTGTTTAGCACTGGGGTACAATCATCATTAAGACCTCTCCCCTCTGCCCAGTGAGCTAACAGTTTACACACAGATAGATAAGGAGATATTTGCACTACACTACAGAAGGCACAAAGTGGTAGGGGTAAAAAAAGGAAACTAAGTGGAAACCCGAATCCTAAGGAGTCAAATATCTTAACTCTTTAAAGGGATATTACATTTAAAAGGGGCTTAGAGAATTTGTTGTAGTTATCCCACTTTCCTCCACATCACACGTCCTTTTTTTTTGTCTCCTCCCTGAGAGACATACACACGCTTAAGTCTCTCTTCCATGGCAAAAATTACGTTTTCACTCCACACTCCCCTCTTATCATCTGTTCTATAACTCTCTTTCCTCTTTACTCACAACTCCATACTTCTTGTTTCTAATTCCATACTGACCAGTCACTGCTTTGCCCACCGCCATTAACATTAGTTGTGACAAAACCACAAGGAAAGATAGATTATACAGCAAAATGTAGGGCTCATGTAATCCAGGTGGAAGAGATAGAAACTGCACAGGGAAGGATGGACTCAGTGTGTCCCAGGCTAGAGAGCAAGCCAGTGTGTCTAGAGCATGGTGAACACAGTGTGGAATGGCAGCAGTTGAACCTGGAGATGTAGGCAGGAACCCCGCCATGGGAATGGAGTCTGTAGATCTGAGTAGAGTTTGCCCTTTAAGTGCAAATGAAATGGCATGGGAAGCCATGGAGTGGAGAAACATCTCTGCTGTTTCTTCTCTTGCCTTAATACGGTATGCACAGCATCTTCATGAACTCTGATCTTCATGGCAATAATAGGAAATGAGTAGATTAGGTGATAATACCCATTTGATAGGTAAGGAAACTGATACTTCATCAAGACCACATGACTAGTAAGTGGGGAAAAAAAGAGTAACTGGAAAAATTAACTAGCCTGGGAACTCAAGAGATAAGAGATAAAAAAAAAAAAACCAAACCCTTTCTTTGTCAGTAATCTGGATAGGTAACCTTTCCCTCATGGGCTGTCTTTTCTCCATTATATATTCTTGCCTCCTTTTTCAAAGATAAGGTGACCACTGTGCATGGGTTTTTCTCTGGGCTTTCTGTCCTGTTCCATGGATCTGTATTTCTGTTTTTGTGCCAGTACCATACTGTCTAGATTACTGTAGCTTTGTAGTATAGGACCCTTTCTTTGTCACTAATCTGGATAGGTGACCTTTCCCTCTTGGCCTGTTGCTTCACCTGAGAACCTTGCTCTGGAGGTGTCCTTCCAGCTGTCCACTATGAAATGATAAGATCTCTCCATTTCCTTTCACAGCCTCCTCACCTGCGGAGCTTCCTAAACCTGATGTGCAGGCCACAAACCAGACCAATTTAATCAAAATGTGGAGAAGGTGGAACTTGGGTATCAGCATTTTGCAAAAGTCCCGTGAGATTCCAATGAGCATCCAAAGTTGAGAACCAATGTATTAGAAACCCCTGAAAGGCAGGCATGAATGAGGGCCACGCAGACTGCCTTACTCTGTTCCATCCCCACCATATCCTCCATCACCTACTACACCTACTGTTGAGAAAAACAGCCATGGTAACTCACTTTTAAAAAAATTATTATTATTTAAAAAATGTATTTATTTTACTTATTTTTGGTTGCGTTGGGTCTTCACTGACGCGTGTGGGCTTTCTCTAGTTGCAGCGAGCAGGGGCTACTCTTCCTTACAGTGCATGGGCTTCTCATTGCAGTGGCTTCTCTTATTGCAGAGCTTGGGCTCTAGGCGCATGGGCTTCAGTAGTTGTGGCATGTGGGCTCAGTAGTTGTGGCTCACGGGCTCTAGAGCGCAGGCTCAGTAGTTGTGGCGTACGGGATTAGTTGCTCCGTGGCATGTGGGACCTTCCCGGACCAGGGCTCGAACCCGTGTCCCCTGCATTGGCAGGCATATTCTTAACCACTGTGCCACCAGGGAAGCCCGTGATTCACTTTTATATCATGTTTTCTAATGAGAATGCATCAGAATCATTAATTATGTTGTCAAAGAAAAAGGGTGAGAACCGCAAGTTAGAAGATAAAGTCCACTTAGCAAGGCATACAGAACCCCTCACAATTAATTTCAATCTACCTTTTAGCCTCTTCTCCAGCCTCTGGCCATTTTTCTCCCTAATGTCCATTCTGTTCAGCTTTGTGGTTTGGGTGACAATGAGTCTCCTTCCCCCAGCTGTAACGATGGGTGTGATGATTTTAAACCATCACTAATTCTTACAGATCTTCTCATCAAGAGGTGGGGACTTGCTTTGACCAATATAATGTGACAGAAATTATGTCACACAGGTCTCAAGTTTGGATATCAAGGGTCCTTGAGCCTCTGTTCTCACCTTCACGAGGCACTATGTGCATGAGAACATGCCCCAGCTGGATGGGTGGAGAGGACACACAGAAGAGAACCGAGGCAACCCAGACGACTGGAAGACGTAGGACCGACAACATCCAGGACTGGTTGGCCCAGAGCTGACTTACCAAGTGACCCTAAATGTATGAGTGAACCCAGCCAACACCACGTGGAAGAGAGTGAGCCATCCCAACTGAGCCCTGCCCAAATTCCTGACCCACAGACTCATAAACTAATAAACTGTTGTGGTTTTGAGACACTAAATTTTGGAGTATTTTTTTTATGTAGCAAAAGCTAATGGAAAGAGTGGGCTAAGCCAATCAGGGTGAATCCTTCCCTCCTGTCACAGCTGATCCAGACACAGGTCAGATGATCAATGCAGGCTCAGGTGTGGTCCAATCATTGAGAACCTCAGGGCCTTGGCTGGGGATACCTGGTCAACGTTGTTCCTCCCTACTCTGCGTAGTGTGCTGTGAGGTGAAGCAGGAACTATGCAGCCATTTTGCCACCATTACAGGAGCAGCCCGAGGACGAAACCCTTGCATGATAACCCTCCAGAAAACTGCAAAGAAATGGAGTCAGGGCCTTGGTCAATGTCTCTGTCAAACTGCACTGGAACCTCACATCTTCTCTAGACTTTTATAATTATAGGAGTCATAAATCCTTTGGTTATTTAGGACATTTGACCTCGGCTTTATTTGCAGTTGAAAGTGTCCAACTGATACACTCTCAAAGATCTGTAGTTTCATGTTCATTTCACCCATGAAACCCTGCTTTTCAAACAAAACCTTAAGCAGAAGGATAAAATGAAAGAAAAATGTGTTTAAAGTAGGAGTGGGCAGCCCAGAATCCTGAGACTAACATCTTAACTCCTGTATTTGATCCCTAGGGCTGCTGTATGCAAGTACTACCAACTACGGGTGGCTTACAACAACAGAAATTTATTGTCTCTTAGATCTGGAAGGTCGAAATCAGACATCAGTGTGTCAGCAGCACCCTGCTCCCTCTGGAACCTGTAGGGGAATCCTTCCTTGCCTCTTCCTATCTTCTGCTGGTTTGCTGGCGTCTTTGGTGTTCCTTGGTTTATAGATGCATCACTCTAATCCTCCATTTTCACATGGCCTTACAGGTTCTTTCTGTGTCTCCTTCCATTGTGTACCCTCTGTGCCTGTCTGTCTGTGTTCAGATTTCTCCTTTTTATAATGGCACCAGTCATACTAGACTAGGGCCCACACTAGTGACCTCAGTTCACCTTGATTAGTTCTATAAAGAACCTATTTCCAAATAAAGTCACGTTCTCATTAAGACTTTAACTTATCTATTTTGAGAGACACAATTCAATCCATAACAATCCCTAGCTCACAGCAGTACTTGAGGAGGCCATCAGGACACTGACCAGGGCTCTGCTGGAGACACTATATTTTTATTCATCTGTACCATTTTACATTCTGAGCCTTTTCCCAAAATGCCTGCCCTCTTCTTCTCTCTTATATCCAAGACTGAGATTAGATGGCACCCACTCTTTCTTCCTTCGTCCAAAAGAAATGATCCCTCTATTGTGTCTCGTAGTACTTGTTCATAACTCAAAAGACTGACAACACCTCAAAGGTTAAATCTGTATCTATGTGCTATTTCCATACTGGACTATGTGTGACCCTAACGGCAGTATTATCACTTGCATGTAACTTAATGCCTGGCGTATATTAGATATTCAGTAAATGTTGAATGAAATAAAATTGTGTGGCCTGACATCTTTTATTGTGTTAGAGAGCGTTATTTATAAAGTAGAAAAATGGGTTTTCTCACCCATCCTTTAAAGGATAATGACTTGGCAATAGACTCAGAATTGGTAGCTCGGACCATGATATCAAAATGGTTGGGGGAGTGAGTGGGAGGAGAAACTACTCGAACATTGACTGGAAGTCACCTGTGTGCTAGATTTTCCCCCATTCAGCTGTTCCTTGATTTAGGACTCCCTCATTAGAATGCCTAGATATCAAGTATACCATCTTGCAATTTTCTGTTTATTAAAGTCTTTTATGATGTATAATTTTTGTTTATTGGTGCTGTTCTATATTCATGTAAGAGTTGCTATGAAAATAGCAGAATAGCAAATTCCAATTAGCAAACACTGTGCTTCAGCACAGTGGCAGCTTCACAATGTCTGGGGAAAAGGAAGGGACACAGCTTAATACTACCATAAGGAAGTAATTCTGAAGAATGAAGCTCAAGGGTGCTGAGGTGGGTGGGGAGGGGAAAGCGGCATCCACATTGGAAGCTCTCTTCCAACCTAAATGAAATGTCTTTATTCATTGGCTGCCCTAGGATCAAATGTGCATCTTGCTGATCTCAGCTTAGAAAATAACTGCATATCTCTCTCCATGCTTAATTGACCCCTACAGCTACGTTGCCTGCTCTCCAGCAAACTGAATATCAGACCTGTTTACACAGTAACCACAGTGGATAGCCCAAAAGGCATACAACAGACCCTCATTCATCCAAAAAATACTCATATCTGTCCCATGTAAGTGTTGTGTGGTTTAATGATATAATATACTTAAGTGTCTGGTACATAGTGAGTACCCAATGAGTGGTAGATATTAGAATGCATTATTGTTACCAATTCATCACTTTCACCCTGTAATAGATTTTTATATATAAGCCATTTGCCATGTGATTTTTTTTTCTGTTTTCTTTTTTCTTTTTCTTTTTTGCCATGTGATTTTTTTAGTGCCTCCTTCTTGAAGTGGATTCATGGCCCAGTCCCACTAACACTAAGCTTGGCCATATGACTTCCTTTGATCTAAGGAATGTGAGTGGATATAACACGTGGCATGTCAGACCAAAGAGTTTAAATGTACTTCCGGTTTTTTTTTCCTGGTCTCTTGGGGTTTCTACCCTGTGCCATGAGAGGAAAATGTCTCAGGTGGTCATTCTCTTTCAGCCTGGGAACAGGAATGAACACAAGTGAAGCATCCTAACCCAAGCCAAATTCTGGAGTGCAGCCTGGCCAACCAAGCCCAGCAGTCAGCCAAACCACAGCTTCTCTGCGGAGTCATCAGCAAGAAAGATTAACGATGTTGTAAGTCACTGTGAATTTTGTGGTTGTTAGGTGTGTAGCATTATTGTAGCAATAGTTGACTAATAAAGTGGTGGTGATGATGATGATCTCTGCTGTAAGGAACATTTCTATCTTTGGACTCCCAGCAGGATGGAGCCCAGTATATTACAGACTATGGAGAAACTACCTAGAGTCACAGAATGTCAGATTTCATTTTTATACAGCAAACTGCTATCCAGAGAGCAGAGTAATCATCCAAAGTTTTACAGTTTATTCACTGGTAGAATTGCAAGTAGCATATGCCTCAGTGATAGAGGGACCACCCATCCCAGTTTGTCCAGGATGGTCCCAGTTGCCACCTGTTGCAAGCATGTAATGATTAATAGCTCTCCCTTACTCTATCAAAAGTGGTTCTGATTTGCATGATAAATCATATGGTCACCCTCCTCGCTGACCAACTTTCAAAAAAGTTACTTTGAAAGTTGTCAGTGAAGATGAGTTCAGTTGTAAGCAAGAGAAAAACAAACTGAAACTGTATTAAATAACTAAAGGGACTTATAAGCTCACGAGGAAGGTGGGGACAACAAAAAAAGGCTTGGTTTATTTTGACTTGTCTGATGCACAAGGCACTTTCTCCAAAAGCTGACTCCACTTCTCTGGGGCAAAATAAATAGCTATAACCTTCTTCCTCATCCATACCCTGTGCTACATGATTCCTCATTCCATTCCCAGAAGAGAGAAAAGAAATCTCTGAGCTCCTCCCCCAAATAAAAGCAAAGAGGCATATTTCTCAGAGGCTCCCAGCAAAGGAATCCTCGTGCTCCTTCACCTAATTCTGCCTGCATGCACATCCCGTCACCAAAATCTGTGGCCAGAGAATAAGGTCACACTAGTCTGAATCAGATGTCCTTCCCCAAGGGCCAGGGGTGGACTGAGCTTCAGCCAAAGTACTTGGGCTGGGCAGGGATTGCACGAATACCCAACAAAAATCAGGGTAAGTACAAAGAGAAAGGGAAATGGATGTTAGGGAGTCACCCTCTTGTCCATTCACTGTAGAGATTGTTGTCTTCAAAAGGCAAGTGATCTTACATTTAGGTCTTTAAACCATTTTGAGTTTATTTTTGTGTATGGTGTTAGGGAGTGTTCTAATTTCATTCTTTCACATGTAGCTGTCCAGTTTTCCCAGCACCACTTATTGAAGAGGCTGTCTTTTCTCCATTATATATTCTTGCCTCCTTTTTCAAAGATAAGGTGACCACTGTGCATGGGTTTTTCTCTGGGCTTTCTGTCCTGTTCCATGGATCTGTATTTCTGTTTTTGTGCCAGTACCATACTGTCTAGATTACTGTAGCTTTGTAGTATAGTCCGAAGTCCAGGAGCCTGATTCCTCCAGCTCCGTTTTTCTTTCTCAAGATTGCTTTGACTATTCAGGGTCTTTTGTGTTTCCATACAAATTGTGAAATTTTTTGTTCTAGTTCTGTGAAAAATGCCATCGGTAGTTTGATAGGGATTGCACTGAATCTGTAGATTGCTTTGGGTAGTACAGTCATCTTCACAATGTTGATTCTTCCAATCCAAGAACATGTTATATCTCTCCATCTGTTTGTATCACCTTTATTTTCTTTCATCAGTGTCTTATAGTTTTCTGCATACAAGTCTTTTGTCTCCTTAGATAGGTTTATTCCTAGGTATTTTATTCTTTTTGTTTCAGTGGTAAATGGGAGTGCTTCCTTAATTTCTCTTTCAGATTTTTCATCATTTGTGTATAGGAATGCAAGAGAGTTCTGTGCATTAATTTTGTATCCTGCTACTTTACCAAATTCATTGATTAGCTCTAGTAGTTTTCTGGTAGCATCTTTAGGATTCTCTATGTATAGTTTAATGTCATCTGCAAACAGTGAGTTTTACTTCTTTTCCGACTTGGATTCGTTTTATTTCTTCTTCTTCTTCTTTGATTGCTGTTGCTAAAACTTCCAAAATTATGTTGAATAATCTGCTGAGAGTGGGCAACCTTGTGTTGTTGCTGATCTTAGAGGAAATGGTTTCAGTTTTTCACCATTGAGAATGATGTTGGCTGTGGGTTTGTCATATATGGACTTTATTATGTTGAGGTAAGTTCCCTCAGAGGGGAGAAAAATAGATTATGTTTGCTCCTGCTTCTTCTCTTCAAAATATGAAGCTGGTAAAGTTTCTTTTTGGCATTTACACATCCCTCTAACTTAATTGCCACCTCTTTTTCATAGTGTCTTCTTACCCATTTATTGAGGATCCATGCTGCTTCAGGGTACGCATGTCACTTAGATGGAAAGGCAACAGATAAATTTATTCATTAATTATGGAGGCTGTATTCTGTGTTCAGCGCTGGGATACAATCATCATTAAGACCTCTCCCCTCTGCCCAGAGAGCTCACAGTTTACACACAGATAGATAAGGAGATATTTGCACTACGCTATAGAAACTCACAAAGTGGTAAGAAAACAAAGAAAGGAAACTAAGGGGAAACCCGAATCCTAAGGAGTCAAATATCTTATCTCTTTAAAGGGATATTACATTTAAAAGGGGCTTAGGGAATTTGCTGTAGTTATCCCACTTTCCTCCACATCACGTATGTCCCTTTTTTGTCTCCTACCTGATAGACATACATGTGCTCAAGTCTCTCTTCCATGGCAAAAATTACGTTTTGACTCCACACTCCCCTCTTATCATCTGTTCTATAACTCTCCTTCCTCTTTACTCACAACTCCATACTTCTTGTTTCTAATTCCATGCTGACCAGTCACTACTTTGCCCACAGCCATTAATATTAGTTGTGACAAAACAACAAGAAAAGATAGATTACACAGGAAAATGTAGCGCTCATGCAATCCAGGTGGAAGAGATAGAAACTGCACAGGGAAGGATGGACTCAGTGTGTCCCAGGCCAGAGAGGAGGCCAGTGTGTCTAGAGCATGGTGAACACAGTGGCGGGTGGCAGCAGCTGAACCTGCAGATGCGGGCAGGAGCCCCGCCCTGTGGCGGCAGCTAGGAGCACAGGGGTTGGGGCGGAGGGGTGGTCTGTAGGCCTGAGTAAAGTTTGCACTTTATTCTAAGTGCACATGGGTGGCATGGGAAGCCATGGAGTGGAGAAACATCTCTGTTGTTTCTTCTCTCCCCTCTATATTGTTTGCAAAGCATCTTCATGAACCCTGATCTTCATGGCAATAATAGGAAATGAGTACATTAGATAATAATACCCATTTGATAGGTAAGGAAACTGAGATTTCACCAAGACTATGACTAGTAAATGAAAGAAGAGTGTAGATGAAAAAATTAACTCGCCTGGGAACTCAAGAGATAATAAAAGTTATGACCCTTTCTTTGTCACTAATCTGGATAGGTGACCTTTCCCTCTTGGCCTGTTGCTTCACCTGAGAACCTTGCTCTGGAGGTGTCCTTCCAGCTGTCCACTATGAAATGATAAGATCTCTCCATTTCCTTTCACAGCCTCCTCACCTGCGGAGCTTCCTAAACCTGATGTGCAGGCCACAAACCAGACCAATTTAATCAAAATGTGGAGAAGGTGGAACTTGGGTATCAGCATTTTGCAAAAGTCCCGTGAGATTCCAATGAGCATCCAAAGTTGAGAACCAATGTATTAGAAACCCCTGAAAGGCAGGCATGAATGAGGGCCACGCAGACTGCCTTACTCTGTTCCATCCCCACCATATCCTCCATCACCTACTACACCTACTGTTGAGAAAAACAGCCATGGTAACTCACTTTTAAAAAAATTATTATTATTTAAAAAATGTATTTATTTTACTTATTTTTGGTTGCGTTGGGTCTTCACTGACGCGTGTGGGCTTTCTCTAGTTGCAGCGAGCAGGGGCTACTCTTCCTTACAGTGCATGGGCTTCTCATTGCAGTGGCTTCTCTTATTGCAGAGCTTGGGCTCTAGGCGCATGGGCTTCAGTAGTTGTGGCATGTGGGCTCAGTAGTTGTGGCTCACGGGCTCTAGAGCGCAGGCTCAGTAGTTGTGGCGTACGGGATTAGTTGCTCCGTGGCATGTGGGACCTTCCCGGACCAGGGCTCGAACCCGTGTCCCCTGCATTGGCAGGCATATTCTTAACCACTGTGCCACCAGGGAAGCCCGTGATTCACTTTTAAATCATGTTTTCTAATGAGAATGCATCAGAATCATTAATTATGTTGTCAAAGAAAAAGGGTGAGAACCGCAAGTTAGAAGATAAAGTCCACTTAGCAAGGCATACAGAACCCCTCACAATTAATTTCAATCTACCTTTTAGCCTCTTCTCCAGCCTCTGGCCATTTTTCTCCCTAATGTCCATTCTGTTCAGCTTTGTGGTTTGGGTGACAATGAGTCTCCTTCCCCCAGCTGTAACGATGGGTGTGATGATTTTAAACCATCACTAATTCTTACAGATCTTCTCATCAAGAGGTGGGGACTTGCTTTGACCAATATAATGTGACAGAAATTATGTCACACAGGTCTCAAGTTTGGATATCAAGGGTCCTTGAGCCTCTGTTCTCACCTTCACGAGGCACTATGTGCATGAGAACATGCCCCAGCTGGATGGGTGGAGAGGACACACAGAAGAGAACCGAGGCAACCCAGACGACTGGAAGACGTAGGACCGACAACATCCAGGACTGGTTGGCCCAGAGCTGACTTACCAAGTGACCCTAAATGTATGAGTGAACCCAGCCAACACCACGTGGAAGAGAGTGAGCCATCCCAACTGAGCCCTGCCCAAATTCCTGACCCACAGACTCATAAACTAATAAACTGTTGTGGTTTTGAGACACTAAATTTTGGAGTATTTTTTTTATGTAGCAAAAGCTAATGGAAAGAGTGGGCTAAGCCAATCAGGGTGAATCCTTCCCTCCTGTCACAGCTGATCCAGACACAGGTCAGATGATCAATGCAGGCTCAGGTGTGGTCCAATCATTGAGAACCTCAGGGCCTTGGCTGGGGATACCTGGTCAACGTTGTTCCTCCCTACTCTGCGTAGAGTGCTGTGAGGTGAAGCTGGAACTATGCAGCCATTTTGCCACCATTACAGGAGCAGCCCAAGGATGAAACCATTACATGACAACTCTCCAGAAAACTTCAGAGAAATGGGAGTCAGAGCCTTGGTCAATGTCTCTGTCAAACTGCACTGGAAACTTACATCTTCTCTAGACTTTTATAATTATAGAACCCATAAATTCTTTGGTTATTTAGGACATTTGACCTCGGCTTTGGTTATTTGCAACTGAAAGTGTGCAACTTATACACTTTCAAAGCTCTAAACCTGTGGTTTCATGTTCATTTCGCAAATGAAACCTTGCTTTTCAAACAAAACCTTACACAGAAGCATAAAATGAAAGAAAAATGTGTTTAAAGTAGGAGTGGGCAGCCCAGAATCCTGAGACCAACGTCTTAATTCCTGTATTTGATCCCTAGGACTGCTGTATGCAAGTACCACCAACTGGGTGACTTACAACAACAGAAACTTATTGTCTCCTAGATCTGGAGGCTCGAACTCAGATATTAATGTGTCAGAGGCGTCATGCTCCCTCTGAAACCTGTAGGTGAATCCTTCCTTACCTCTTCCTACCTTCTGACTTCCAAGGCAGCAAGGGAGCTCAGAACATTACAGATTATGGAGAAACTACCTAGATTCACAGAATGTTATATTTTATTTTATTTAAAAAAACCCTGATATCCATAGAGCAGAGTGCTCCTCCAAAGGTTCACAGCTTATTCACTGACAGAATTGCAAGTAGCATATGCCTCAGTGGTAGAGGGACCAGACATCCCCGGTTTGTCCAGGATGGTCCCAGTTGCCATCCTGGACAAAGGATGGATTCACCTGTTGCCAGCATGTGATGATTAATAGCTCTCCCTTACTCTATCAAAGTGGTCCTGATATGAATGATAAATTATATGGACTGACTTTCAAAAAAGTTACTTTGGAAGTTTTCGGTGAAGACGATTTCAGCTGCAAGTAAGCGAAAATCCAACTCAAATTGGATTAAATAATAAAAGGGATTTATTAGCTCATGAGGAAGGTGGGAACACCAAAAGCTTGGTTTATTTTGGCCTGTCTGATGCACATGGCACTTCCTCCAAAAGCTGACTTCACTTCACTGGGACTAAATAGCAACAACCTGCTTCCTCACCCATACCCCTGTGCTACATGATTCCTCATTCCATTCCCAGAAAAAAAAAAAAAATCTCTGAACGCTGCCCTCCACCAAGAAAAAGCAAATAGCCATATTTCTCAGAGGCTCCCAGCAAAGAAATCCTATGCTTCTTCACCTAATTTTGCTTTCATGCACACCCTGTCACTAAAATGTGTGATCAGAAAGTAGTCTCACTGGTCTGAATCAGATGTCCTTTGCCAGGGACCAGGGGTGGAGTCAGCTTCAGCCAAAGTGCTTGGGCTGGGCAGGGCTGGCACGAATACCCAACAAAAATCAGGGTTAGTACCAAGAGAAAGGGAAATGGATATTGGGGAGTAACCCTCTTGTCCATTCACTATAGAGATTGTTGTCTTCAAAAAACACCTGGGGGGACTTCCCTGGTGGTTCAGTGGTTAAGAATCCGCCTGCCAATGCAGGGGACACAGGTTCGAGCCCTGGTCCAGGAAGATTCCACATGCTGCACAGCAACTAAGTCTGTGCGCCAAAACTACTGAGCCTGCACTCTAGACCCTGTGAGCCACAACTACCGAAGCCCGCGCGCCTAGAGCCCATGCTCTGCAACAAGAGAAGCCACCGCTATGAGAAGCCTGCACACCGCAATGAAGAGTAGCCCCCGCTCGCCGCAATAGAGAAAGCCTGCGCGCAGCAACGAAGACCCAACACAGCCAAAAATAAATAAATTTACTAAAGGCAACTGGGATTTTGGCCTTTAAACAATGAGTGCACTAAAACACAACCCCAGAGAGGAGGAATTCCCATCAGGTAGGATGATTAAAGAGCACAGGGGGGCTGTGGGGCATTTCCTCTGTACTCACCCAATGGGTCTGATAAGAGATTGGGTCAGGGCATCAGATACATTTGGGTTTGAATCCCAGCTCTGCTACTTATGTTGTAACCAAGTGCGTAGCTTAATCTCTCTATGGGTCTCTCGTTCCCACTTGCAAGATTGGGACAATAATGTCTACTTCATAGTGTTTTGAGAGAATTGAAAAACATTAGCATTTAAATTATCTAGCAGAGTACATAGGTAATCAATTTTCTTTCTTCATGCTTTAATAACTTGTTTAGAGAGAACAGAATCAGGGCACAGGAGCTATAACAGCCTGAGTCACTGATCTTTACCGAAGAGAAGATCCTATTATCTTGGTTTATGGGACACAGCTTGCACCTACATCCCCCTGGTCCTTGCTGCAAACATGCTGACTAATTCAGTTTGGCTGTCCTTTTTCTGGACTTGGTTGCCTACCATCTCTGTGTGATTCTTTCATCAGTGTGTTAATTAATGATGTCACAGTCTTCTTTCAGATCAGTTCCTTTTAGAGTCTACACTTTGGTCTCTACAGATGCCTGATCTCAAACATTATATGTGAGATTACACACTTTAACACAAGGTCCTGGGAAAAGCTCACCCTAGTCCCCATGAACCTAAACACCTTCCTACCCCATCTTTCCTCTTGGTGGAGAGGGTCAAATGTGCTTAGTGTGAAATCTTTCCATAAAACTGAAAACACTGCACTAAGGGTAGTAGTGTTTGCACTGCTAGAGAGCCAAGAATTCATGGACCCCAAGTCAGGCAAACGTCCCTGCTCCCCTCACTACACTCCCCTTAAATGGACACTGCAGTCAAACTATGTACAACCTCTTTTTCTTCAAATTTGATTTTGAAATAATTTAGATTTTTCAGATGAGATGCAAAGATAGTACAGAATTCCCATACACCGTTCAACCACCTTCACATGTTATTAAGATCTTATATAACCACAGCCCATTTATCAAACGAAGACATTAACAGTGGTAGAATGAAATTAACTAAAGTTTAGATTTTATTCAGATTTCACCAGTTTTTTTCCACATTATCCTTCTTCTGTTCCAGGAAACCATGCTGCATTTAGTTGTCATATCTCCTTAGTCCCCTTTGATTCTTTTAGAGTTTCTCAGTCACTCCTTGTTTTTCATGACCTTGACATTTTGAATACACTCCTCAGCTATTGCTTAGGTTATCTGATGCTTTCTTGTGATTAGACTGAGGTTACAGTTCTTTGGAAGAATACCTCAGAAGAGAGGTGTGTTTCTCATCGTATCACATCAGGGAGTCCGTGATGTCAACATGTATTACTGGTGATGTTAACCTTGATCACTTGGTTAAGGTAGCATCTGCCAGGTTCCCCCTGTTATTAAAGTTACTCTGGTTCCTTTTCCATATTCTGTCTGTTAGATGAGAATCACTAAGTTCAACCCACACTTATGGCCACTGGAGCACTTCTTTATTTTCTAGCCCTACATGATGCTCCAGGTTCATATTTTACCTGCCCCAGCCTTAGAATCAGCCATTTCTTTAAGGCTTTCTGCTCCATTTTACTAGAGAATGATATTGAGAGACTAAGATCTGGGTGCTAGGTGTGCTTCATCTTTTGAAACATTTAAATGTCAAAGAACACAACATCACTTTGTAATTGATTTCCTCATCTCTTTATTCCTGATTTTTCCCCTGAACAATATCCTACCCTGAATCTCCCCAACACACCTTCATTTACTCACTCACTCACTCTTTTATTCAGCAGCGTTTATTGAGCTCCTACCATTTGTCAAGTACCCTTTTACTTGACACTGGGAATATGATTGTCGTTTAGATAGACTAGGTGCACACTGTCTGAAGTGATAGCCCTGCTGACATATAGAAGATGGAAAGGAATTAGCCATAAAAGAGTGAAGAGATGAGAAGGTAAAAGAAAGAAAAATAAAGACATGTGCTCCAACAGAGCATGTGCCCAGAGGGACATTTAGAGAATCAGAATCATTGTTATTTTAATTCTCTTATTTAATTAGATAATCTCATTTTATACTTGAGAGTAGCCCCAATCCCTGATCAGTTGTACTCACCCTGGAAGAGAAGGTAGAGGATTTATAAAATCTCCAACCACTCCATAATGCTATGTGAAAGATACAAATGGCCAAACAGAACACCAAACCAATGAGAATCAACTGTATATTCTGGTGTCATTGTGTGTAATTTAAATAAATCAGTACATAGAGCAAATAACCACCAGTAGTGTTTACAATGCTATGTGCTGGGGGTAGAGAAGCAAACAAGAAAGACATAAAAATGTGTGTCATCAAAGTATAATGAGCATTATAGAAGGTAAGTGTATATAGGTAGCTCTATGGCACACAGCAGGGGTTTTAACTACCTTGGGAATCGAAAAGCTTCCTAGAGAAAGTGGCACTAATGCTGAAGCTTGAAGGAAGAGCAGGCTCTAGTAAAGAAGAAACCAAGATCTGGGTTCTAGGTGTGTTACATCTTGCAATCGACAAGAACTCATCTATTATCAGAATTTTGTGATTAATTCTCTAATCCCCTTACTACTCCTTTCTCCTGAACAGCATCCTATCCTGATACCTCCAATACCCCTTATTCATTCACTCATTCATTCAACAGTTAATGAACAGCATTCCAAATTTGAAAACAGCCTGTGGAAAGGCAGGATATGAAAAAGGACATGGTGAGTGCTAAGGAACTGAAGGAAAAGCATTATACCAAGAGAGAAGAGAGTAGGAGAAAGAGAGGCAAGAAATGAGGCTGGAGACTTGGAGAAACACCAGATCCAATAGTAGTCAGTTGAGGGTTTTAGACATTATTCCAAGGCCCGTGGAGAGTCATGGAAGGCTGCTAAGCCAATGAGTGACCAGACTAGGTCACCTGGCTGCAGTGGGGAGGATGAGTCAGAAGGGTGTAAGGAATCAACTTCTGTAATCCTTAGTGAAATTAGTTTCCTTCCTGCCTTACAGGATTGGGGTGAGGATTGAACAATGGAACATATACAAAGTTCTTGGAATGATGTTTGGCACATGGTAGTCAATCAGGAAATGTTGGTACCTTGTTAAGTGCAACAATTTGGATTCTTTTTATCTAATCTCATTTCCCTTTATTCCCCTGACCATATTTTCAGGAAAAAATTACCATTTAAACTTTTTGCTACACTTAAAATTGATTACTGTGAACGAATGTGAAGAAGACCTGGGCCCTTCCTTAACACATATACAGTGAGCCACAACCTGATATGAACTATACCGATGACATGAACTCAGAGGGCAAGGACAGCATCTGTCACAGCTCTGTCCTTAGCATCAGGCAAAATGTGTGACACTGTGGACATGAATACAGATTTCCTGACCAAATGATTGCATGCTCTGGGAGTTCAGAGGACAGAGTAGGAAGACTGAATACACTGAAAGTTTGATCTCTGAGGATTTCATATGAGCTCACTGAGAACATACGTAGCTTTCTTTCTTTATATTTTGTTGATTAATATTTGGGATTATTATTAGTATCATTTCTTTTTTGTTTCTATTGTTCATGAAATTTTTTTCAGAGTGATTGTTTAGTCATGTTTTCAAATTAAAACTTTCCTATCATGAAACATGGTACAAGAACATGAAAACATCAAATCTATAGTAAGATGCATGGTTTGATCATATTAAATTCCTAATTACCTATCATATTTCCATCTGAATCACAGAAAATATGAGGCTAATTTCATTCTCTATTGCTGACTTTTCCCACCACCTACCTGCACCCTGGCCACCTACCCTAACCCCTAGCTGATGTGTGTTTACATAATCAGAGTAAATTTACCCTTAGTCTGAGCAATACACCAGGGAACTGATATGAGAATTCTGTAATGTCAGTAAAGTACATAACTGTGGGTCATAACTAACACATATTCCCTTAATGGGAATATGGCAAGATTTTTAAAAACATATGGGATGGGAAATATTTCAGCCAATACTGGAAAATACAATCTGCCACAGTCAAAAGATACCTTCTTCAACTAAGGTAGACAGTTCATAATAAAATGGTATTGCTGACTTTTTAAACAAGGATATCTAAATTTTGTTGTTTTTCCTTTGATCTGATTCTGAAAAAATATTTTACTAGAACCATCAGTTTGTCTTCTTCCTGGAGATGTAATACTCAATCTACTCCCTATTATGGCTAGAAGCTATGGCAGTTGCATGATCACCAATATTTCTTTAATGGATAAGAAAAAGTTGTTTTACTATTCACCTTTCATTTAACACAGCACTAACAATTATCAGCTGTTACTATTATTATTCTATAGGAGATAGTGTATAGAGATAGAGATTTTCACTTAATAAAATCTAGATGTGGAAAGATTAAACAAATTTTTTCTAAGTCACAATTAAATTTGAAAAAAATGTAGCAATTTTTTCTAAACTTACATTAGTGTTGCAGCTGGGATTTGAACCTAGATCTCAGTTCTAAGCCTAGATTCTCACTCTTAATTAAAATCTATCTAAAGCTTTGGGCCAAGAACTTCATGTCAAGCTTATCAGTAGGAAAATCCTTAGTCAAGGCTCAATTCAAGGAGCTGTGATACCGTTCCAAAAAACTGTATCCTAGGATCTTTCATGCCAGGGATGTGTGTTACATACAGATTTGCATTTGAATATTTCTATGTCTGTTGTTCTGAGAGAATACCTGAACTAATATAACAAAGCAAGAGCTAAAGAACCAATGTGGAGAGAACCAAAATATTGTGTTGTTTCTTCTCCATGCTTCTCCCACCTCAATTTCATGGTTCTATAAGATAACACACTCTGATTAAATGTCATTTTAAGGTAAGCAATTAGTAGATAAAAGGAAACACAGAAATTTTGCTAGTAGGTACAAGAAATCACAGGAAGCCTCAGGAAGCTGACTTCAACTACTGAGATGAAGGAAAAGAAAGATATATTGTGAAGACTCTGACATTTTAGAGTTAGTTCTCCAAACTGGCTTGCATCAGAATCACCTGGGGAGTGTAGAAACTATTCAATGCTCAGACCTGACTCCTGGAGATTCAGATTCATTTGGCATAAAGTGGGACCTCTGAATAGGAATATGTGTCTTTATCAATACCCAGATGATGCTGATATAATAATTCTTTAGACCTCTTGGAAATTGTAGCATTAGGGCAAAATTTAGGAGATTTTTTTAAACTTCAACTTTTAGCATTTGAAAAACGTTTTGATGTCACTTTTCTCATCAGATTTTTTTCCCTGGCTTTCTTTTTTTGTGGGGAATACCTACTAGGTGATGTCTGTTCTTTAGTAGAAGACAAGATTCTGATACATTCTTTTGCCATTATCATATTAGGTTACTGTAATATCCTTTGAGCTGAATCAGATGAAGTTCCATTTCCATGTTTTCATTAGAATTAAAAAATGGAATAAGACTCCTAGGGCATATGCTTATGAGGTTCTTGATATTTTAATATTTGTATTTCCTTTAAATGTCAACATGAATTGCCACTGAAAAGGACCAGTAGTATTTAGTTGATCTTTTCTTTTTAGTACGGAAATGACTGCCTCCTAGATCAGCTTGCTTTCTTTCAATGTTTGCTACAACTTTGAAAACTGGAAGGATACTACAATGACTTACTGAAAGGATGATTTCTCCTAAGACTGATTTGTTACTATTTAGCATTTTTCAGAACCTCCTAGAAATATCTAGAAGGCTTTTAACCCATGTCTTCCCCACTCCTATAGTGCACTAAGCAGGGTTCCCCAAAACTGTGTTAAGAATTTTCACACTGGCCTTCTTATATTCTTTAATCCTTAATCCTAGTAGAAATTTATTCATTCATTCAAAAGTTTTCTTTGAGCATATACTACACTCTAAGCACTAGATACAGGGGTGAAATAGGCAGATACCATTCCTGCTTTAATAGTACTTATAGTCTGATATAAAAGAAACAGATAATCTGGGTTGTAATTATATCAAGCAGAAGTAGGAATAAACTTTCTCGACAACCTCGCCCTTATCCTACTTCATCACCTGCAGGAACCTGGCATCTCTATCTTCCTAGAGAGAGAGCAGAAAGGATTTCTTAGTAGTATTTTGGCCAATGAAAATTCTTGAACACCTGAGACAAAGGTGAAAGGGAAACGTTGTCCCAGACTGACTACAAGACAAACTAGGAAAAGAAGAAAACAACAATTCTCTAACCTGTGGTCTCTGCTCAGCCCTTGGGATCTTCCATTAGCCAATTCTTCACATTCTTATTTTAACTGGAGGTTTGCTGTGGATGGCACTTATTGGTGCTGAAGAGAAGTTAGGCACTGATTGCTTAAATGTGAGGGACTACTGCTTACTGCTTAAGGTGTGCTGAGAACAACTGGCCCAGGGCTAAGGGGTTTCCAAAGGTCCTAGAAGATCCTTTTGGTCTTTGTTGCCAAAAAGTGACTTTGAATTATAGAAATCAATACAAGATTTGACATCTGAAAGTTAGTTGATATCACACCAGCTACAAGGATATTTGTCTAGTAATAGGAACACAATTTCTACTCATGTACTCAGAGCCCTATTCTCCAGGGACATACTCCTCATACGACTGCAATCTGGATCACAGAGCCCTTCTCACACTACAGACTTTGTCTTTACCATGATTGTGCCTCCTGAAAGAAACTACAAAACACCCACTCATCAGGTGTCCCCTGCCTGATGACCTCCCTTAAACCAAACAAGGCTGAGAAGAAGAGACCAAGAAAATAGCCTCTGGATAATTGAAACAGGCACCACAATTCATTACTGCCATCCCGACTATTACTAAGTTCTCAACGTCTCTAGGCTCTTCATTCACACCCAGCTCTAACTTGTTTGGCTGTTGTTACTAAAGACCATGAAGAAGGATTCTGGGAAGATGGCAGAGTAGGAAATATCAGGTATCTGTGTCCTCACATAGCCAACAACTGTGCTGGTAAACCTGTCTAATGTAATCCAAAGGTCCTAGAAGATCCTTTTGGTCTTTGTTGCCAAAAAGTGACTTTGAATTATAGAAATCAATACAAGATTTGACATCTGAAAGTTAGTTGATATCACACCAGCTACAAGGATATTTGTCTAGTAATAGGAACACAATTTCTACTCATGTACTCAGAGCCCTATTCTCCAGGGACATACTCCTCATACGACTGCAATCTGGATCACAGAGCCCTTCTCACACTACAGACTTTGTCTTTACCATGATTGTGCCTCCTGAAAGAAACTACAAAACACCCACTCATCAGGTGTCCCCTGCCTGATGACCTCCCTTAAACCAAACAAGGCTGAGAAGAAGAGACCAAGAAAATAGCCTCTGGATAATTGAAACAGGCACCACAATTCATTACTGCCATCCCGACTATTACTAAGTTCTCAACGTCTCTAGGCTCTTCATTCACACCCAGCTCTAACTTGTTTGGCTGTTGTTACTAAAGACCGTGAAGAAGGATTCTGGGAAGATGGCAGAGTAGGAAATATCAGGTATCTGTGTCCTCACATAGCCAACAACTGTGCTGGTAAACCTGTCTAATGTAATTACTCTGGAACTCTGGAGTCTGTTGAAGGCTTGCAACTCTAAAGGGAAGACCTGGACTGAAAACTGCAGTTTATGTTAACCAATTCCAGCTCTTAGCACCGTCGCAGCTACCAATCTCCCATCCCCAGGTATATGGCAGTCAGCTGTGCATGTGTTCCTGGCGTAGGTTGCAAACAGCTTGTGGGAGCCAGAGTGGACTAAAAGGACCCTGTTCCGAAAGTATCAGGGATCTGTGCTCTGATTGCTGATTTTATCACAGAGGTTCAGGCAAGTAGGTGGGTCTGAGGGCCATAGTTGTTGCATCTCCCCTCATTGTTGCAAGCTTTTTCTCTGTCAGAATGACTGCCAAAAGATTTAAAGGGCCAGCACTCTTTTTCTGCCCCCTTCATTTTTCTATTTTTCCCATGGAAAACAGATTAAAGACGAGGATATTCAAAAAAAACTGCATATACAGGGGAATTAGAAAGTGACCACGCATGCCCAGGGAAAAATTCAGAAGACAGGCCTGAGGAAGACCTTAAGTTTATGCCTCAGGTTGATCCTCAGCACAGATTCAGCCTACACTAACAACAGTGAAACAAAAACAATTACAAACCCCAGCAAACCTTGAGGAAGGAGGAGAATTTGATTTCCAGAGTTGTAATATTATTAGATTCAAATGTCTGGTGTTCCAAAAAATCAGAAAGCATACAAAGAAACAGGAACATATAGCCCATTCAAAAGAAAAAATAAATCAACAAACGTTCCTTGAAAAGACCTGATGGCAGATATACTAAAAAAGATTTAAAACAACTATCTTAGAAATGCTCGGGCCTTCCCTGGCAGTTGAGTGGTTAAGACTCCATACTTCCAATACAGGGGGCATGGGTTAGATCCCTGGTCGGGGAACTAAGATCCCCCATGCCGCGTGGTGCAGCTGCCACCCCACTGCCCCCGCAAAAGAAAAAGAAAGAAAGAAATGCTCAAGGAATTAAAGGAAGATGTGATGTGCAGAAAGTTAAGAAAATGATGTGTGGGAAATTCCTTGGCGGTCCAGTGGTTAGGACTACGCGCTTTCACTGCTGAGGGCCTGGGTTCATTCCCTGGTTGGGAAACTAAGATGCCACAAGCCGTGAGGCACCACCAAAAAAAACCAAACCAAAACAAAACAAAACAAAACATGATGTGTGAACATAATGGGAAAAGCAATAAAGGCAATAGAAAATCTAAAAAGAATCTATAAAAGCAATTCTGGAATTGAAAAGTACAGTAACTGAAATGAAAAATTTACAAGAGATTTGAAGGTAATTTGAGCAATCAGAAGAAGAGTCAGCAAACTTGAAGATCTGAAAATGGAAATTATTGAGACTAAGGAGCAGAAAGAAAAAAGAGTAAAGGAGACTAAACATAGTCTAAAAAACATGCTGGAAACCACTAAAGGGACCAACATACATACTGTGGATGTCCCAGAAGAAGAAAGGGAGAAAAGAGCAGAAAGAATATTTGAAAAAATAAAGCTGAAAGCCATCACATTTGATGGAAGACATAAATATAAACAGCCAAGAAACTCAACAAATTCCAAGTAAGATGAACTCAAAGAGACCTATACCAAGACACATTATAATCAGACTTTAAAATGCCAAAAGCCAGGAGAGAATCTAGAAAGTAACAAGAGAGAAGCAAATCATTGCATACAGGGACTCTTCAATAACAGTCAGAAGATTTCTCATTAGAAACTGTGGGCCAGAAGGCAGTGGGCCAATACATAGAAAGTGCTAGAAGATAAACACTGTCAACCAGAAATCCTATATCTAGCAAAACTTTTGTTTAAAAATGAGGGATAAACAAAACTGAGGGAGTTTGTTACCACCAGTCCTGCCTTACAAGAAAGGCTAAAGGGTGTCCAGCAAGGTGAAATGAAAGGACACTAGACAGTAACTAGAAAGTGTGTGGAGAAATAAGATTTCAATAAAGCAATTATAAAAGTATTATTGTAACAATGGTTTGTGACTGCACTTTTAGCTTCCTATATATTTTGAGATAGTAATACATTAAAAACCTATAAAGGCTAGTATTATTTAACTTTGGTTTGTACCTCCACACTTTGCTTTCTACATAATTTAATATTAATGCATTTAAAATTATTATTAGGTCATGTTTTGGGGCACAAAATGTAAAGAATGCAATTTTGTGACATCAACAACTGAAAGGGGTAGGGATAGAGAAGTAAAGGAGCTGAGTTTTTATTTGTTATTGAAGTTTAGCTGGTGTAGATTCAAATTAGAGTATGTAAGTATAGGATATTAAATGTATCCCCATAGCAACCACAAAGAAAATAGTTATAGAGTTACAAAAAGGAAATGAGGGGAGCTTCCCTCGTGGTGCAGTGGTTAAGAATCCTCCTGCCAATGCAGGGGACAAGGGTTCAAGCCCTGGTCTGGGAAGATCCCACATGCCACAGAGCAACTAAGCCTGTGTACCACAACTACTGAGCCTGCGCTCTAGAGCCGACAAGCCACAACTACTGAAGCCCGTGTGCCACAACTACTGAAGCCCGTGTACCTAGAGCCCATGCTCCGCGACAAGAGAAGCTACTGCAATGAGAAGCCCGCTCACCGCAACAAAGAGTAGCCCCCACTCACCACAACTAGGGAAAGCCCATGCACAGCAAAGAAGACCCAATGCAGCCAAAAATAAACAAATAAAAATAAATAAATAAAAATTTTAAAAAAGGAAATGAGAAAGGTATTTAAGCACATATTTTAAAAAATGAAGTAAACACAAAAGAAGAAGGTAATGCAGGATGTGAGGGACAGAGAAGCTACAGGCATCTAGAAAGCAAATAGCAAAATGACAGAAGTAAGTCTCTCTTTATCAGTAATTACTTTAAATATAAATGGATTAAATACTCCAATCAGAAGACAAAGATTAGCAGAATGGATAAAAACACATGGTTAACTTACAGGCTATCTACAAAAGATGCCCTTTAGATCCAAAGACACAAATATGTTGAAAGTAAAAGGATAAAAAAAAGATATTCCATGCAAATAGTAACCAAAAGAGAGCACGGGTGGCCATACTAATAGCAGACAAAATAGACTTTAAATCAAAAAAAGTTAAAGAGAAAAAGAAAGACATCCTATATTAATAAAAGGCTCAATACAGCAAGAAGATATAATAATTATAAACATTTTCACGTGTAATAACAGATCAGTGTAATATATGAAGTAAAGCTGAGAGAACTGATGGTAGAAATAGACAGTCCTACAGTAGTAGTTGAAGACTTCAAATTCCCATCCAATAATTGATAGAACAACCAGACAGAAGATAAATAAGGAAATAGAGTACTTAACACAATAAACCAACTAGATCTAACAGACATCTATAGAACACTCTACCCAGAACAATAGCATACACATTCTTCTCAAGTGCACATGAACATTTTCCAGGGCAGACCATAAGTTAGGCCACCAATTAAGTCTCAATTGATTAAAAAGATAGATATTATAAAAGGTATCTTCCCCAATCACAAAAGGATAAAGTTAGAAATCAGTAACAGAAAAAAATAAATCACAAACTTGTGTAAATGAAACCACACTTTGCAACAAGCAATGGATCAAAGAAATATCATAAAAGAAATTAGAAAATGCTTACAGATGAATGAAAATGAAAATTCAAAATACCAAAACTTATAGGATGCTGTGAAAGCAGTGCTAAGGGGGAAATTTATAGCCTTAAATGCTTACATTAAAAATCAAGAAAGATCTCAAATCATCAACCTAACTTAATAACTTAAGAAATAGAAAAAGAACACACTAAACCCAAAGCTATCAGGAGGAAGGAAAGAATAAAGATTAGAACAGAGATAAATAAAATGGAGGTTAGAGAAACAGCAGAGAATATCAATGAATCCAAAACTAGTTCTTCAAAGTCATCAACAAAAGTGACAATTTTTTAGCTAAATGGACTAAGTGAAAAAGAGAAGACTCAAATTATTGAATCAGAAATGATAGCAGGGCCGCCCAGAGCTGTCCCAGCTCTGGCGCCCAGGCTGCTGGCTTTTGGGTGCAGTCTTCGCTGGGGAATACTGCTTCTGCTCTCTGGGTGTGGCCGCCAGTAGGCACAGCATTCTGAAACTTTGTGGTCATTGCAATGATCTTGATCAGGAGATGAGAAAATGCTTGAAGAATAAGTACATGGAAAAGAGGGACAAGAGCAAGGAGCATGGCAACACAATGTGAAAGAGACTTTTTAATCCTCCAGAGGACTCTAAAAAATAGATCATATTTTCACTGGATGCCTTGGCTGAGAGAAGACCCAAAGACTCTTGGTTGGTAGCTGAAGGAATCCCATTGCATTTGATCTCCAGAATCCTTTGAATGGAAAATGACACATGAGAAATAGAGCCTTAGAGAAGTACAGAAGCCCTGGATCCAGAATGTTGGTTGGACAGAGCTGTTAGTACTCTCTCTCCTCTACCAGCACACCTGAGACTTTTAATGTGTTTCTTCCCTTTGCCTACGGCCTGTTAACATTTGAGTAGCTTATCTCCCTCAGTAAAATCATTGATTCTAAAAAAAAAAAAAGAAACGATAGCAGGGACAATACTACCAATTCTTTAGAAATAAAAAGGATAATAAGAGAGTTATGAAAAATTGTACACCGACAAATTGGATAACACAGAAGAAATGGACAAATTCCTAGAAACACAAAACCTATCAAGTCTAAATCATGAAGGAATAGAAAATCCAAATATTCCTATAATTAGTAAGGAAATTGAAACAGCAATCAAACATTTTCCAACAAAGAAAACCCCTGGATCTGATAGCTTCACTGGTGAATACTTCCAAACATTTAAAGAAAACTAGTACCAATATTTCTCAAAATTTTCCAAAAAGCTGAAGAGAAAGGACCATATCCTAACCTATTCTATGAAGCCAATATTACCCTGATACCAAAGCCAGAGAAAGATTCTGCAAGGAAAAAAAATCCCTACAGACCAATATCCCTTATGAACATGGATGTAGAAACCCTCAACAAAATACTAGTAAGTTGAATTCAGCAGCATATTAAAAAGATTATACAACATGACCAAATGGGATTAATTCCTGTAATGCAAGGATGATTCAAAATATGAAAACTGATCAACTGGTTAAACCACAATAACAGAATGAAGGGAAAAAAACACACATAATTCCCTCCACTGATACAGAAAATGTATATGGCCAAATTCAACACACTTTCTTGACAAAAACTCTCAACAAACTAGGGGTAGAAGGAAACTATTTAAATATAATAAATGATATATATAAAAACCAACAGCAACACCATAGTCAATGACAAAAAACTGAAAGCTTTTCCTCTAATATCTGGAATAAGATGAGAATGCCCACCTGAAACCATAAATCTCCTAGAGGAAAACATACACAGTAAACTCTTTGACATCAGTCTTAGCAACATCTTTCTAGATATGTCTCATCAGGTAAGGGAAACAAAAGCAAAAATAAACAAATATGACTACATTAAACTGAAAAGCTTCTGCATAGCAAAGGAAACCAAAAACAAAATGAAAAGGCAACCTACTGAATGGAAGAATATATTTTCAAATCATATATTTTATATTTTAAAATACATAAAGACATATAACCTAATAGCAAAAAATAAATAAATAAAAAGAACTATTTGATTAAAAAATGGGTATAAGAACTGAATAGACATTTTTCCAAAGAGACATACAGATGACCAACAAATACATGAAAAGGTGCTCAATATCTCTAACCAGGGAAATACAAATGAGAACCACAATGAGATATCACTCACATCTGTTAGAAAAGGGAACCCTTTGGCACCATTGGTGGGAATTTAAATTGGTGCAACCACTATGCAAAACAGTATGGAGGCTCCTCAAAAAACTGAAAATAGCACTACCATATGATCCAGCAATTCCACTTCTGGGTATTTATCCAAAGAAAACAAAAACATTAACTTGAAAAAATATGTGCAACCCTTTGTTCATTGCAGCATTATTTACAATAGGCAAGATATGGAAGAAACCTGTTTCTACTGATAGATGAATGGATAAGGAAAATGTGTAATGTGTTTTATATATACACACACACATTATATATATATATTATATACATTTATATTTATATATAATGAAATATTACTCAGCCATAAAAAGAAATGAAATCTTGCCATTTGTGACCACATGGATGAACCCCTTGAGGGCATTATATTAAGTGAAAGAATTCAGATAGCTCACCGATACAGAGAACACATGGGTGGTTGCCAGAGGTGGGGGTTGGAGAATGCACAAAGTGGGTAAAGGGGTTCAATGGTACAAACTTTCATATATGAAATTAAAAAGTCATGGGGATGTAATATACATCATGGTGACTATAGTTAATAATATAATAAATATTATATATTTGAAAGACCTAAGAGAGCAGATCTTAATAGTTCTCATCACAAGAAAAAAATTTGTAACTATATATTGTGGTGAATTTTAACTAGACTTGTAGTTATCATTTTGCAATATATACAAATATCAAAATCATTATCTTATATACCAGAAACTAATGTTATATGTCAATTAAATCTCAATAAAATAAAACTTTAACATATCACTTAAAAACCCTCCTACAAAGCTACAACAATCAAAACAGTGTGGTACTGGCATAAGGCCATTCATACAGAGCAATGTTTTAGAGTAGTAGAGCCCAGAAATAAACCCTTGTATATGTATAACCAAATGATTGTTGACGAGAAGGTGAAGACCATTTAATGGGGAAAGGACAGTCTTTCCAACAACCGGTGCTAGGAAAACTGGATGTCCACATGCAAAACAATGAAGTTAGACCTTTAATTAACACCTTGTACAAAAATTAACTCAAAATGGATCAAAGGCCTAAATGTAAGACCTAAAGCAATGTATCTCTTAGAAGCAAACATAAGCGGAAAGCTTTGCGACAATGGATTTGGCAATTATTTCTTGGATATGACACAAAAAGGCACAGATAATATAAGAAAAAATGGACAACTCTGACTTCATGAAAATTTAGAAAAATTTTTCATCAATAGAATCTATCAATAGAGTGAAATGGCAATCAATGGAATGGGAGAAAATATTTGTAAATCATATATATGCTAAGGGAAATAATGTCCAGAGTATATGGAGAATTTCTAAAACTAAACCACAAAAAACCAAGCATCAATAAATGGCCAAAGGACTTGAATAGACATTTCTCAAAAGAAAATACAGAAATGGCAAATAAGCACATGAAAAGATGCACAAGATCATTATAATCATTAGGGAAATGCTAATCAAAGGTTCAAGGAGATACCACCTAACACCTATTAGGATGGCTACTATTCAAAAACCCAGAATATAACAAATATTGGTAAGAATGGAGAAATTGGAGTTCTTGTACACTTTTAGTGCACAATGTAAATGTAAATGAATGTACAGCTGCTGTACATGTATAGCCTTTAGGTAAAAAGGTACAGCTACTGTGGAAAACAGTAGGACAGCTCCTCAGAAAAATTAAAAATAGAATTACTATATGATCCAGCATTTCTACTTCTGGGTATATACCGAAAGGACTGAAAACAAGGTCTCAAAGAGATATTTGTACACTCATGTATATAGCAGTATTATTCACAATAGCTAAAACATGGAAGCTACACAAGTATCCATCAATTGATGAATGGATAAGCAAAATGTATATACATACAGTGGAATATTATTCAGCCTTAAAAAGGAAAGAAATTCTGACATATGCTACAAGAGGGATGAACCTTGAGGACCTCATGTTAGGCAAAAGAAGTCAATAAAACAAGGCAAATGATTCTCCTTATATGAGGTACTTAAAGTACTCAAAGTCATAAGGACAGAAAGTAGAATGGTGGTTGCCAGGAATGGAGAGTTATAGTGTAATGGGTATAGAGTTACAGTTATACAAAGTGAAAAGACCTATACAGGATGAAAAGCACCCCTAAATGCTTACTCAGGATTTGTTTGCTCTGTGTTTACATATAATTCTGACAAGCTTTATTTCTGCTCTCTTGAGTACAGATTACCTGAGCAGATGACCACAGAGACCCTTTTTACATGGCTTGACCAGTTTTACAGGGTCTGACTTAATATCTATAGATTCTTTGTTCCTATACCAGTATACTAAGTTTGGTTTTTGTTTTCTTGTTAGCTTTACTGCACACCAAATGGAAATGCAAGTGGGTAGACTGTTGCTAAATACAGTCACAATGACATCAGCAAGAAGGGATAGTTGACAACTTGTTGGGAAGAAGTGAAAGAGAATAACCAAAAATTATATAGATGTTAGACATCAAAAAGAACTGACACCTTGATTATATCTAGTCTGGGGCTATTGGCCCTACACATCTCATAACCCTGAGAGCAGCACTGTCTCACGCCAGCATATTAAGTAATAATTTTATGATAGTGTCAGTGACCTTCAAGAAAGGATTTAAATTGTATTCAGTTTAATCTAAGAAACTAGAGTAGTATGCACTGCATTTTACTAGTTTTCCATACAAACTGATATGATTTGGCACTTGAGGGGTAGGGGTAAACTTTTGTTATATGATAATATCCACCACTCTTGAGTGCCTTTTCCATGCCAGGCAATGTGCCAGGTATTTAATATAAATTGTCATTAATCCTGCTGAGCAATGAGCCTGCAACATGGACAGGTATGTATCTGAGAGGTTTGGGGACGGCAAATTCATTCTGTTGTGGCTCTGGTAATCGGTTTTATTCTGAGAATTAAACACTTACAGACTGCCTTCCTCTTAAGAAGGTAGAGGAGTGTGCATTGATTTCACTTATCATTGAGCTGATATAGTTAGATAAGCTTTCGCTATAAAATAATAGCCACCACTCTTAAGTACCTCCTTCGTGCCAAGCAATGTGTCTGGTGTTTAACACATGTTATACATGTTGAGGAACTGTGGCTCAGAGATATTATTATCTGCTTAAGGACATAAATGAGTCACAAAGGCAGGACTCAAATCCAGTTGTAAAAGACCCCAAAGTCATACTCTTCCCAATCCCAGGAGACTTCAGCTACAGAGGAAGTCCCCTCATGTGCACGGTATGGTTTGCCAACAGAGCCCATAAAGGAGCTGTCTGTGTAAGGAACTTCTCATACAGTCGGAAGGTTCCTATTTCTATCCCTCTTCTCCATGGAACACTGTTCTTACTCAGGGAGAGGAGAGCCACTCTGGATGGCTCTGAACCAAGGGAGGATTTTAGTCATCTCAGAGGAACCCACCCAGAGTAGTTCCTTGGTGCTACCTGCTGAGCCTGTCCACCCCTCAGAGTGACCAGCCTGGCTCTGGTTTACCACGCTCAGCATTTTCCCTGGCAGCTGAAGTCACCCTAGAAATGGCCTCTGGATTTGGGAAGGAAACTCTCCTGGTACCTGTCGCAAAGAAGGTCCCTGTGTGGTTGGGAGGAGCACCCCAAGGGCAAGTCAACTCAGCTCTGTAGGAAAGTCAGCTAGGCCCTCTCATATTCAAGAACGAGAAGCCAGGAAGCCCCCACGGATGTGGTATCCTCTTTGTTCCTGCTGCCATGAATGCCTTTCTGATTCTTTGTCTAAGCTAAAAATCCACTGGTCCCTGGTCCTAGGCCCCTTAATGGCAGTTGCAAGGCTAGAGCTGCCTGTAGTTGGGGATTTCCCTTCCCCTGGTCGGTTGGCCAGGATAATATGCCTTCAGGTTAGGCTCTGGTTAAGTGGTGTCTCCTGAGGGCAGGCCTTCTTAGGAACATGGTGATTTGGTGTATTTCCAAATGGTTCCTTTCCCCTCCCTCTCTGGATGCACAAGGGGATTTTTCTCTGTTACCTATTGTGAGAACCAAGTGCAGCTTGTAGAGGCAAATCCCACCAGGGTATATTCTCCCCTATGTACTGTGAGAACCAGTTGAGCACCAGGACTTAAAATTCACACAACTGTAGGGGACCCCTTATGACTGGGTGCCCCCGGAGTTCTTCACTCTCAGAGTTGTCCACGCTGTGTCTCTAGCAGTTCTTCAGTTACAGTTCAGGTTTTCCTACCACAGCACTGGCTCTAGGCACTTGTTCCCACTGAGGTTTCCCCTTGAGATCTCTGCTTCAGTAAGCCATCACCCACTGCCTTGTCTCCTCAGTCTTGGGGGCAAAGGTTTGCTTTGTATTCACGTTTCTTAAGGATTCCAGAAGAGTTGTTTTCCCAGTCTCTTCAGCTTTTTACTTGTTGTTAGGACAAAGTAGTGACTTCCAAGTTCTTTACATGAAGAACCCAGTCCAATGAATTTTCATTTGAAATTCTCCAGTGAATTGGACGGCTCTGAACTTCCCCCAGGCTAAGGAGAATGAATTTGTGTTATTACTGCTCCTGAGGTTGTCACTATTGTGGTTTTATGGTTGTTGTTGCGTCTATTTCATATACAAAATGTATATAGTTAAAGGAGTAAACATTTAGGTATAACCTTTTTAACTACATATAAATTCACAGAAGATTTCTCAGCCATCTGTATGAGATGATAGATGTTCACTAAATTTACTGTGATAAACATTTCAAGATGTATGTGTGTCAAATCATTATGCTGTATGCCTTACGCTTACACAATCTCGTATGTTAATTATATCTCAATAAAACTGGAAAAAACTTGAAAAAAGAATTTTCAACCAGATATGGGTCTCTGGCATAGCCTGAGAAATCATTTTTCTAAAAAATTTTAAATAAAAAAGCACAGGAATCTAATTTAAAAGAATGGAAATATCACAGCTGTTAGAGTTTATCAGAATGTTGTAAAAAATCTTTTTTTCCAAACTAGATTATTTTTACCTCATGCTGATTCCCAGGTTTAATAGTTATGAAATAAGATTGTCCAACCAAGTGCCAAATAATCAAATAACTATTTTAAAATCAGTACTTTCCTTGGTGACTTTCACTAGATCATGCTCTGTTTAGTGCTTCAGTTCTAAGAAGTTTCAATGAGGGCTGGATGCAATAGAAGCAAACTGCACATGCTAAGGTCTAAACTTTTTTAGTTCACTTGGTAAATCAGGGATGGGCTTGGAGGAGAATGGTTTTGCATCTCACACTAGGAGGCCCTAGACTTTAGAAAGCGTTTATTTGCACTCACAATTTCAGAATCCAAGCAAATGTTGCTCTGCCTTACTAGGTCCGAGTTCTCCACAGGTCGGGATTAGAGCCGTATAATAGTGGTGAGGTTGGCTGGTAAATCTGCCAGAGGAAATTAATTTCCATTCATTCAACAAACACTGGGTAAGTGCCACCTGACGTGCAACACATGGTGCTAAGTGCCAAAGAAAAGGTTTTTTTTGTTTTTTTGTTTTCTAAACTTGTCCCAGTCCCAGGGACTTCTTAGAAATTCAGAGTAATTGAGGGATAAGTTAATCTCGGTCCCTCCCTATCTGGAGGGACTGACTTTTAAAGTAAAGTTGGAAAGTGCTGGAGGCTAAGTTAGCACCCTCTGGGTACAGACCCTGATGATTCCTGCCTCACACCACCAGCCGTTTGTTTGTAGCCTGCAAAGATTTCAAAGTGAGGAACCAAGGTAGGCTTTGAAGGCTGAAGGCCCACATGGCACTCAGAGGTAGAGTTCTGAGCCCACAAAGTGACATGGTTACAAATTTGGCTTCTAAAGTTGTCCTTTCTTAAACATTCTGCAGTCACCACTGCACTGGTGAAAGCTGTGGTTCTCTCAATAGGAAAAGGCAATCCACGGACATACATACTTACAAATGATTTCAAAAGATTGATATGTCAGAAACCTCAGGTCTTGGAAGTCATTTAGGCAAAAGTTATTTGCCACCTGAGTTTTAAAGACTCACGTGCAAGTCTAAAGTGGCAGAGCCCAATTTACATGCCACATAGTATCTGCTTTGCCGCGTTCGCCAACTTGGCCTTGAAACTCTTCAGGGAAAGCCTAGGCCAGAGCTCAGGACCCTAACTGCTGAGCCCCCAAACCCCGGTCTGGTTCTCAGCCCTCGAATTTCTCCTTCTAGACTCCAGGATGCACTGGGCCTGCAATCCGCCATCCTGAGCCCTTCCCTTGCACATCTTGCCTTTCCCGGCTCTGTGCCCAAGCGCACCTGAGCACTACCAACCAGTTCTTTCATTCCCAGGGTTCCCCGCTGGCCTGTCAGTCCGCCCTGAGGAGAGGGAGTTTCAGGCACCCAGTTGCCCAGATCTGAGATTTTATTCCCTTGCAGCACTGCCGCACCTGGGATTAAGAAGGAGAAAAACTGAACAAGGACATCTTGGAAATTAGGTGTCCTGAGCCCGGAGACCACACTCCTACAAAGGTAAGAAATGTGGCACAAGACAAGCAAGTCGAAGGAAATATTGAGGCTTCTGGACCCTGAGTCCTGGGTCACTCATGGCACACCCAAGGCTAATTTCGGTTCCGCGTGGGAGAAACACCTACCTGCTCTGTTTTCTTCCACTGGCCACTGATGCCTCTGCAGTGCTTGCCGTGCTGGAAGTTCTCAGGCTGCTGTGGATCATGTGCTGTGCGTTCAGACACGGTGATTCTGGGGACAGTGAGAAGCTTCTTTTTTTGCACTCTACCTGCTGTGTACAGTAAGCCAGAACCTCGGATCTTCCAGGAGGGCTTCAAGCAGTAGCTCTGACAGAGAGATCCAGAAACCTGTTGGACAGGGTGTAGGATTGTGGAGGTGCTGGGTAATTGGCTGTTACCGTGCAGGCTTATTCTTGAGTCAGTGCAGGTTTCATGAATGCAGTTTATTTTCATCCTGATGTGTGCGTGTGCGCGCACACGCATGCATGCGCGCTTCTGGCACGATTGAGGGTGAATGACACGTCAATGCCCCTGTGCCCATGTCCCTTTGTGAGTGCCTATGGTTTGGGAGTGGGCACACGTTTGGAGGCATTACTCAATTTTTGTGTGTGAGAGAATGACTGGAAGTGAATGTGAGGATTACACGCAGCCGTAAATGTAGATCTGACCATATCTCCGGGAGGCATAAAATATTCCACTGACAAGCCATCTCAAGGAGTAAACAAACACCTGGATCATTGCAACGGCTTACAGGACCTGAATTTCCCTTCCCTTTCTCTCATCACCAGTCCCACTACCGCCTGGTCTCACATTCTACTTCTCCCTCCCACTGGCCTTCTTTCAACTCCTCATTCTGTATCCACCAACACCAACATCCTCAAGTGTTTGCACCTGCTTGTACCTCTGCAGAATGCTCTTACTCAGCGGCCCCACCACCTCCAGATCTTTATTCAAATATGGCTTACCCAGGAAATCCTTTCTGAAATTGTACCTCAGGCTGCCAACACACCCCAATCCTCTTCTTCTTTGCTTTATTTTTCTTTTCCTCTTTATCCCTCATTATATACTATATCATATATATTTGTTTAATTTTTTGGTTTATTGTTCACACCCTATGCTCTGAACAGTGTAAGTTCCACATGGATAGGAATACAGCTATTTTGTTAATCTGATGAATCCCCTACACACAGAACAGCATGCCTGGCACAAGGCAGTACTCAATAAATATTTATTGAATGAAGTCTCTATTGAGTCAAGTCTTTTTTGCATTTGTGCTCAACTCTCTGGTAAAACAACTTATAGAACTATATGAAAAATACATATAAATCAAGAACTGTTTTTAGAGAATTAATGCACCCTTCCCAATAAGCCATGGCTTCTGGTATCACTTTCCCAATGTTAGGTTCCACACTGACTCTGCAAACATCCCCTGACAATATGATGTATTTCAGAAACAATACAGTGGTTATACCCACAAGAGGTGATATATTTTATTACTGATCAGATTATGTCTACTTGTTCCAATACCATTTATTAAAAAAACCAAGTTGTCCCACATTGATTTGAAACACCATTCTTATCTTTGCTGATCATCTTCCGGCCTTTTTTCCTCCTCTATTGATATGTTTATACACCAGTAAGACAGTTTAACAACTAGTAGGGCAAAGGTGCCCTTATATTTCTCTTTTTCAACATGCTCTTGGCAATGCTCACACATTTATTTTTCCAAAGGGAAGTTAGGATAATTACCAATTTTTCAAAAATCCTATTGGATTTTGATTTGCTTGGGCTTTCCAGGTAGACAGTTTTATCATCCATAAATAATAGTAAATCTTATTTCTTATTTGTGTTCTTATTATATGAAGTAGTACTTCTTCCATACTCAAGAATATATTGAGGACTTCCCTGGTGGCGCAGTGGTTTAGAATCCGCCTGCCAATGCAGGGGACATGGGTTCGAGCCCTGGTCCAGGCAGATCCCACATGTCACAGAGGAACTTAAGCTCACGCCCCACAACTACTGAGCCTGCGCTCTAGAGCACATGAGACACAACTACTGAGCCTGAGTGCCACAACTACTGAAGCCCTTGGCAATGCTCACACATTTATTTTTCCAAAGGGAAGTTAGGATAATTACCAATTTTTCAAAAATCCTATTGGATTTTGATTTGCTTGGGCTTTCCAGGTAGACAGTTTTATCATCCATAAATAATAGTAAATCTTATTTCTTATTTGTGTTCTTATTATATGAAGTAGTACTTCTTCCATACTCAAGAATATATTGAGGACTTCCCTGGTGGCGCAGTGGTTTAGAATCCGCCTGCCAATGCAGGGGACATGGGTTCGAGCCCTGGTCCAGGCAGATCCCACATGTCACAGAGGAACTTAAGCTCACGCCCCACAACTACTGAGCCTGCGCTCTAGAGCACATGAGACACAACTACTGAGCCTGAGTGCCACAACTACTGAAGCCCGCGCGCCTAGAGCCTGTGCTCTGCAGCAAGAGAAGCCACGCAATGAGAAGCCCGGGGACAGCAACGAAGAGCAGCCCCCGCTCTCCGCAACTAGTGAAAAGCCGGCGCGCAGCAACAAAGACCCAAGGCAGCCAAAAATAAAAATAAATAAATAAAAATTTAAAAAATAAAAAGAATATATTGAATATATATATATGAATAAACTCTCTTCTTACTGGATATTCAAAGATATTTTAAAATCCTAAATTGATATTAAGTTTTATCAAATATCTTTTGTTATCTAAAAAAATTATGGTTTTTTCTTTGACTTATTAATATGACTAACACACTTCTAAAAATAAAAACTAATGTTAACAGATAATATTTTTTGAGTGGTTACTACATGCTTAGTAAGTGCATTGCAGATATTAACTCTTTTAATCTTTACAACAACCAGGCCTATTTTATACATAAGGGAACTGAGGTATGGAGAGATTAAATAAGTTGATTAAAGCCATACAGCTATCAGATTCATCTCAAGATGCAAACCATTTCCTAGACTATCTGACTCCAGAGTCTGCACTCTTAAATCACTATACTGCTACTTCATAAACTCTGCTTTGTCAGAGGATATGTACTAAAATACAGTTCTAAATTCAATTTGCTTGTGATTTATTTAGGATTTTGTACTCCCTTTGTTCTGTTTAGAATTGGGGCTATGCCAATGTTATTAAATGAGTTGGCAAACTTTTGAACTTCTTCTATGTTTTAGATCATGAAAACTTTCTGTGCCTTAAGCTTGATGTAATTCACCCGTGAAACTTTCTCACCAAGTTCTTTTTATGACATAGTTCCTAGCAAGGTTTTCAATTTCTGTCCTGGTTATTCAACATTACTATTGTTTTATTTTATTCTACCTATTTTTGATTTACATATATTTTTGACAACAGTTTAATTTTAAATTTTTTGCATGCATTAGCAAATTGTACTTTTTCATTATAATTTAAAATCTTCATATTTGAGGTTATATCTTTTTTTTTCATTCTGGATGTAGTATATCTGTATTTTCCCTTTTCCTTTTCCTCATTCAAATTGACAACAATTTCTATTTTATTGAACTTTTCAAAGCACTGGCTTTAATATTTATTTTTCATTTCCACTGTCCTTCTGGTTTCTAATTCATTAATATCTTCCTGGCCCACTTAATTCCCTTATTCTACGTGATTGTTAAAAACTGTGTTTAGCTGGTCTCTTTCTAGATTTCTGTGTTGAATTATTGAATTAAATTGCTTACCTTTTCTTTTTCTTGGTTAGTTGTTAACTAATTAGTTAACTATTAGTTAGTTAAGTAATAGTTAACTAAGATTAGTTAACTATTTCCCTCCACCTAACTGATTAGATCCTGATCATGTTTATGATCATAGAATATCTGCAATGCACTTAATAAAATGCCTAGCAGGTAGTGACCAAGCCTCCATCATGTTTTACCTGAACTATTACAAGAACCTCCCAATTGATCTCCCTGTTTCTACCCTATTTGCTATGCAGATAATTCTAGAGTGATCTTTTAAAAATATAACTCATACCATGTCTATCCTCTGTTCAAATCCTTCCACAGGCTCCCCACCTCCTCAGAGTAAGCCAAAGTCCTAATGGTAGCCTAGAAGGTACTACATGATCTGACCCCATATAATTTCTCTAATCTCCCTTCCTGTCAACAAATCCATTGCTTGCTCCACTCCCAGCTTCCTCAGGGTCTTTGCACTTACTATTTTCTCTGCCTAGCATGCTATTCCCTCAATGTCTGCATGACTGATTCCTTCCCTTCCTTCAGAACTCTGCTGAAACATCACCTTCTCAGAGACGGCTTTCCTTACCACTATATGCAAAAAGGCATCCCTTCTCTGATCACTCTCTATCCACCTTACTCAGCTTTATTTTTTCCAAAGAACTTATCACTATCTTAACTATTATATATTTATAGTGGTTTTTTGGTCTATGTACTTCCACTAGCATGTAACTCTATGAATGAAGTTACATGTTTTTTAATCTACGTCTCTGAAGCATAGAAAAATTTCTAGAACACAGTAGCCCTTCAATAAATATTTGTTGAGTTAATAAATAAATTATGAAACTATATAAGACTCTGATTTTGATCTCTAAGTTCATCTTAACCATGTGACATGTGATGTAAAGATCTCATTTTTTAAATAGTCTATAATTTTTGTCTTGATTTCCACTTTGTCTCAAAAGTTAGGAAGAGCATTTCTATCTTTAAAATAGCTTTAAAAATTATATGTCAGTTATCCAATTCCAGGTTTTTTGCATTGAGGTTACATAAAGTGATCTCCATAGTTTTTTTACTTGGGAAAATTACTGAGATTTTTCTATGAGACTTATTATGTGATTCTTTCCAAAAAATATTTGTTAAATAATAGAAGAAGTATTTCCCTGAGGTAAAAATATTTATATCTCTATCCAAATCTATGGATATGAAATTAACATGATTCATGATATTATTCATATATATTATCTTTGCCTTGTGGTTGATCTTGCAAAGACTAAGAGAGGGCAATAAAGTTTCCAAATACTATTGTTTTTTCTGTGAACTACCCCTTGCATTCTAAAACTTTTCAGTTTACACAGTTTTAACTTTTTCTTACCTTTATAAACAAATTTAATAAGGTATAAAAATAAAATTATATACTTTAAACTACATTATTTCAATGAATTTTACCAAGAATATGCCATATAAACCACATAACAATACCACAAAAATGTATAGGCTATTTCCATCATCCCAGCATGTTCTTTATGCCACTTTGAAATCAATATCATCCAAATCACTGTCTCACACAATCACTGATGTGATTTCTATCACTGTGGATTCATTTTTCAATAGATAAATAATATGTACTCTCTTTTATCCAGCTTCTTTCCCTCAGCATCATGTTTGGGAGATTGTTTTTTATTGTTGCATATATCAGTATATAACTACTTGGGGGATTAATCAGGTATTAATTCCAAAGGATTGGAGAGAAAGAATTAGGTAGCATGCCAATGTATACCAAAGATGTACTGTTGGACAGACACATGTATTGTTTCTAGCTTTAGTTATTATGCATGACACACTTATGAACACTCACGTACAAGTGTTTCTATGAAGAGCTGAAATCATTTCTCTTGGATAAATAGCTAGAACTTGTATGGTAAATGTCTGTACAACTAACCTGACTATGCCAGTTTACAAATGGCTTTGTCATTTTACACTCCCAGCATAAACTTCAGTTCATTTAACTTGCTCGACACAACCTTGACAATGATTGCTATTTTCAGCCTTTATAATTTTAGCCATTCTTATGATACTGTAACAGTGCCTCATTATAGATTTTGATTTTTATCTCCCTAATTAATAGTGATAATTGTGTATCTTGGCCATTTGTTTATATTCTTTCATGAAGTTCCTGTTCCACTATTTTTCCCATTTTTTAATTGGACACCATATCTTCTTACTATGTAGTTGTAAAAGATCTTAATATAGTCTAGATACAAGTCCTGCTTCCTTTGGGGGCACTATTTCACTTACCTGCTCACATTTCTCTCCCTCCTGAATCACTTCTTCTGTGGGAAACCAGATGCCATGAAATGAGGCTGTTCAAGCAGGCTATGGAGGAGTCTGTGTGTCAAGGAATGTAGGTCTCTGACCAACAGCCATGAAGAATGGAGGCCTGTCAACAATCAAATGAGTGAGTTTAGAAGTGGATTCTCTAGCTCCCTTTGAGCCTGGATATGACTGTAGGCATAGCTGAGAGCTAGACAGCAACCTCAAGAGAGACCCTAAGCCAGAACCACCCAGCTGAGTCTCTCCCAGATAGCCTGCTCTCAGAAACTGTGTGATATATTGTTCTTCAGAGCTAAGTTTTGAGATAATTTGCTACACAGCAATAGATAACTAATATCCATCCAAACCATGATAACTTAACCCAGTTTTGGGATTGGATCCAGTTTTGGAAAAGCGTGTGAAAATTCCTGTAACAGTTGCTGCACATAAGTGGTTGACAGAGCTAACAAATGTCTTGCCTTTGTCTCTTGTAGGGCCCTGAGCCAAGTACTATAAAACTGGGCCTCATCTTTCCTACTCAGGCTTGCCAGGCCAATGATGAGATTAATTGTTTTCATAAAGAGGGAAACTCTAGGAACTTCCTGGAGAGCTTGGCTCATGCGTAGATCTAGGAAAATTGTAAAAGTAGTTTCTTGCCTACTTAAATGTATCCAACAGTGGCCAAGTCCTATACAAAACCTTTAATATAGTCCACAAAGCTATGTATGAAGTGGCACCTGACTATTGTTCCAGTCTCATTTCTCACCATGCTCTCTCTCCCATTCTGAACTCCAGTTACACTGGCATTCTTTCAGTTTGTCAGAATCTGCATGTTCTTTCTACCACAGGGCGTTTCCACATGCTATTTCCTTGTTCCAAAGTTCCTGTATCTTCTCTGTTCGCAGTTAATTCTTACCCACTTCTTAGATCTCAGTTAAGTGTTGCTTCCTTAGAGAAGCCTTTCCAGACAACCGCCCTGAGTCTAGGTTGTATTTCTTTCTTATTTGATTTCAAAGAGTGTACATACCTTTCCTTAGTTCACCATTTCAGTTTTAGTTTATGAATTTATTAGTGTGAATATCTGATTACTATCTAATGCCTTAGCTGAAAGTTCCATTCACACAGGAACTGCATCCATTTTGCTCTCCCCTGTAACATTTAACATAGAATAAAGTACAGTAGGTGCTCAATAAGTGTTTGTGATATGAAGAAAAATGGCATTTAGAACCCATTTTGGCCAAAGCAATCTTAAGAAAGAAAAACAAAGATGGAGGTATCACATGCCCTGATTTCAAACTATACTACAAAGGTATAGTAATCAAAACTGTATGGTATGGCACAAAAACATACATATAAATCAATGGAACAGAATAGACAGCCCAGAAATAATCCCATGCTTGTGTGATCAATTAATTTACAACAAAGGAGCCAATATACAGTGGGGAAAAGACAATCTCTTCAATAAATGGTGTTGGAACAACTGGACAGCCACATGCAAAAGAATGAAACTGGACTATTTTCTTACACCATATACAAAATAAAATGTATTAAAGACTTAAATGTAAGATCTGAAACCATAAGACTCCTAAAAGAGATCATAGGCAGTAAGCTCCATGACATCACTCTTAGTGATGTTTTTTTGGATCCATTTCCTCAGGCAAGGGAAACAGAAGCAAAAATAAACACATGGTACTACATTAAACTAAAAACCTTTGCACAGCAAAGGAAACCATCAACAAAACAAAAAGGCAAACTACTGAATGAGAGAAGATAGTTGCAAATGATATATATCTGATGATGGGTTAATATCTAAAATACATAAAAAACTCAGCTCAGTATTAAAAAAAATCTGATTAATAAATGGGCAGAGGACCTGAACAAACATTTTTCCACGGAAGACATAGAGATGGACAATAGACACATGAAAAGCTGTTCAACATCACTAATAAACAGGGAAATGCAAATCAAAACCACAATGATTTATCACCTCACAATTGTCAGAATGGCTATCATTAAAAAGACAACAAAGAACAAGGATGTGGAGAAAAGCAAACCCTTGTGTACTGTGGAAGGTATGTAAACTGATGCAGTCACTAAGGAAAACAGTATGGTGGTTCCTCAAAAAATTAAAAATAGAACCACCATACAATCCAGCAGTTCCACTTATGGATATTTATCTGAAGTAAACAAAAACACTAATTTGAAAAGATATATGCACCCCTATGTTCATTATTTACCACAGCCAAGATACGGAAAGAAGCAAGTGGCCATCAATAGATGAATGAATAAAGATGTGGTATATACAGACAATAGAATATAACTCAGCCGTAAAAAGAATGGAATCATGCCATTTGTGAAAACATGGATGTACCTAGAGGGCATTATGCTAAGTGAAATAAGTCAGATGGAGAAAGCCAAATACTGTATGATTTCACTTACACATAGAATCTAAAAAACAAATGAACAAACAAAACAAAACAGAAATACTCATAGATACAGAAAACAAATGGGTGGTTGCCAGAAGGGAAGGGATGGGGAGGGTTGGGCAAACAGGTGAAGGGGATTAAGAGGTAGACCTTCCAGTTATAAAATAAATAAGTCACAGGGATATAATGTACAACATAGGGAATATAGTCAATAATACTGTAATAACTTTGTATGGTGACAGATGGTTACTAGACTTATCATGGTACTCAATTAGTAATCCCTCCTACATAAATGTCAAATTGCTATGTTGTATACCTAAAACTAATATGATATTGTATGTCAACTATACTTCAATTTTTAAAAAGGTGATAATATGATTGCAAAAAAAAGGAATCCATTTTAATAAATGGTACCTTCTGAGTAGCACAGGGGCTATGTTCTCATCTAATCCAGATAGAGAAAGCTTTCCTGGAATGTGATATCACATCAGATCTCTAAAAATGAACAGCATTCTGTCAGAAGAACATAGCAACCACAAAAGTAAGAAATAACAAGAGCCTGAATACGCTCACAAGTCACTGGATCCAGGTCTAGTCAATTATTTCTTCTCTGAAAATGAGAACTATCAGTCCATCTATCTGGATATAGGAAGTTACTGAAGGTCCCGTAAAGAATGGTAGGAGCTTCAAAAGTGAATGGGAAATGAGCTTGTAAGGTGGCAGGTGAATGCCACACAGCTCTTATGACATAGCCAGATCCCTTCCCAAGCATAGCTAATGAAGACCGCCTTTGTTGAAGAGTTCCAGTCAAGCACTCGTGACTGGAATTCTGGAAATGCCAGAACACCCAACAGCCAGACCTGAGGATTTGAAAAGGAGAAAAGGTGATGCCAAGGTAGGACAGAATCACTAAGCTATTTGTCCTTTGGTCTCTTGGAAGTTGGACAAGACCCAGGAATGCAAAGGCAACTCCACAGAACCCTAGAGAAATCAGAAGGTACTGTCACATACACTAGACCTGGGGAGCTGTCAAGGAATGCTGGGACTTTCTGTAAGGCAGATATGTAATCTTGTGAGCTGGTGCTGAGCTCAGTTAATTTCCAAGGGTAATCAAATAATTCAGCCTCATTCAAACTTAAATGTTGAAGTCCTAATCCCTAAGTCATGGTGGCTGTAGATGGGTTCTTTGGGAAATAGGTTTAGATGAGGTCATGAGTGTAGGCCCTCATACTGGGATTAGTACCCTTTTATAGAGACACCAGAGTTGTCTGGTGTCATTACCCTTACTCCTCTCTGTGCCATGTGAGCACACAATGAGAAGGTGGCTGTCTACAAGCCAGGATGAGAGACCACACAAAAACCTGATCATGCTACCACCCTGATATCCAATTTCCAGTCTACAGAACTATAAGAAAATACATGTCTGTTGTTTAAGTTACCCAGTCTATGGTATTGTGTCATGGTAGGCCACAACTAATACAGTGGCAGCGATACAGTGATGAATAGAAGACACACTGTCCCTACTCTCACTGGAGGCTGAATAGGGAAGTTCGAAACCAACCATTAGCATAAAATATGAGTAATAATCAGAGTGTACAGTGCAGCACAGGTATATGTAACAAAGATGTAGCCGTGCCAGGAACTACGGAAAGAGCTATTTTAAGAAATAAATTTTAATTTGAGATCTGAAGATTGAAAGGCACTGGGGGGACATTAAAGGGCTTTCAGGCATAGAGACCAGGGGCACAGTCATACTATCAGTGGCATGATGGAGCCTGCTCATACAAGCCATTGCTTGCATCTCTTCCCAAATACTTTGTGTTCAGTGATACCTCATTGGTAGATTGAAAGTAGACATGTTGGGAGGTTTTACACAGTGGAATTTTGTAAATGCTACAAATCAGGACTTTCTTCCCCCCCAGAGAACTACCAGTTGTTAAATATTTACCACAACAGCTGTAAAGCATGTTTAAGAAACAGGGAATAAGGTCGGAGACAAAGAGTAAAAGATAAAGTGGAAAGATATGAGGATAATATTAAACTTTTAGGAATGGTGTGTGATCATCAGTATCTCAAAAAAAAAACTTACTCAGTTTTTATAAACGAGGGTGGGAAGCACTGGGTAAGATTTAGAGGGCCTTGTAAGCTATGGTAAGAGGTTAGTTTTTAGGTTAAGATCAAAGGGGGGTGGGGGAGAGGATTCTGGGAAGATGGCAGAGGAGGAAGATCCAGAATTAAAAGATTAAAGCCACTGCACATTCAGAGTGAATCTCCAAGGAAGTGGTAATCCTCAATGTGGTACATTTCTATTCCAGATTGCCTTTAAAATGAATGTATAAGACTTGAGGACTGGTTACCATCCTTTCAAGAAGTATAAAGGAAAACCGGATTCACAGACTTCATAAATATAAGTGTCACCTGAAATGACTGTCATTTCTCATAAGCATTTTTAAAGTTCAGGTTTTCTTTTTTGTTGTTGTTGAGCACACATCTCCAAATCATAACATAAGGTAGTGGGAAAATAAGATTCTATTTATAAATAAGCCATTCAAACAACTTTCTACAACCTTCCAGAAGTACAGGAGATAATAGTCTCCTCCCACTTCCTAAAAAAGTATAGTATTTTGACAACTCATACCAACTTTGAGACTTTGTCAAAATTGGAAAATACCTAAGAAAACGGAAGACCTGTAGGGGTGTTTCACAACTAAGATAAAGAGCAAGCAGCTTAAGGATTAACACGTTAGACTTAACTTGAAAACAACCTAAGGCAGAGTTAGACAACAATGTCTTCAATGCATACATCCTTTCTCATTTTTGCTCCTTTCTCTTTTTCCTCTGTCCCTCTTGCACCTAATAGCAACCCTATTCAATTTATAGTAATGAGCCCTCCTTGCAAAGCGCTATGGTTACCTCACATAGTTGTACCAGCAATAAAACTGGTTACTCATGCCAAATTCTTATCCATTGTACCAGATCTACCTATGCCAAGATGACAGTCTTCCAGCACATTTATAATTTGCAATCTATTATGAGACTAAATTACCCCTCTCCCAAAAGAATGTTCATAGTAAATACAGAGTTCCTTTCAGTTCAAATATCTAAGTATGAAAAACAATTTCCTATTCTGCATGACACCTTTTCACATAACTGGTCTGAAAACACTTTCTACTTTGTAGGCCTAATAAGTTGTTCTGTAATTAATAACTAACATTTACTCAAAGAACATTTGAGTAGCACTTAACTGTGTTCAGTTCTTATTATTACCATTACGCATATCCCGAAAACTTAAGATTCAGACAAGTAAAGGGCAAGTTTTACCTGACGAAAGAGGACTCAACTTCTCGTCTTGCGCTTTCACATCTTATGATTTCTCTAAATATTAATGATGCTTTGTACACCAGAGATCAAATATATTCAATGTAAATCATGGAAATACACTCAATTCCTGAAGAACTGGAGGGTGGAAAATAGTATCTAAGAATTACACAATTTGCTTTATCTAAGCCCAGCCTCTCTTTAGCGACATATACCATCAGGGAACTGCAGAAACCTAGACTAATTGTTGTAAAAGCTGGTTTAAATACGGATGTAAGCCCAAACCTGAAACACCGCAATTGCCAGACAGCCCTGAGGTACTTTTCCTTCAAAACACAATTTGTGGTCGATCGTTAGATCAATTTTTTTCTCTGGCTAGACTGTAACTACCTAATATTGGGCTGTGACTGCCTTCTTCACCTCTCTATCCCCAGCACCTGGCAGAGCCTGGCTGGTCGTTTCCTATAAAAGAATGGATTCAAAAGGAAACAAGTGAGCCGGGTTAGTGCCAGTGTTCTGGAAACTTCTGCCTCCTCGAGGTCAGGACACCCTTCCAAACACAAGCTACCGTTTTGGCCTTTCCCCTGCTAGTTCGCAGCGGCGTGGCTGTTTGCAAGTCACTCAGCTCGTCTGTGCCGCAGTTTCCTCCTCCGTAAAACGGGGAGGACCAGAGGACCTGCCCCCGGGCGCCCGCACTGCAAGGGAGGCTGGCCCACGGCCGGCGCAGTCTCCGTGTTTGCTGCGGGGACGCTCCTGGCTCGGGGCAGACAGGACGGCACTGCGACTCCGCACTGATTTTCACTCATTAGTTCATTCTCTCTTTCACGGTCATTTCCCAAAGGCCTTCACCTGCGCTCTCTCAGCCTCTCCGCAGACGCCTAAGACCAGCCGTTCTCAAACGCAAACATCCAAAGACCTATTAACCATTAACTCGGTCCTAGAATTCGGACGCGGGGCTTTGTAGAGAAACGGTGGGTGGAAGCTAACCTACGCACGGCGAGCGTCTCCGTAGGCGCTGAAGCTAGCGCCTACCACTCCCGACGGGGCGGCCTACGCGAGCCCCGGGCCCCACTGCGCAGGCGCGGGAGAGGCTCCTCGTAGTCCTCGGGTACGCGAGATTCCATCCGGGATCCAGCTGGTGTCAGGTGGTAGGGGTTTGCGGCTGGGCGGGGCTCTTCCCCAACCCGGCGGCGGTGCGGCTCGAGTACCTCGACCCCCGGCCTGGGAAGCGGGCCTCACTCCACGCTGCGGGCACACGGAGAGGGGTCCCGACAGCTCGCACGCACAAGCGTCAGCTCACCCAGGAGGAAGGCCCGGGCCCTCCCTGCCCGAGGTAGGTCAGGCTGTACCTCACGGTACAGCTGGCTCTACTTTTTCATGTAGACATAGGGGAGCTCGGCCAAGACGGCCAGCGAGTAGATGTCGCCAGTAAATGGCAGCCCAGAATGCCATACTGGCGAACCCCCGGCGCAAAGAGTAGCAGGAAGAGAGTGCTGCTGAGGGCTGCCGCGAAGGCCTCAGCTCCGCGAGGTTCCCACCATGGCCCGGGTCTGGAGCTGCGAAGTCTTGCCGTATCCCATTGCCCCGGAGACCCCGAGGTCCCGTCCCACTTCCATGGCCATTGGCTGGCTGAGCGTAGGGCCCTTGGGCCCAGTTACTCCTGGTTTTTTCCAGCTCACAGTCCGCTGTCCGGAGGGTGTGCCGCCCTCTGGATCTGGGAGCGGCTCTAGGCAAACCCCAGCCTGGCTGGGTACCGAGCCTGGAGGCCTTTTCCAGGGTGTTGAGACCTGGGCCTGGAAGACATGACAACACGGCCTCCCTTCCTGGGCCAGGGGCATCCTGCGTCCCTGGCAGCCAGCCCTTTCTGTGGGTATCTTTTTAGGAACGAGGTCTGCTTATTTCAGAGTAGAAAAGTGGGGCGATTATCAGCACTGTGGTCTTTAGCTCAGCGGGATAATCTTTAGAATCTCCATTAGAGAATTGACCCATCAGTGTAAAAAGAAAGTAATCATATTACTTTGCTTCTTTTACTAGTCAGATTTTTCCTTCTTATGGTATGAGGCGTTTTTTTGTTTTGTTTTGCGGTACGCGGGCCTCTCACTGCCAGAGGCCGAGGAGCACAGGCTCCGGACGCGCAGGCTCAGCGGCCATGGCTGACGGGCCTAGCTGCTCCGCGGCATGAGGGCTGCCGCGAAGGCCTCAGCTCCGCGAGGTTCCCACCATGGCCCGGGTCTGGAGCTGCGAAGTCTTGCCGTATCCCATTGCCCCGGAGACCCCGAGGTCCCGTCCCACTTCCATGGCCATTGGCTGGCTGAGCGTAGGGCCCTTGGGCCCAGTTACTCCTGGTTTTTTCCAGCTCACAGTCCGCTGTCCGGAGGGTGTGCCGCCCTCTGGATCTGGGAGCGGCTCTAGGCAAACCCCAGCCTGGCTGGGTACCGAGCCTGGAGGCCTTTTCCAGGGTGTTGAGACCTGGGCCTGGAAGACATAACAACACGGCCTCCCTTCCTGGGCCAGGGGCATCCTGCGTCCCTGGCAGCCAGCCCTTTCTGTGGGTATCTTTTTAGGAACGAGGTCTGCTTATTTCAGAGTAGAAAAGTGGGGCGATTATCAGCACTGTGGTCTTTAGCTCAGCGGGATAATCTTTAGAATCTCCATTAGAGAATTGACCCATCAGTGTAAAAAGAAAGTAATCATATTACTTTGCTTCTTTTACTAGTCAGATTTTTCCTTCTTATGGTATGAGGCGTTTTTTTGTTTTGTTTTGCGGTACGCGGGCCTCTCACTGCCAGAGGCCGAGGAGCACAGGCTCCGGACGCGCAGGCTCAGCGGCCATGGCTGACGGGCCTAGCTGCTCCGCGGCACGCGGGATCCTCCCGGACCGGGGCACGAACCCGCGCCCCCTGCATCGGCAGGCGAACTCCCAACCACTGCGCCAGCAGGGAAGCCCCTGTGAGGCATTTTTGTTTGTGATGCCTTAACAATTGTGGTGATGGTGCAGTATTTATGTGATTAACTGACGTTACCTATCTTTTCACTCTCTGGTCTTCTAGGAAAATAGAAAAAATAGTATGAGAGGTCATTGATAAACTTAGCCCTCAATGTCTAACCAAAGGTCAATGGAGATGGCCCAGGTAGGATATTGGCATTGCAGGTGGTGCACAGTGATGCTGAGGCACCAGGAGTGGAGTGATATCACCTACTGGATGTCTGAGGTCACCCCTGCCTGCCTTCTTCAACATCATCCCACTTGCGTTGTCTGGCTGGCCACAACTGTGTCGCAGTATAGTACTTGGTTCAAGTGGCCCCCTTCCATTATTTATTTTCAAAAACGATTAATTTCCATTCCAAAAATATCCTCCCATTCACTTAGAGTAAGGAGCATTTCTCCTTTGGCATTCTCCCCCTGCCTACGTTAGCAGAGGAGAGCTGAAGCCTTGACAGCGGCCTGACTCACTAACGACACTGATGAGATGCCTCATCCCCACCTCCACTGCCCCTTGGGGACAGTGTGTGTGGGAGGTCTTCATGACTCACTAAAAGTCTCTCAGAACACAGATCCTTCCCTGTCATCGTTTTCATCATTTATCGTGTTCTCTCAGCGCTCAGCAAAGAGAAATATCTTTCTTTGTCCCCCTTCCCTGCATTTGCTCCTAGAGTGATAGAAAACAACCAATATTATGTTTGTGGATTTTTTCAGGACAGGGAAGTTTTTGTAGAACAGGAGATGGAGGATTTCACTGTTTCATGGCAGAGATCCCGCCTTTAGTATGCCGGGCAGAATGTGAAAACCCTGTACATGGCTCTGACATTTCTGTGTGCAGACATGTAATGGTTTCAGCAGGGTTGTTGTGCTCTAATGAGAGCCCCTTTCTTGGGCTTTGGGAGCCTCCCTCCAGGACGCATTCTGAGGGCTCCCTGCCGTTCCTGGATGGATGCTCCCCTGGCCTGAGCCCTGGGTGCTCTCCCAACCCTCCACCCCAGCACACAGTGATGCAATCAGCACAAGGTGCCTCCTTGGCACATTTCATTATGTGCATTCACAGTTGCACTTCATCAGAATGGAAGGGAGTGAGAGTCAAGGAAGTGCCTAGCCGAGCCATATTGGAGCCTGAGACAAAAGAAAAAAAATCAACAATACTGATGTTGGCTCATTAAAAATTTGATATCTTGTTCATCATGGATTTTTTGCATTAATTTTGATTTTAAAGTGTTAATTAGAATATTATCTTGATTACTAAGTATTTCAGTGCCCCCTTATTTTGCTCCCAAGGTTAATGCCTCACATGCCTCACCAGAGTTCCAGCCCTGGGATGTAGGGAACCTAAATGATGATTTTAATGGCAAAGTGGTATGTAGGAACTGGGTTTGTGCACTTGGATTTTTCTGATGCTCCTAGGAGCCAGGTACTGAGGTGAAGCTGGTGGAGCGTGGCACCTCTGCATGGGATTTGAGGAGCCTTATGAAAGTCTCCCTTTGACCACTACAAAAAAGTCCACACCTTGCCTGAAGTTCAATCTTTATCATTTAATTTATTCCCCCAAACAGGCTAAGTTGGAAAATGCAAACCCTAATGGCAGGAGAGTAAAGTGTTAGAAGGTTACTAAAACTGCACTTACATGTGAATGTGTTTAATTCCAGCATTTTCTTAGAGGCAGGACAGAATGGGAGGCGTGATGACACTGATCTGCTGGAGTTGTTGGCATGGTCATGTTGATGGTGGTAGTTGTGGGGACTTAAGAAAGGGATACAGAAAGAAAAAAGGTTTTCAATGAGAAACTTCTTTCACTTCACAATTTTCCAAAGGTTGCAGACAGATCACACTTCTCCCAGGAGTCATTCCTGCCATTTCCTGGGGATGCTCAGCCAACCACCATCTGCCACTGTCTCTCTTCCAGCACCCTGCTGGTCCATCGTCTAATCTTGACATCTTTTGTTTCTTTTCTTGTATTTAAAAGGATTAGAAGTCTAAAGTGGATGAACACTTAGTGACCATCTTGTTGGAGACCCTCTTCCAAACGTGGTGTCTGAGACTCAGTGGAAATGTAATTCTCTATCCGAGGTCACACAAGGCAGCACCAGTGTAACCAGAAGTCTGGGCTGTGGACTTACCACATGTTTCTTCACTCATTCATCATGGAATTATTGAACACCTACTAGACTAGATGCTGGAGAGGTAATAGTTAACAAAACCAGTCATGGTCCCCACTTTCCTGGAACTTATAGTCTACTGGGGGGATGACTATATTAATCAAATAATCACATATAGCATTACAAACGGTTAAGCTTTCTGATGTAAAGAAACAGTTCTATAAGCCTGTATAACAGGAAATGTGATAAGTGTTGGGATCAGAAATTGCTCTCTGGGTCATAGAACCAGTTTATACCCAAGGACTTATTATCCTTCTGATGTGCATGGCAAGTTTTACTGAAATACTTCTCAAGTTTCTGGTCTTATATGGGACATTGTGTTCCAAGTAGAAAGGGAAAGGAAAGTGGATGTAACAAAATCCATTCTTTAATGTCTTTAAGGACACACCCAGAAATGGGCATTCCTTGGCCCAGTCTAGTTGACACATGAGATTAACCATCACATTACATTACTGCCAGATCATTAAGTAAAATTCCCACTTCGGTACACTGCTACCTGGATTTGTCAGCTTCTCCAAAGACAAGTGCCATCGTTCTCTCTGATAATATCCTAATATACACCAGGCTAGCAACCACTTCATTTTCTTTCTACTTTCTCTCACAATAGGTCCTTTGATAGAAAGCTTTCAGCTCTCTACTTCAAAAACTATAATCTCTGTACAATTTGGAACAGTTTAGTTAATTAGAGATCTTCAAATCCTGCCAAGATAGAGGAAGAGCCAGACTTAAAAAAACAGTGTCTTGCTTGCACATGGATTGATCCAGAAGCAGTATTTTAACCTAATTTCCTAAATACAGTTTTTCAGTAAATATTTTCCCAGGGGAAATGAAAACTTTGAAAAAAAGGCATTTTAGCAGCATGATGCTGTGATTTATAATGATAAATATATAGTTGCCCTTTGTCCAATTTCCAGCACAGAACTAGTAAAACCCTAGGAATTTCCTAAGCCATGAGAGTGACAAAGTTGTCTGTTATGTTAATGCAGTGACTTTGGACTGATCCCAAAGATGCAAGCTAGTTGCCAGTAGAGGCAGCCAAGTGATTAGAGGTTGGAACTTTCAGTCCCACTCCCTGACCTGGCAGGGGAGAGGGGCTAAATTTGAATTTAATCAGCAGTGGCCAATGATTTAATCAATCATGTCTCTGTAACAAGCGCTTCATAAAACCCCCCAGAAGGATGGGGTTCAGAGAGCTTCCGTGTTGGTGAACATGTGGGGATGCAGGGAGATTGAATTGACTGGAGAGAGCATGGAAGCTCCATGCCCCTTCCCACATACCTTACCCCATACATCTCTTTCTTCTGGCTGTTTCTGAGTTTGTACTTTTATAATAAACTGGTAACTCTAGTAAGTAAAATGTTTCCCTGAGTTCTGTGAGCCGCTCTAGCAATTAATCAAACTCCAGGAGGTCATGGGAACCTCTGATCTATAAGAAGCACAGGTGACAACCTGGACTTGTGGTTGGCGTCTGAATTGTGTGTGGAGGGGTGCCATCCTGTGAGACTGAACACTTAAACTGTAGGCTCTGATGCTATCTCCAGGTAGACAATATCAGAATTTAGTTGAATTGTAGGACACCCAGCTGGTGTTGAAGAATTGCTTGGTGGTGTAACCCCCCCTCTCCCATTGGAATTGGTGATCAGAATTAGAGGCTTCTTTTTTTAAAATTGATTTTTATTGGAGTATAGTTGATTTAAAATATTGTGTTTCTGCTGTACAGCAAAGTGAATCAGCTATACATATACATATATGCACTCTTTTTTATATTCTATTCCCATATAGGTCATTACAGAGTATTGAGTAGAGTTCCCTGTGCTATACAGTAGGTTCTTGTTAGTTATCTATTTTATATATAATAGTGTGTATATGTCAATCCCAATCTCCCAGTTTATCCCTCTCCCCCCCTTTCCCCCTTGGTAACCATAAGTTTGTTTTCTACATCTGTGACTATTTCTGTTTTGCAAATAGGTTCATTTGTAACATTTTTTTAGATTCCACATATAAGTGATATCATATGATATTTGTCTTTGTCTGACTTACTTCACTCAGTATGACAATCTCTAGGTCCATCCATGTCACTGCAAATGGCATTATTTCATTCTTTTTTTATGGCTGAGTAATATTCTGTTGTATATACCTACCACATCTTCTTTATCCATTCCTCTGTCGATGGACATTTAGGTTGCTTCCATGTCCTGGCTATTGTAAATAGTGCTGCAATGAACATTGGGGTACATGTATCTTTTCGAATTACGATTTCCTCCAGATATATGCCAGAATCAGAGGCTTCTTATTACTCAATTTCAGAACTTCATAATAAGCTCTCAGCTATGGATCTAGTGATAGTGTAGAACTTACACATGAATTTAAAGCAAAATTTAAACCACTCATTTTGTCTCTGTAAAGTTTTGTAAACGTGTGTTTGTGTATTTCTGTGATAGTGCTATTAAATTTCCACAGGGAACAAAAAAATTCTTTAAATATATATAGTTAATCCTCTTAGATAATTTCAGAATATATTATAAAATAGAACTTCTATTTTATAAGTAAATTTTGAGATTTGGCCATTACTGTCCCCCCCCAAAGTAATAAAAATAGTTAAATACAAGCTACAAGTAAGGTAGTTATGGAAGGAATACCTTTACTATTAAAAAAGCTCTTAAATTTGTATAGAAAATGCTTGAAATTCCCAAGAAATTATTAAGCAAATGTCATGAGTAAATATATAGTTCATTAAAGAGAGATTACAACTGGTAAATAAATACAATGAAGATGCATAACTTCACTCATAATAATAAATGTGAGATAAAAATCTCTGAAATTCTTAACAGCTTTATTCATAAATGACAAAAAATGGACAAAGCCCAGGTGTCCATTAACAGGAGAATCAATAAATACCTGTGGTATATTCATGCTATGGAATACTACTCAGCAATAAAAAGGGAGAAGAAAACCTGCTAGTACATGAAACAACAGGGATGAATCTCAAAGACATTATGCTGAGTGAAAGAATCCTCATCCCAAAGACTTACATACTGTATAATTCCATTGATACGAAGTTCTGTAATTGGCTCGTGTAAACTATGATTTAAAAAACTAAAAATAGTGGTTGCCTCTGGGAGGGGGGCATGTATTGGGGGCAGGGTTTAATCGAAAGAGGCATGAAGCAACTTTATGGCATCATGATAGACGTTTGTGTTTCATAGGTGTATGTGTTGGCCAAAACTCAGCAAATGGTACACTTAAGATTTATGCATTTTATTGTATTTAAATTTTACATTTTAAAAGACCAGTAAAAAAATATTGAACTCTCTTTAGTGGTACACATGCTAAAGTGAGGGATGAAGAATAATGTTGAATACAACTTACTTTGAGGTAAATTTAAAAAATAGCTATTGATGGATAGAGGGATGGCTAGATATCAACATATGTGTTAAAGCAAATATTGCAAAATGTTTAAGTCCAGGTATTGGGTATATGGGTATTTGCTGTACAGTTCCTTCAATTTTTGTGTGTTTTAATCTTTTTTTCATAAATTGTTGACTAAAACAACTCTGATGTACTATTTTGCTAATTAAATGAGAAAAAATAATTTAAAACATTAAAAAAATATGAACCACAAAATATTTTAAAAAATAATACACAGTAATGGCCATGGTGCTGTGAAACTGGTATTCTCTTGTCTCTGGGTGTGTAATTGATATAATTTTTTGGGAAAACAACTTGGCAGTTTGTATCAAAAGCCATAAAATTGGCCTACCTCAACTAATAATTCTACATATAGAAATCTACACCAAGGGAATTGACATCAATCAGAGAAAATCCTGTATAAAGGAAGATGTTCATTATAACATTATTTAAATAGCAATAAATCAGAAACCTGACTGTTTAACAGTAAATCAGTAGAGAAGTTTGTATTTCATTGTTTCCACAGAAAATTTGAGGAGCTGGTGAGAAAATTATAGATGATGAAATAGTAAAATAGATATAGAAATAATGACTGATGAGGGAAATGAAATCATTACGTAAAATACATCTGCCCTTGAAATAGTGCATAGAGTTAAAAAGGATAGCTATGAAGACAATACAGTTTCACTGAAAATGTCTATGATATGACATAAAGTGTAAAGTAGACAACAAATCTATATATATGCAGCATAATTCCAACTATGTAAAAATATTATATGTCTGAAGCTCCTTGTAGTAGTTGCTGTCATTTACCGTCTAAATGCTTTCAGACTGAGGCTTACACTGTTCCAGCTCTCTAGAGTATGGGTGGCTGATAGTTCCCAGATGAGTCACTTTCTGAGAATGGCTTTCAGACAAAAGAGGTTGCCTTGTTCAAGGTCTGGCTCCCTCACTGGGAATAACTCTCATCGAATGTACAGTGGAGGACAGGACTAGCTACGAAATTTGCAGGGCCCAGTGAAAATGAAAATGTGGGGCCCCTTGTTCAAAAATTAAGAAAGTAACAAAAAATAAAAATTAAAAAAAAATTTTAAAATTAAAAAAGTGATAAGTGTCTGTGACAGCTGATAATTAAACCGAGACATGGAGTTCTTCTGAGTGCGGGGGGCCCTGTGTGATTGCATAGGTCATATGCCATCAAAGCTGCACTAGTCCAGGGAGGTGTAAAGGCTCAGGTTTCTTGTATGAAGGGTGTACAAGTCTGAAGTCCTGGCCCAGCTTTGGAGCTCCCTGGGGACCAGCCTTCCTTGTGCAGTTCAACTTTCCTCTCTGCCCAATACCCTTTTTACACTCCCTGATAGGTGTTGATCTAGGAGTACACCCTGGTACACTTTCTGCATGCAGATCTCCGTCTCAGCTTCCCAGGGAACCTGACACAGTATATTATTGTTAAAGAAAATAAAAATAAATGGGAATAAAATCCGGGAAAAAATACAGTAATTGTTTAAAAGTAATTTTTTTCTCCTTTCTGAATTTCAGTAATATGTTTACATGACATTTAAAATCAAAACAATTTTAAATTTTAAAAATGATACTTCTAGTTATATACCCCAAATAATTGAAAGCAGTAATTCAAGCAGATATTTTGTACACTAGTGTTCATAGCGGCATTATTCACAATAGCCAAAAAGTGGAAACAACCCAAGGGTCCATCAACAGATGAACAGATAAATGAAATGTGTATGTACACACAGTGGAATATGATTCAGTCTTTAAAAGAAATTCTGTCACAAGCTACAATATTGATAAATTTTGAGGACACTATGCTAAGTGAAATATCATACACAAAATGACAAATAGTGTATGATTCTACTGATAAGAGGTATGTATCTAGAATAGGCAAACTCATAGAGACAGAAAGTATAACAGAGGTTACCAGGGGCTGCAGAGAGGAAGGAATGGGAAATTATTATTTAATGGATACAGAGTTTCCATTTGGGATGATGAACAAATTTTGAAAATGGATAGTGGTGATGGTTACTTAACATTGTGAATAAACTATGTGCCACTGAATTGTACAATTTAAAATGGTTAAAATGGTAATAAAAAAAAGTTCCACTCCTGCTTAGGATTTAGAAAGCAGCAAGAGTGTCACTCCAACCCTAACAATGAGAAAAAGCTGGATAATCTACAAAATCATAATTTTTTGAACCCACTGGAGAGCTGGAGTCGCGAGGCAAACCACGTGTACTGAATCAAAACTGACAAACACCTCCTACAAGAAATGGATCACACGAGCTGTTTCAACTTGGAAGAAGACATTGTACTTGTAAAAGCTGGTAAGCAGGACCGGATTAGGTTGAGCAAGTAAGGCATTCTCCTCTAGTGCCAAATTTAAGGCAGTGACAAAAACTGGGAAAGCAAGATATATATTGATTAATAAAATATTTCTAAAAACAAAAATTAATGTAAATATCTGTGATGAACAGAATATCAGCATTTTAAATGAAGGCAGGATGGTACATGGCATTTACATGAGCCTGCCTTGCTCATCTCACCCTATTCCTTGTCCTATCAGATCTCATCTTTATTCAGAATTTAGATGTTTTAGACAACTAGCTGCTGGACAGTCATCGACAGGAAGACACTGGAACTCACCAAAAAAGATATCCCACATCCAAAGACAAAGGAGAAGCCAAAGGGGATGGTAGGAGGGGAGCAATCACAGCAAAATCAAATCCCATAACTTCTGGGTGGGTGACTCACAGACTGGAGAACACTATTACCACAGAAGTCCACCCACTGGAGTGAAGGTTCTGAGCCCCACGTCAGGCTTCCCAACCTGGGGGTCTGGCAACGGGAGGAGGAATTCCTAGAGAATCAGACGTTGAAGGCTAGTGGGATTTGATTGCAAGACTTCGACAGGACTGGGGGAAACAGACTCCACTCTTGGAGGGCACACACAAAATAGTGTGTGCATCGGGAGCCAGGGGAAGGAGCAGTGACCCCATAGAGACTGAACCAGACCTACCTGCTAGTGTTGGAGGGTCTCCTGTAGAGGCAGGGGGTGGCTGTGGCTCACCGTGGGGACAAGAACACTGGCAGCAGAAGTTCCGGGAAGTACTCCTTGGTGTGAGCCCTCCCAGAGTCCCCCAGTAGCCCCACCAAAGAGCCCAGGTAGGCTCCAGTGTTGGATTGCCTCAGGCCAAACAACCAACAGGGAGGGAACCCAGCTCCACCCATCAGCAGTCAAGCAGATTAAAGTTTTACTGAGCTCTGCCAACCAGAGCAATACCCAGCTCTACTCACCACCAGTCCCTCCCATCAGGAAACCTGCACAAGCCTCTTAGATAGCCTCATCCACCATAGGGCAGACAGCAGAAGCAAGAAGAACTACAATCCTGCAGCCTGTGGAACAAAAACCACATTCACATCAAGATAGACGAGATGAAAAGGCAGAGGGCTATGTACCAGATGAGGGAACAAGGTAAAACCCCAGAAAAACAATTAAATGAAGTGGAGATAGGCAGCCTTCCAGAAAGAATTCAGAATAATGGTAGTGAAGATGATCCAGGACCTCAGAAAAACAATGCAGGCAAAGATTGAGAAGATGCAAGAAGTGTTTAACAAAGACCTAGAAGAATTAAAGAACATACACCTAGAAGAAATAAA
>NC_041229.1:69273277-69274819 GCF_002837175.3 Physeter macrocephalus
GAGAAAGGACCTGAGACAATATTTGAAGAGATTATAGTTGAAAACTTCCCTAACATGGGAAAGGAAATAGCCACCCAAATCCAGGAAGCGCAGCGAGTCCCATACAGGATAAACCCAAGGGGAAACACACCAAGACACATAGTAATCAAATTGGCAAAAATTAAAGACAAAGAAAAATTATTGAAAGCAGCAAGGGAAAAACTGACAACATACAAGGGAACTCCCATAAGGTTAACAGCTGATTTCTCAGCAGAAACTCTACAGGCCAGAAAGGAGTGGCATGATATACTTAAAGTGATGAAAGGAAAGAACCTATAACCAAGATTATTCGGCAAGGATCTCATTCAGATTCGAGGGAGAAATCAAAAGTTTTACAGACAAGCAAAAGCTAAGAGAATTCAGCACCACCAAACCAGCTCTATAACAATTGCTGAAGGAACTTCTCTAAGTGGGAAACACAAGAGAAGAAAAGGGTTTCTTTGTTTACAAAAACAAACCCCAAACGATTAAGAAAATGGCCATAGGAACATACAGGTCGATAATTACCTTAAACGTGAATGGATTAAATGCTCCAACCAAAAGACACAGGCTTCCTGAATGGATACAAAAACAAGACTCATTTATATGCTGTCTACAAGAGACCCACTTCAGACCTAGGGACACATACAGACTGAAAGTGAGGGGATGGAAAAAGATATCCCATGTAGATGAAAATCAAAAGAGAGCTGGAGTAGCAATACTCATATCAGATAAACTCGACTTTAAAATAAAGAATGTTACAAGAGACAAGGAAGGACACTACATAATGATTAAGGGATCAATCCAGGAAGAAGATATAACAATTATAAATATATATGCACCTGACATAGGAGCACCTCAATACATAAGGCAACTGCTAACAGCTGTAAAAGAGGAAATTGACAGTAACACAATAATAGTGGGGAACTGTAACCCCTCACTTACACCAATGGACAGATCATCCAAAATAAAAATGAAGGAAACAGAAGCTTTAAATGACACAATTGACCAGATAGATTTAATTGATATTTATTGGACATTCCATCCAAAAACAGCAGATTACACTTTCTTCTCAAGTGCACATGGAACATTCTCCAGAATAGATCACATCTTGGGTTACAAATCAAGCCTCAGTAAATTTAAGAAAATTGAAATCATATCAAGCATCTTTTCTGACCACAATGCTATGAGATTAGAAATGAATTACAGGGGAAAAAACGTAAAAAACACAAACACGTGGCGGCTCAACACTATGTTGCTAAATAACCAAGAGATCACTGAAGAAATCAAAAAATACCTGGAGACAAATGACAATGAATACACACACAACAATCCAAAACCTATGGGATGCAGCAAAAGCAGTTCTAAGAGGGAAGTTTATAGCTATACAAGCCTACCTCAGGAAACAAGAAAAATCTCAAATAAACTATCTAACCTTACACCAAAAGGAACTAGAGAAAGAAGAACAAACAAAACCCAAAGTTACCAGAAGGAAAGAAATCATAAAGATCAGAGCAGAAAGAA
>NC_041229.1:69275329-69276759 GCF_002837175.3 Physeter macrocephalus
TAATTGAAACTGTGATCAAAAATCTTCCAACAAACAAAAGTCCAGGACCAGATGGCTTCACAGGTGAATTCTATCAAACATTTAAAGAAGGGCTAACACCCATCCTTCTCAAACTCTTCCAAAAAATTGCAGAGGAAGGAACACTCCGAAACTCGTTCTATGAGGCCACCATCACCCTGATACCAAAACCAGACAAAGATACTACAAAAAAAGAAAATTACAGACCAATATCACTGCTGAATATAGATGCAAAAATCCTCAACAAAATACTAGCAGACAGACTCCAACAACACATTAAAAGGATCACATACCATGATCAAGTGGGATTTATCCCAGGGATGCAAGGATTCTTCAATGTATGCAAATCAGTCAATGTAATACACCATATTAACAAATTGAAGAATAAAAACCACATGATCATCTCAATAGATGCAGAAAAAGCTTTTGTCAAAATTCAACACCAATTTATGATAATAACTCCCCAGAAAGTGGGCATAGAGGAAACCTACCTCAACATAATAAAGGCCATATATGGCAAACCCACAGCAAACATCATTCTCAGTGGTGAAAAACTGAAAGCATTTAAAATACCTAGGAATAAACCTACCTAGTGAGCAAAAGACCTGTGTGCAGAAAACTATAAGACACTGATGAAAGAAATTAAAGATGATACCAACAGATGGAAAGATATACCATGTTCTTGGATTGGAAGAATCAATATTGTGAAAATGACTATACTACCCCAAGGAATCTACAGATTCAATGCAATCCCTATCAAATTACCAATGGCATTTTTTACGGAACTAGAACAAAAAATCTTAAAATGTGTATGGAGACACAAAAGACCCCGAATAGCTAAGGCAGTCTTGAGGGAAAAAAACCGAGCTGGAGAAATCAGACTCCCTGACTTCAGACTATACTATAAAGCTACAGTAATCAAGACAATATGGTACTGGCACAAAAACAGAAAAATAGATCAATGGAACAAGATAGAAAGCCCAGAGGTAAACCCATGCACCTGTGGTCAACTAATCTATGACCAAGGAGGCAAGGATATACAATGGAGAAAAGACAGTCTCTTCAATAAGTGGTGCTGGGAAAACTGGACAGCTACATGTAAAAGAATGAAATTAGAACACTCCCTAACACCATACACAAAAATAAACTCAAAATGGATTAAAGACCTAAATGTAAGGCCACACACTATCAAACTCTTAGAGGAAAACATAGGCAGAACACACTATGACATAAATCACAGCAAGATCCTTTTTGACCCACCTCATAGAGAAATGGAAATAAAAAGAAAAATAAACAAATGGGACTTAATGAAACTTAAAAGCTTTTGCACAGCAAAGGATACCATAAACAAGACCAAAAGACAACCCTCAGAATGGGAGAAAATAGTTGCAAATGAAACAACTGACAAAGGA
>NC_041229.1:69277036-69288156 GCF_002837175.3 Physeter macrocephalus
TGTTTACAATAGCCAGGTCATGGAAACAACCTAAATGCCCATCGACAGGCCAATGGATAAAGAAGGTGTGGTACATATATACAATGGAATATTACTCAGCCATAAAAAGGAACGAAATTGGGTCATTTGTTGATACGTGGATGGATCTAGAGACTGTCATACAGAGTGAAGTAAGTCAGAAAGAGAAAAACAAATATCGTATATGAATGCATTTATGTGGAATGTCGAAAAATGGTACAGATGAACCTGTTTGCAGGGCAGAAATTGAGAAACACAGATGTAGAGAATAAAAATATGGACACCAAGGGTGGAATGCCATGGGGGGTGGTGGTGGTGGTGTGATGAATTGGGGAATTTGGATTGACATGTATACACCGAAGTGTATAAAACTGATGACTAATAAGAGCCTGCAGCATTAAAAAAAAATAGAGAAAACCTTAAAAAAAAAAAAAGATGAGAGTGGGTTAGGGATTGTATACACTGTACAATGGTTCTCACAGTGTGGTCCATAAACCACTGGGGTCTCTGAGACCCCTGCAAGGGGTCTGCAGGTCAAAACTATTTTCATTATAATAATAATGCATGGGTACAATGTTCATTCAAAGTGTACAATAGGCCAACACATTTTAATATAACAGTACAAAAAGTTCATTGATTTTTTAAACATTTATTTTATTTTTGGCTGCATTCGGTCTTCATTGCTGCGTATGGGATTCCTCTAGTTGCAGCAAGCGGGGGCTACTCTTTGTTGAGGTGCACGGGCTCCAGGTGCGTGGGCTTCAGTAGCTGTGGTGCGCGGTCTCAGTAGTTGTGGCTCACGGGCTCCAGAGCGCAGGCTCAGTAGTTGTGGTGCACGGGTTTAGTTGCTCCATGGCATGTGGGATCCTCCCGGACCAGGGCTTGAACCCGTGTTTTCTGAATTGGCAGGCAGATTCTTAACCACTGTGCCACCAGGGAAGTCCCAGTTCATTGATATTTAGATTCAACATTTTAAGTGACCTTTAAGAACACACCACTTGTTGAGTTTTGGTGTAGTATCAAAGGAGAATATTCATAATTACCTGCAATGGTTTTTAAGATACTTCTCCACTTTTAGCAGATTCTGCTAATTAGTTCTTCTGGTATTTACTGTTATAAGTTTAAGTAATAAAATTGTACTACTTTAAAAAAATTTTAGATGTTTTATCATGGATTTTTTCACATTAATTTTTATCTTTATAAATATTACATTAAAATATTTACCTTGGTTACTGAGATTCTTGGCACCCCTCTAAGTTTTGCGCCCTATTCCTGGCTTCCCAGGACATCTCTATCTGGAAGTTGATTTTGTTCACCGAATAAAACTAGGCAAGTCAATGTCCCGGTAGTTTGCTTTCTCAACTAAACAGAGGTCAAATAGAAAAAATGCAGATGTGCTCAGGATTTACTCTTGGTTGGGGATTGTACAAGGTAGTGACAACAAAGCGTTTCTCTTTTTTGTTGTTTCAGACTTTTTGTAATGTAAAATACACATAACAAAATTTACCATCTTAACCATTTTTAAGTGTATAGTTCAGTGGTATTAAATATATTCATAATTTTGTGCAAGCATCACCACCATCTACCTTCATTAGTCTTTTCATCTTGTAAAATTGAAACTCTCTACCCATTAAACACTAACTCCCCATTCCCCACTCTTTCCAGACTCTGGCAACCACTATTCTACTTTCTGGCTGTTTATTTTTGACTACTCTATGAATCTCATATAAATGGAATCAAATAGTATTTGATTTGGAGGGACTGGCTTATTTCACTTGACATAATGTCCTCAAGGTTCATCTTCATCCATGCTGTAGCATATATCAGAATTTCCTTTCTTTTTAAGGCTGATTAATATTCCATTGTATGTATATACCACATTTTGCTTATTCATTCATCATTGGACACTTGGCTTGCTTCCATATTTTAGCTAATGTGAATAATGAACATGGGTGTACAAAAATCTACCAGATCTTTTTTTCAATTCTTTTGGGTATATACACAGTAGTAGAATTGCTGGATCATATAACAATTCTGTTTTAATTTTTGAAGAACCACCTTATTGTTTTGCACAGTGGCTTCGCCATGTTACTTTCCTACCAATAGTGCATAAGTTTTCCAATTTCTCCAAATCCTCAACAACACTGTTATTTTCTGTTTTTTTTTTCATAGTTGCCATCCTAATGGATGTGAGGTGGTATCTTACTGTACTTTTGATTTGCCTTTCCCTAACAATTAGTGATGTTGAACATCTTTTCATGTGCTTTGAAGAAATGTCTATTCAAGGCCCTTGCCCATTTTTAAATCAGTTTATTTTTGTGTTGTTCAGTTTTCAGTGATCTCTACATATTCTGGATGTCAATCACTTATCAGATATATGATTTGCAGCCACTCTTTCCCATTTGGTGGGTTGCCTTTTTATTTTGTTTATATTGTCTTTTGATGTACAAAATTAAAAAACTTTCATCCAGTCCAATTTGTCTATTTTTTCTTTTGTTGTTTGGGCTTTTGGTGTCATAGCCAAGAAATCATTGCCAAATTCAATGCCATGAAGACTTTGCCCTATGTCTTCTTCTAAGAGTTTTATATTTTTAGGTCTTACATTTAGGTCTTTGATTTTTTTGAGTTAATTTTTGTATATAGTGTCAGGTAAGGGTCCACCTTCATTCTTTTGCATGTGGATATTCAGTTTCCCCAGTACCATTGATAAAAATACAGTCTTTTCCCCATTGAATGGTCTTTGCACCCTTGTCAAAAATCATCTGATCATAGGTGTGAGGGATTATTTCTGAGGTTTCTATTCTATTCATTTCATCCATATGTCTGTCTTTATAACGGTACCACTTTTTTTTTTTTTTGATTACTGTAGCTTTGTGGTGTTTTAAAATCAGGAAATGTAGTCCTCCAGTTTTGTTGTTCTTTTTCAAGATTGTTTTGACTATTCAGGGTCCCTCAAGATACCATATGAACTTTAGGATGGGTTTTTCATTTCTGCAAAGAACATATTGGGATTTTGATAGGGATTGCATTGAATCTGTAGATTGGTTGTGTTACTGAATAGGTTGCCTGGACTTGCCCCACGGTCCTAGCCTGGGCTGAGACCCCTTGTCTCAGGCAGGGAGGTTCTTTTTCTGCTCAGATTCCCACAGTTAATAACAAAACCAGTGTTGAGACTAGAACAGCACAAGCTTTATTCAATGGCCAAAGAATGGAGAAGTAGGAACTTAGTTTGCAAATCAATTTCTCAACCCAATTCAGGTGGAGACACCATATATATAGGAGGGTCAAAGTAAAAGGGAGGGATTTGGAAAGAATGGGAGGAATATTCATGACCTATCTGAGAACAAGGGTGTGGTTTGAACCCAGAATGTAACACTACTTTTTTCTTTGTACTGGCTTTTCAGGTTGTTGTCATGGCAATTGTCAACTGTCATGGCACTGGCGGGTGCATCATTCAGCATGCCAATGATTACAATAAGCATATAATGAGGCTCAAAGTCTACTGGATGTCAAATCTTCCGCCATCTTGGGCCTAGTTTGTTCCAACCAGTTCTTGTTTTTCTCTTTGCAGCTTCCTCCTGAAACTTAGATAAGAGCAATTGGTTTCCATTCGAGGGAGGGGCAGGGGTATGATTCTGGGGCAACAGCCTTGGTAACAGTTGGGTGGTACTGACACATTGTAACAATGTTAAGTCTTCCAATACATGAACACGGGCTGTGTTTCCATTTCTTTATATCATTTTCAGTTTCTTTCAGCAATGTTTTGTATTTCCATTGTACAAGTCTTTCACCTCCTTAGTTAATTGATAAATATTTTATTCTTATTGATTCTCTTATAGATAGAATTGTTTATTGTAATTACTTTTTCAGATTGTTAGTGTGTGGAAATGCAACTAGTTTTTGTGTGCAGACTTTATATACTGCTATTTTGCTGAACTCATTTATTCTAATGGTTTTTTTTTTTTTCATCTTTAGGGTGTTTTACATATACGATCATATTGAAACAGGAGGGGAGGGGGCAGGGCACAACCTTGAAAAGAATGACATAGCCATAGGACATGACAAAGACTAGTTAGAACCAACTGGGTCCAAGATGGCAGAAGATTTGACGTCCAGTAGACCTTGAGCCTCATTATATACTCATTGTAATACATTAGCATGATAAATGACACACCCACCAGCACCATGACAGTTCTGAGGCTAACCATAAAAAGCCAAAAAATGGGCTTCCCTGGTGGCGCAGTGGTTGAGAGTCTGCCTGCCGATGCAGGGACATGGGTTTGTGCCCCGGTCCGGGAGGATCCCACATGCCGCGGAGTGGCTGGGCCTGTGAGCCATGGCTGCTGAGCCTGCACGTCTGGAGCCTGTGCTCCGTGACAGGAGAGGCCACAACAGTGAGAGGCCCGTGTACCGGAAAAAAAAAAAAAGCCAAAAAGTAGGCAGTGGCCCAATTCCTGGAAATCTCCGCCCCTTCCCCAAAATAATGGGAATGATCCTCCCACTCATTAGCCTGTGAAATTACCCAGCCCATGAAAACTAACCACACCATATTTGAGGGCCATTCTCACTCTCTGAGATGGCCCACACTCTGTGGAGTGTGTTTTTCTCTAAATAAATCAACTTCTTACCTATCACTTTGTCTCTCAGTGAATTCTTTCTTCAATGAGACATCAAGAACCTGAGCTTCATTAAGTCCTGAGACCAGGTGTGTGATCTCAGTTAAAAGACTGTGGGTTCAAGTCCCAATCTGAGTTGCACAATTTCAATATCATCTGTGAACAGACATAATTTTACTCCCTCCTTTCCAATTTGAATGTCTTTTCTTCTTCTTGCCTAATTGCTCTGATTAGCATTTCTAGTACAGTGTTGAATGAACGTGGTAAAAGCAGGCATCCTTGCCTTGTCCTTGACGTAGAAGAAAAGCTTTCAGTCTTTCATCATTGAGTATTATTGGGCTGCACCTGACAGGCCTGTAAGCCCTGTACTTGCCCAGCCTCAAGACAGAAGAAAGAGCCCAGAGTCAGCGACAGAGACATCAATGGTTTAATGGATAGGGGGAATCTTACATGTCTGAAGCAAGGTCCTGGAGTGACACCCCACTGTGTGTGCCCAGACGGCAGGCAGGACATGGTAGTAGTCTTTGCTACCTAGGAAAGAGGGAGGTTTCCAGTTATAGGGGGAATTCACGTCAAGGTTACCAGGGAAACCAGCAGAGGGGCACACCCCTTTGATAAACTATCATAGTGGAGATAGTTCTGATGTAAAGATTAGAACAATTACTTAGCTGGTCTGGGGGCAAGTATGTAGGCATTTACTGATTAGGCTCTATAATTAAGAGGGAAAGTCAGTCAGGTGACTAGGTGAGGCAAGGACTGGTCAAGCAGATGTACAGAGAGCAAGAGAACAGACATCATGAGTGCCCTGATCATACAAGTTTCATGTTTGCTGTGGGTTTTTCATATATGGCTTTTATTATGCTGAGGTAGTTTCCTTCTATTCCTAGTTTGTTGAGTGTTTTCATCATGAAAGTACATTGAATTTTGTCTAATGCTTTTTCTACATTAATTGAGATGATCATGAGGGTTTTTCACCTTTTTTTCTGCTAATGTGGTGTATTACACTGACCAATTTTTGTATGTTGAACTCTCATTGCTTTCTAGTAATAAATCCCTTTAGTTATGGTGTGCAATCCCTTTAATATGCTGAATTCAGTTTGCTGAAATTTTGCTAAGTATTTTTGCATGAATGTTCATAAAGAATATTGGTCTGTAGGTCTTTGTTTTTGTTGTTTTAGTGTCTTTTCCTGACTTTGCTATCAGGGTAATGCTGGACTCATAAAATGAATGAGTAGGAAGTGTTCAATTTGGTGCAAAAGTGTTTTTTAAAAAATATTTATTTATTTATTTATTTGGCTGCATTGGGTCTTCATTGCAGCATGCGGGATCTTCATTGTGGCATGAGGGATCTTTTGGTGTGGCGTGCAGGCTTCTCTCTAGTTGTGGTGCGCAGGCTCCAGAGTGCACGGGCTCAGTAGTTGTGGCATGCGGGCTTAGTTGCCCCGTGGCATGTGGGATCTTAGGCACAGGCATCGAACCTGCATCCCCTGCAGTGAAAGGCGATTTTTAACCACTGGACCGTGAGGGAAGTCCCTGTGGGAAAGTTTGCGAAGAAATGGTATTAGTGCTGTAAATATTTGGTAGAATTCACCATGAAGTCATCAGGATCAGGGCTTTTCTTAGTTGAGAGACATTTGCTTATTGATCAGTCTCCTTGGTTACAGGTCTATTCACATTTTCTATTTCTTTATGATTTAGTTTTGGTAGCTTTTATGTTTCTAGGAATTTTTCCGTTTCATCTTGGTTCTCCAATTTGTAGGCATACAATTGTTCATAGTACTCTTATAATCCATTTTATTTCTGTAGAATCAGTAGTAATATCTGCATTTTCATTTCATTTTAGTAACTTGACCCTTCTTTTTTAAAAAAAATATTTATTTATTTATTTGGCTGTGCCAAGTCTTAGTTGTGGCACACAGGATCTTTGATCTTCACTGTGGCATGTGGGATCTTTTTAGTTGCAGCATGTGGGATCTTTAGTTGTGGCATGTGAGCTCTTAGTTGTGGCATGTGAGATCCAGTTCCCTGACCAGGGATGGAACCCAGGCCCCCTGCATTGGGAGGGTGGAGTCTTAGCCACTGGACCACCAGGGAAGTCCCTAGCCTTCTTTTTTCCTTAGTTCATCTAGCTCCAGGTTTGTCAATTTTGTGGATCTTTTCAAAGAACTAAGCTTTCAGTTTTACCAATTTTTTCCAGTTTTTCTATTCTCTATTTCACTTATCTCTCCTCTAGTCTTTTTTTTTTTTTTTTTTTTTTTTTTTTTTTTGACCACACCATGTGTGGCTTGCGGAATCTTAGTTCTCCAACCAGGGATTGAACCTGGGCCCTTGCAACCAAGTGGGGCCCTATGGGGCTCCTGGGCACAGAGGCCTTTTTGCCCCCCATTTCTTGTAGGCAAGACTCTAGCCTCCATGACCTTCCCTGAGTTCCAAAGGGCTGCTAATCAAGGAAGGAGCCAAGAAACCACCTGAGGCAAGGTTAAAGGGACCAGAGAAGCTCATCAAGATTAGGAGACCACCTGAGATTAAGGGAGTGCAAGCCCTGCACACACCCTAATCTTGTCAGCAACCCCACCCTTGAATTATTGCTATAAAACTCCTCATCAAATCCTTCCCGATTGGGACACATGGTTTTCGAGGGCAGGAGCCCTCTGTGTTCCCGGTTTGCCTGGCAAAGCAATAAAGCTATTCTTTTCTACTTCACCCAAAACGCTGTTTCCGAGATTTGATTCTGCACTGTTGTACAGAGGCTGAGATTTCGGCATCACCCTCAGCAGTGAAATAATTGAGTCCTAATCACTGTACTGCCAGGGAATTAATTCCCTCTCTAGTCTTTATTACTTCATTCCTTCTTCTATTTGGGTTTAATTTGTTCTTTTTCTAGATCTTTAAGTTGTGATGTCAGTTGATTTAACATCTTTCTTTTAAAAAAAATTTATTTATTTATTTGGCTGCACCAGGTCTCAGTTGTGGCATGCAGGATCTTTTAGTTGTGGCATGTGGAATCTCTTAGTTGCAGCATGCGGGATTTAGTTCCCTGACCAGGGATTGAACCCAGGCCTCCTGCATTGGGAGCACAGTCTTAACTGCTGGACCACCAGGGAAGTCCCAACATCTTTGTTTTTTAATATAAGCATTTATAGCTGTACATTTTCCCCTTAGCACTGTTTTTGCTGCATCCCATAAGTTTCGTATGTTGTATTTTCATTCGTCTCTAAATCTTTTCTAATTTCCCTTGTGATTTCTTCTTTCATCCAATAGTTGTTTCAGAATGTGTCGTTTAATTTTCACAAATTTTGTGAATTTTTCAGCTTTTCTTCTGTTACTGATTTCTAACTTCATCTCAATGTGGTCAGAGAAGATACTTTGTGTGATGTCTATCTTTTAAAGTCTGTTAAGGAGAATGATGTCATCATCATGGCAGAATAAGAGTTTTCTACCATCTTTCCTCCAAAGAACACTGATTTAGACAATCACCCATGGGTGAGAAGGCTTTTGTGGATGTCCAAGAGGCCAGTGGATAGGTTTGTGCACACCAATGGAGAGGGGGAAAAAATCTGAGATTGGATGCACTGAAGAAGATAGTGGAACAGTTTCACTTTACTCACATCACTCTTCTGTGGAGGCACAGTTCAGCACAAAGAGAACTTCCTGGCCTATGATTTCTCCCTCAGGGGAAAGTGAGAGTGTGTGATTGTGTGCTTGGCTTCCCCAGCTTTGTGGGATGCTGCCAAAGAGATCCACTTCTTTCTCACCCCATCCAGAATACTGAGGCATGCCATGCAACTGGGGGGTGGGGGCAGCTGGGAGAGCAGTTGATAGGGATAATTAGTAACATGAAGGCATATGAAAATATATATCACACTGATAAAGGTATTTAGTTAAATTCAGAATACTCTAATACCATAATATGGTGATGTATTAACCACTTAACTCTAGTATAAAAATTAAAGGACAGAAGTATTAAAAATAACAATAGCTACAATAATTTATTAATGGATACACAATGTAAAAAGGGGTAAACTGTGACATCTAGAACAAAAAATACGAGGACAAGGGAGTAAAAAGTAATAAAGTTAATGTATATATCAGCACCCACAAACTGGAGGCTGCCCAGTGGCCCAGCCACATCACCAATCTAAACCTAAGTCAGCCTGCACTTAACAGGAAAAACCTGTCAAGGATACCTAACCCCAATCACAATCCTCCAACTCAGCTTTAGCTAGCTTACCTTACCCTAGAAAATAGGACCTCCTAGCCAACCGTGCATTTCTGAGTAGCCTCTTTTAATACTCTATAAAACTCATTCTTACCCAAAATCCCTTAGGAAGAGTGTTCCACTGCTTGTGAATATTGTACACTTTCAATCCATGGATTACTTTCCCTTGAATAAAAGGCATTAAACTCATTGTTAAATTGTTTTAGTTTTGTCATTTGACAAAGGGTAGAGTCTTTGTGTGCTACAATTCTGATCACAATTCCAATTGGGGGTTCACTCCACCAGGCAATTCTCCAACACCAGCTGGGTTCAGAATTCAACTCAATTCTGACACACTGTTACCAAACTCAAGTTCCTGTGTCAGACATACAGTGAAGCCAAACAAACTGAAACATAGGAGGTTGGAGCAGAGAAAGGATTTTTTGCAGGGCCAAGCAAGGAGAATGAGTGGCTCATGCTCAAAAACCCCAAACTCTCTGGTGGTTTTGAGGGAGAAGTTTTTATTAAATTTGGCAAAACTTGGGGTGACGGCTGCAAGGTGTGTGTCTTTCTTCTGATTGGTTGGTGGTGAGGTAACAGGGCGGTGCTCCAGGAATAAATAGGACCTCCTAGCCAACCGTGCATTTCTGAGTAGCCTCTTTTAATACTCTATAAAACTCATTCTTACCCAAAATCCCTTAGGAAGAGTGTTCCACTGCTTGTGAATATTGTACACTTTCAATCCATGGATTACTTTCCCTTGAATAAAAGGCATTAAACTCATTGTTAAATTGTTTTAGTTTTGTCATTTGACAAAGGGTAGAGTCTTTGTGTGCTACAATTCTGATCACAATTCCAATTGGGGGTTCACTCCACCAGGCAATTCTCCAACACCAGCTGGGTTCAGAATTCAACTCAATTCTGACACACTGTTACCAAACTCAAGTTCCTGTGTCAGACATACAGTGAAGCCAAACAAACTGAAACATAGGAGGTTGGAGCAGAGAAAGGATTTTTTGCAGGGCCAAGCAAGGAGAATGAGTGGCTCATGCTCAAAAACCCCAAACTCTCTGGTGGTTTTGAGGGAGAAGTTTTTATTAAATTTGGCAAAACTTGGGGTGACGGCTGCAAGGTGTGTGTCTTTCTTCTGATTGGTTGGTGGTGAGGTAACAGGGCGGTGCTCCAGGAATCTTGTGCTTAGCCTGAAGTTACCATCCTCCACCTGGGTGGGGGCCTTAGTTTCTGCAGAAGAACTCAAAAGATGTTATGTACATTCCTTGAGGAGGAGCCAGAACCCTACCCCAAGGCTGCATTATTGTTTCTTGACTGCTTCTCTTTTGTTTCTGCATCCCCCTCCTTTCCCTGATTAGCAACTGTTTGAATCTGCCTTTTGGAACTCAGGGAAGGTCAAGGAGGCTGAATGAAGCCTATCTCTCACAAACAAGAAATGGGGGAACACAGAAAGAGTGTTTGTACCAGGGAGGACCCCACAGGGTTCTGCTGCTGTTTCATATCTCCCAGGTGATAGCATCAGATCTCACAGATTAAGGGCTCAGTCCTACAAGACTCCCCCCATGCCTTCAGACGTCAGTTGCAAGACCAGGTTGTCACCTGTGCTTCTCACTGACTGGCTATAGATTGGAGGTTCCAACAGCCTCCTCCTTGGCTTTGATTAATTTGCTAGAGCAGCTCACAGAACTCAGAGAAACATTTTTCTTAGCAGATTACTGGTTTATTGTAAAAGGATATAACTCAGGAACATCCAGATAAAAGACATGCACAGGAGGGAATTCCTGGCTGTCCAGTGGTTAGGACTCCATGCTTTCACTGCTGAGGGCCCAGGTTCAGTCCCTGGTCAGGGAACTAAGATCCTGCAAGCCGCACAGCACAGACAAAAAAAAAAAGAGAGAAACACACACAAAGGACAAAAGGATATGGGGAAAGGGCATGGAGTTTCCATGCCCCCTCTGAGCACCACTGTCCCCAAATCTCCATGTGTTCACCAACCCAGAACCTCTCTGAAGCTACCCTTTCGGATTTTATGGCAGCTTTATTGTATAGGCATAGTTGATTAAATCATTGGCAATTGGTGGTTGAGTCAACCTCCAGCTCCTCCCTCTCCCTTGAGGTCAGGGGGATGGGACTGGAAAGTACCAACCCTCTAATCACCTGTTTGTTTCTCCAGGCAACAAGCCCCCATCCTTAGGTGCATTTCAAAAGTCAGCTCAGGGCTTCCCTGGTGGCGCAGTGGTTGAGAGTCCGCCTGCCGATGCAGGGGACATGGGTTC
>NC_041229.1:69288404-69292069 GCF_002837175.3 Physeter macrocephalus
GCCGTGACCGCTGAGCCTGCGCGTCCGGAGTCTGTGCTCCACAACGGGAGAGGCCACAACAGTGAGAGGCCTGCGTACCGCAAAAAAGTCAGCTCATTAACATAACAAGAGACACCTTTCATCACAGGCGAGTCCCAGGGTTTTAGGAGCTCTGACAGAAAAGGGGACGAAGACAGTTTTTATTACAAATCACATCACATATGAATTCGAAGTTATCAGCTTAACATAGACTGTAATATATATAAGATGTTTTGTGTAAGCCTCATGGTAACCACAAAGGAAAAACCTACAGTAGATACACAAAGGAGGAAGAGAAGGGAATCAAAACATACCACTACAGAAAATCATCAATTCACAAAGACAGCAAGAGAGGAAGAAAGGAACAAGGGAATGACAAACAGCCAGAAAACAGTAAGATGGCATTTGTAAATCCTTACCTATCAATATTTACTTTAAGTGCACTGGATTAAATTCTCCCATTAAAAGACTTAGAGTGGCTTAATGGATAAGAAAATAAGAGCGAACTATACGTTGCCTACGAGACTCCTCAGTCCAGCTATAAGGACACACAGAGGCTCAACGTGAAGAGATAGAAAAAGATATTCCATGAAAATGGAAACCAAGAGAGCAAGGGTAGCTACACTTATGTCAGACAAAATAGACTTTCAGTTAAAAGCTGTAACAGAAACAAATAAGATCATTATATAATGTTAATGGAGTCAACGAAATTCCAAAATGGTTACCTCAGTCAGATTCTGCCAGGGCAACTGTCTCTCTCTAGCTGGGGAGATGAATTCCCCGCACTTCCTACTCCTCCATCTAACGAAAGTCCTCTAGCAAAATGGTTTTAACTTGTTAGACCCAAACCTAATGTATCCACACAGGTTGCTCTAGCACTCACTACTCCTAGGTGTCAGCCCCCTGGTCTGACAGGATGGCTTTTATTTTGGGGATCTGAGGAAGCACTGGACCATCAGCGCAGGCAGATTTCAGACTGAGGAGTCTTCTAAGAATTAAATCAGTTTTCATAGAGCTTTCTCTGGGAGCATTCACTGAGTACCAGCCTCTGGAAAGGATCTGCCTTTCTGGGTCATATCCTGGGAGGGGCAAAAAAGGCATGAAAACAGCAGTTGTCAAAGGAACAATGGCCAGCACACTGGCAGACCCCAGTGAGAACCCAATGCCTAGGTGCACTATCCCCAGGAGCTGGGGGTGTCAGATCCCCCTGCTTACCCAGAGCCCACTGAGTCCTCAGTCTTGACCCCACCATGGATTCTTACTTTTGCTTCCAGGCCAAGAGCCAGTGTGAGGAAACCCACACCAGGAGACTGCAGGGTCTGCTATATCATCGTACATTTGCTCAGTGCCAGGTCAAGTCATGCAAAGTGTCCACTCGAGAAAGAAGTTTTATTTGCAGTGTCTACTGAAAAAAATGCACAACCTAAAAGTTGAGAACTAAGTTTTGTTTGGTGGACTTACTGAGGACCTAAGCCTGGGAGATAGGCTCTCAGATAGCTCCGAGGAACTATTCTGAAGAGGTAAGGGAGGAGCCAGGATATACAGGAGTTTTGCAAAACAAACAAACAAACACAAACCCTCTGCCCCCCAACCCAGGTAGCCAAACATCAAAAGATTACTGCTAATTAAAAAACAGACATCTCAAGTTAATGAATTTAATGCTTTTCTCTATAAGGGAAGATGCAAGAGTCTGGGCTTAATGAAATCATTCCTTTGATATGCATCTTAACTATCTAGAGCCAGTATCCTGTTTTTCTCCTTCCTGAATCCTCCGAAGGGTGCACCGCTGTGGGTGGCTGCAGAGGCTGATGGCTTGATGGCCGCAACATCCTTTGTTTACTGACATGGCAGGCAACGTTCTTTGTTCACAGCTGAGAATAGGTGAAGGCAAGTGTACAGTTTGATGGTCTGTGTGTAAGGACTGCATATGTTGGCATCTGTACTCGGGTCCTCTGCCAGAATGATTCTGGGAATCATAATGAATGAGTTATGGGGAGGTGGCTGGGAGGTAGCCAGCCCCTTCTGGGGCGTGAATTTAGAATACCACGGCCCAGGTGAGGCTGGGAGCAATCAGTGAGAGTGGTTATCCTCAGCTGAATACAGATGCTTGGTAATCTTCAGGCCTGCAGTGCATCATGCCTTCTGCTGGAGGGTGCTGGAAGATGGGCTGAAGTGCATCAGGCTCTTTAGTCCAGGTAGGGGGCGGTAGGTGAACTAGCGTGGACTGGCCTACCCACGCAGAGGTCTGGCACATGGTAGCTGTGCAAATAGCCTGTGGAGGGGCGGCCTCTACCCTGATGGATGTATGGGAAGAACTCTGTGTGTGTGGTGGTGGGGTGAGGGGGCGCACATACATCAGTGGTTGTAGGCTACAGTGTATTGAAGTAAACGAACAACTTAGCACTAGGAAAGATACTCCCAGATTTCTCAGTACTTGAGGATGCAGATGATGAGCCCTCCTGCTTCAGCCGTATCCAGCAGAAAGCCCTCTGGGTGGACTAGACCCATGGGATGGGGCTGAGGCTCTCCAAACCTGAGCAAACCTTGAAATCCCCAGACCTGGGTACCTCTTCCTGCACTTTTGATTTTGAGCTTCCATACCATCCATGTTCACAGGCAGCTTTGAACTCCAAAGTGCAGAGGAAAGAGGCCTGGAGAAGGGGGTCCATTTGCTGAGGGGGGACAGGTCTAAAAGGCCTGAGCTGTGGTGGTCATTGCTCTGGCCCAGGTTCCAGGCCTTGAGGGAATGCTGAGAAGTAGGGGTAACCCAGGATGACATGACCCAGGATTTGGCAGATGGTTCCTATGACCAAGAACAGCACCAAGAACAGCTGTGCTGAGGTGCCGGTAAACATTTCGAAAGAGGATGTTGCAAAGCCTGTTTTCTGGGCCTTTTCCAAGTAAGACGGGGATTTTTTATTTTCCTGTGGAGGTGTATTTGATGCTTGTCCTTGGGGTGTGACCTCTAGAGACTTCTTGTGTGCCTCAGAGTGGGACTGGGAGTAACCCCGACATTCACTGAGGTTCTTCTGGCCTTTGTCAGTCGCCCCTTGCTGGCACCGAAGGGACTGACTGTAAGGGATGGAAGAGCAGGGAAGAGTGTGTGGAGCGTGTGCCCCACAGTCAGGAACCAGGAATCTCACTGGGTTCTGGGTTTTCTGTGACATTCTTTGGGGGGGGCTCCTAGCAATGATTGGTATGATAATTTCCTCTAATGGCTCTTATGATCTTCTGTTTTGATGATTATGTTTAGGAGAGAAACTTAATTGGTTAAGTGATGAAACCCAGAACATTAATTCTTTTTATGAAAGTCCCTTAGGATGGGGTTTTCTCCCCTGGACTCTCTTAACATCAGAAACTCACAGTCCTTTCTCTTTTGTCCTGTAAATCAATGTCACTGCCCAGAAGAGAGCCTGCAGCACTGCCACTTGCATGACCCTGGCCACCTGTTGGCCAGTCACTGAGCAGTTGGGGTGGGGAAGGTGAAGAGCAACTTTGTGCCCACCAATATGGGCTCCAGGGTCTTCAGCTGGCACTGCAGGGGCCTTCAGACTTAAGTGGTTAGACATCTCAGGAAGAAGTGACTTGTCTAATGGTCATGGAGAAGAGACAAGGTAAATCAGGGTAGAGGCCCATATTTTTTTTTT
>NC_041229.1:69292207-69360762 GCF_002837175.3 Physeter macrocephalus
CGGCCATGGCTCACGGGCCCAGCCGCTCCGCGGCATGTGGGATCTTCCCGGACCGGCGCACAAACCTGTGTCCCCTGCATCGGCAGGCGGACTCTCAACCACTGCGCCACCAGGGAAGCCCCGAGGCCCATATTCTGAGCCCACTAGATGTGTGTTGTAGGGAGAGGAGATGGACAAGTCTGACTTTCCTCTGTGATTCAGAGTTCATCCATCTAAGACATTTCAATGAAGCTAATTTAAAACATAGATCATTTAAAAAATAATTGCAGTCGTTCAAGCTGTGCGATATGATCCTTGATTACACGTTCATCCTTTTCTTCTAGGTCATGGTGAAACTAAACTTGCCACTTCTTTTGATTTATAAGGAAAGTATTGTAAATTAGAAAACTTTCGTGGAAAATATGCACATTACACTTTTTGATATTGAAAAGTATCTTTTTGCTCTAAAGCAGTATGCAAAATAAGCTCATTCCAGTTCTTTCCATGCATCCACCCATTTTTAAAATAAACTTTTTATTTTGGAATAATTTTAGATTCACAGCAAAGTTACAAAGATAGTACAGAGAGTTCCTGTGTACTTTTCACCCCCTTTTGCCTAGTTTTGTATCTTACATAACCAGGTTACATTAGTCAAAACTAAGATATTAAGGTTGGTATGTTACTATTAACTAAACTCTAGACATTTTTCAAATTTCACCAGTTTTTTCACTAATGTCCTTTTTCTGTCCCAAGATGCAATCCAGGATACCACATTACATTTTGTCATCATGTTTCCTTAGTCTCCCCTGGTCTGCGAGTTTCTTTTTTCCTCTCTCCCTCCCTCTTTCTTTCCTCCCTCCCTCCCTTCTTTCTTTCCTTCTTTCCTTCCTTCTTTCTTTCTCTTTCTTCCTTTCTTTCTCTTCCTTCCTTCCTTCCTTCCTTCCTTCCTTCCTTCCTTCCTTCCTTTTCTTTCTTCTTATTAAATTGCCAATCATTTGCTTCAGTTTTGATTGGCTTTTAGGTCCATGTGTTATTTTTTTTTAATCACTTTTTATTGGAGTATAGTTGGTTTACAGTGTTGTGGACAGTTTTTTTCTCTCTTTTTTTTTTTTTTTAGGCATTTGTTTTCATTTTGCCTTTTTTAAGTGACCTTGAGAATTTTGAAGAGTTCTAGTCAATATTTTGTAGAATGCCTCTAAATTTGCGTTTGTCTAATGCTTTCCTCATGTTTATATTGGAGCTTTAGGATTTGGGGAAGAATATCACAGAAGTGAAGTGCTGTTCTCATCAAATCAGGGTATGTACTATCAACATGAGCTATCACTAGTACGTTAACCTTGATTACTTCGTCCCAGTAGTGTCTCCCAGGTCTCTCCACTCTAAAGATACTGTTTTTCGATTTCTGTATTGTGTTCTTTGGAAGTCCAGCTCACACAAAAGGAGGGATATTAAGCTCCATCTCCTAGAGGGGGTAATTATTGAGCAGAACACTGTGTATTGGTGACCAATCCCAGGGCAGAACTCCAACTACAAAGAATAGCAAAGATCATCACAATGCCAGCCACCAGGAATAAAAGTCCAGACACTTCTGCCCACTGCAGCTGCGTATCAGAGTCACCAAGGAAAACACAATGCAGTCAAGCACTGGACAGAACAACGCTTTACTCACAGAGACAAGAGACCAAACAAGATCAGCTCCAATACTGTGCGTAGGTCCCTCTTGGCTGGTTGGTGCCCTCATCTGACTCAGGGCAACTGGCCTGCATGTACCCCTCTCCTGCCACAGAAGGAGGATTCCTCCCCACCTCCCCTATGGAGTCTGAAATACTGAAAACTGGAGGTGTTGGCTATTGATATACATGCTTAAGCAGAACAAAGAAACACTCATTGAGTCTGAGATCAGGAGAAATATTCTCACACAGGCAATAAGCCTGGCACAACTGTGAGGGCTCTTTATCTCTTGTTTAGGAGGTGTTCCAGGCCCAAGGCCCACTCTTAGTGGCCCAGTGGGGTAGGATGGATTGCATGCATGAGACTTCCTTTCCCAACAGTAGTATTTAGATATATTGTTTGGAATTCTTCTGTAAGAAATATTTGTCTCTTCTCTCTATTTATTAAATCATTTATTATTTATGTCAGTATGAACTCATTTACTTTATAATTTAGGTTATAATACAGTATTATATCACTTATATTGTTGCTCAAATTGTTCCAGCTTTGGCCATTGTGAGCTCTTTCAGTTGGGCTTCTGTGTCCTTTTGACAAGCCTCTATTTTTCGAGTATTTCCTTACTGTCCGGCATTACAATGTACTCCAGGTTTATGTTACTTATTTTCCTTGTCCCAGCCCTAGATTCAGTCCTTTCTGGAAGGAGCCTTGGTTTCTATTATTGAATAATGGTATATACTTATCATATGGTGTTTTTCATTTATTTTGCTAATGTAGGGAATTACATTGAATTTATGTATTTATTTATTTATTTCTGGCTCTGCTCTGGATCTTCCTTGCTGCGTGTGGGCTTTGTCTCGTTGCGACGAGCGGGGGCTAGTCTTTATTGCAGTGCTTGGGCTTCTCATTACGGTGTCTCCTCTTGTTGCTGAGCACGGGCTCTCGGCACGCGGGCTTCAGTAGTTGTGGTGTGCGGGCTCAGTAGCTGTGTCCCATGGGCTCTAAAGTGCAGGCTCAGTAGTGGCGCACGGGCTTAGTTGCTCCGCAGCATGTGGGATCTTCCCAGACCAGGGATTGAACCTGTGTCCCCTGCGTTGGCAGGCGGATTCTTAACCACCGTGCCACCAGAGAAGTCCCTACATTGAATTTTGAATGTAAAACCAACCTTGTGTTCCTGGAATAAATACCATCTGGTCATGATTATTATTATTTTTTCCATATTGATTGTTTTTATTTTGATTTTTTGTTTGTTTGTTTAGGATTACTGCGTCTACATTCATGAGATATATTTGCCTGTATTTTGCTTTCCTTGTAATGTCCTTATGTGTTTTGGTGGAATTATACCAGGTTCATTAAATGAGTTGGGAAATGTTCATTTTTTTCCTCTGATATAATTTTTCTTTGATTGGTGATATTTCTTCCTTCTTGGAGTAGGAGGGGTTTAAATTATATATTCAAGTTTTTTACCAGATATAGCACTATTTAGATTTTTCATTTTCTCATGTAAATTTTGGTAACTTGTCTTTTTCAAGGAATTTATCTAAATTATCAAAATTACTCACATAAAATTATTCATAATATCCTCTTATTATCTTTTAATATATGTAGGATCTCTAGGGATGTTCCCCTTTTTATTCCTGATATTAGATATCTTGCTCAGTGTTGCTAGGGACTTGTAATTATATTAATCTCAAAGAATCAACTTTCGGCTTTTTGATTTTCTCTATTTTCTATCTGCTTTCTATTTGATTACTTTCTATTCTTATCTTTATTATTTTGTTCTTCTTTCTTTGTGTTTAATTTATGTTCTTTTTTTTCTAGCTTCTTGAGATGGAAGCTGAGGAAACATTCTCAATCTTTCATTTTTAAAAATATATATATCTACGACTTCCTGGTGGTCCAGTGGTTAAGACTCCACGCTTCCACTGCAAGGGGCGCAGGCTCGATCCCTGGTCAAGGAACTAAGATCCCACATGCTGCACAGCAGGCCAAAAAAAAAAAAAAAAAAAAGGTGTATATATATATTTTTTTCTAGCTTCTTGAGATGGAAGCTGAGGAAACATTCTCAATCTTTCATTTTTAAAAATATATATATCTACGACTTCCTGGTGGTCCAGTGGTTAAGACTCCACGCTTCCACTGCAAGGGGCGCAGGCTCGATCCCTGGTCAAGGAACTAAGATCCCACATGCTGCACAGCAGGGCCAAAAAAAAAAAAAAAAAAAAAAGGTGTATATATATATATATATATATATATATATATATATATATATATACACACACACATAGAGAGAGAGAGAGAGACAGAGACAGAGAGAGACAGAAACAGAGTGTTTTAATTTTTTTCCATAATCGTTTTCAGCTCTAGTCCACAAATTTTGCTATGCCATATTTTTATTTTCCATTCAGAATATTTTCAATTTTTCATTATGATTTCTTTTTTGATGCATGGGTTATTTACAAATGCATTGCTTAATTTCCAAATATTTAGGTATTTTCTAATTCTTTCTCTTTTTTAATATTTGGAAGGCTTTTAATTTATTTTTTTGCATTCTTAAAAATCAAAGTATAGTTGATTTACAATTTTGTGTTAATTTCTGCTGTATAGCAAAGTGATGCAGTTATACATATGTATATATACATTCTTTTTTATATTCTTTTCCATTATGGTTTATCATGAGATATTGAATATAATTCCCTGTACTATACAGTAGGACCTGTTGTTTATCCATTCTGTATGTAATAGTTTGCATCTGCTAACCACAGCCTCCCACACCATCCTTCGCCCAACCCCCTCCCCCTTGGCAACCACATGTCTGTTCTGTATGTCTGTGAGTCTGTTTCTGTTTTGTAGGTAGGTTCATTTGTGCCATATTTTAGATTTCACATGTAAGTGTTATCATACGGTATCTGTCTTTCTCTTTCTGACTTACTTAGTATGATAATCTCTAGGTCCATCCATGTTGCTGTAAACGGCATTATTTCATTCTTTTTTATGGCTGAGTAGTATTCCATGTGTATATGTACCACATCTTCTTTATCCATTCATCTGTTAATGGACATTTAGGTTGTTTCCATGTCTTGGCTATTGTGATTAGTGCTGCTATGAACATAGGGGTGCATGTACCTTTTTGAATTACACTATTAGTAGATTTAAGATTTAGGATTTTTTTTCTTAGTGTTGAATTTACCTATTTTAAGATCTTGAAATGTCCTTTATCACTAGTAGTACTTCTTACCTTAAAGTTTGCTTATATTAATATTGCCACATAAATGCATTGTGGTTAGTGTTTTCATGGCATATCTTTTCCCATTCTTTTACTTTCACATTTATAAATAGCATATACTTAGGTCTTGTTTTTTTAGACAGTCCTGCAATCTTTGTCTTTAATTGGAATATTTAGTCCATTTACATAGTATAATTTCTGATGTAGTTTATCTTCTGTCTTCTCTTTATTTTGCTTTTGTCTCATCTGATCTTTGTTTCTTTTCCTTTTTTTCTTGTTTTGTTTGGTATGAACCAAGTTTGTTTGTTTCTTCCTCCCTCCCTCCCTTCCCTTCCCCTTTCCTTCCTTTTTTTATTCTATTTAATTCTTCTAATAGTTATTTTTCTAAAAAATCAACTTTATTGATGTATAATTTATATAAAAGTAAATGCATTCATTTTATAATTTGACAAGTTTTGACAAATATAACACCACTACAATCAAGATATAGATTACTTTCTTAGCCTTAAATGTATTCTCTTGCAGTTAATCCCCAGAACTGTCAATCATTAATCTACTTTCTTTCTGTATAGTTTTGTTTTGCCAGTTTTAGTATTTTACATAAATGGAATCATACAAGATGTACTCTTTTGTGTCTTGTTTCTTTTACTCAGCATAATTTTTTTTAGACTCATTAGGTTTGTTGTGTGTATTACAGTTCATTCTTTGAAGGCTAGGAATCTTTCCTAACAATGAATGAGAGTGCCTGTTCTGCTCAGCCTAGACAACAGAGCATGCTGTCAAACTTTGAAATTTTGTTCATCTGATAGGTGAATAATGTTCTCTCAATAGATTTGAATTTGTACCTTTTTCCCTTGTTATGAGTCATGCTAGGAACCTTTCATCTGGTAAGGTCCATTTGCATTTCTTTCTATGAGAATTGTCTATTTCAGCCCATTCTTCTCCAACATTGTTGGTTTTCTTCTTTATTTTTATTTATTTTTGAAAAAAATTTTTATTGGAGTATAGTTGATTTACAATGTTGTGTTAGTTTCAGGTGTACAGCAAAGTGAATCAGTTATACATATACATATAGCCATTCTTTTTTTTTTTAGATTCTTTTTCCATATAGGCCATTACAGAGTATTGAGTAGAGTTCCCTGTGCTATACAGTAGGTTCTTATTAGTTATCTCTTTTATATATAGTAGTGTGTATGTGTCAATCCCAGTCTCCCAATTTATCCCTCTCCCTCCCCTGATAACCATAAGTTTGTTTTCTACATCCGTGACTCTACTTCTGTTTTGTAAATAAGTTCATTTGTACCCTTTTTTTAGATTCCACATATAAGTGATATCATATGATATTTGTCTTTCTGTGTCTGACTTACTTCACTCAGTATGACAATCTCTAGGTCCATCCATGTTGCTGCAAATGGCATTATTTTGTTTTTTATGGCTGAGTAATATTCCAGTGTATATGTACCACATCTTCTTTATCCATTCCTCCGCCGATGGATGTTTAGGTTGCTTCCATGTCTTGGCTATTGTAAATAGTGCTGCAGTGAACATTGGGGTGCATGTGTCTTTTCAAATTATGTTTTTTTCCAGATATATGCCCAGGAGTGAGATTGCTGGGTCATAAAGTAGTTCTATTTTTAGCTTCTTAAGGAACCTCCATACTGTTCTCCATAGTGGCTGTACCAATTTACAGACCCACCAACAGTGTAGGAGAGTTCTCTTTTCTCCACACCCTCTCCAGCATTTATTGTTTGTAGATTTTTTTGATGGCCATTCTGACTGGTGTGAGGTGATACCTCATTGTAGTTTTGATTTGCATTTCTCTAATAATTAGTGATGTTGAGCATCTTTTCATGTGCTTTTTGGCCATCTGTATGTCTTCTACAGAGAAATGTCTATTTAGATTTTCTGCCCTTTTTTTGATTGGGTTATTTGTTTTTTTTGATATTGAGCTGCATGAACTGTGTGTATATTTTGGAGATTAATCCCTTGTCATGTTGCTTTGTTTGCAAATATTTTCTCCCATTCTGAGGGTTGTCTTTTTGTTTTGTGTATGGTTTCCTTTGCTGTGCAAAAGCTTTTAAGTTTAATTAGGTCCCATTTGTTTACTTTTGTTTTTATTTTCATTACTCTGGGAGGTGGATCAAAATTCTTTATTTTTAGACACTCTTTATTAAGGATATCAACCCTTTATCTCTGATGTAAGTTATAAACTTTTCCCTAGTTTTCTGTTTTTTTTAAACCTTGCTTTCATGGTTTTTTTTCTTCATGCAGAAGTTTTATTTATATGAGATTAGATAGCTCAGTCTTTTCTCATTGTTTCTGAATTTTTAGTCATAGTAAGGAAAGTTTTTTCTACTTGCAGTTGTAGAGGAATTCTCCTCAGCTTTCCTCTAGTAGTTCTGTGGTGTTGTCACTTATATTTAGACATTTGATTCATTTGGAGTTTATGGTGTGAGAAATGGATCCAACTTTATTTTTTTCTATTAAGCTATCCACTTATCTGAATACTGCATTTAAAAAACCTATCTTTTCTCTACTTATTTGAATTATTGCTTTTGTCACACAAATTACCATATGCTATTGGGTCTATTTTTGTATTTTCTATTTTATATCATTAGACTGTCTGACTATCTGTGCACCAATATTATACTTACTATTTTAGAGGTTTTTAAATATGTTTTTATATTTGATAGGACCAGCACCCACTTTGTTCTTTTTTAGGGTTTTTCTGGTTTTTGTTATTTCTTGGTTCTACTAAATTAGCTTTATAATGAACTTGTCTAGCTTGTAAAAAATATATGCTGATATTTTAATTGGTAATTTATAAATTAATTTAGGGAAACTGACATAGATTTAACGTTAAGTCTTTCAACTCAAGAAAGAAGGAAAATTTCCATTTGTTCAAACGTAGTACCAATTTACATTCCCACCAACAGTGTAGGAGAGTTCTCTTTTCTCCACACCCTCTCCAGCATTTATTGTTTGTAGATTTTTTTGATGGCCATTCTGACTGGTGTGAGGTGATACCTCATTGTAGTTTTGATTTGCATTTCTCTAATAATTAGTGATGTTGAGCATCTTTTCATGTGCTTTTTGGCCATCTGTATGTCTTCTACAGAGAAATGTCTATTTAGATTTTCTGCCCTTTTTTTGATTGGGTTATTTGTTTTTTTTGATATTGAGCTGCATGAACTGTGTGTATATTTTGGAGATTAATCCCTTGTCATGTTGCTTTGTTTGCAAATATTTTCTCCCATTCTGAGGGTTGTCTTTTTGTTTTGTGTATGGTTTCCTTTGCTGTGCAAAAGCTTTTAAGTTTAATTAGGTCCCATTTGTTTACTTTTGTTTTTATTTTCATTACTCTGGGAGGTGGATCAAAATTCTTTATTTTTAGACACTCTTTATTAAGGATATCAACCCTTTATCTCTGATGTAAGTTATAAACTTTTCCCTAGTTTTCTGTTTTTTTTAAACCTTGCTTTCATGGTTTTTTTTCTTCATGCAGAAGTTTTATTTATATGAGATTAGATAGCTCAGTCTTTTCTCATTGTTTCTGAATTTTTAGTCATAGTAAGGAAAGTTTTTTCTACTTGCAGTTGTAGAGGAATTCTCCTTAGCTTTCCTCTAGTAGTTCTGTGGTGTTGTCACTTATATTTAGACATTTGATTCATTTGGAGTTTATGGTGTGAGAAATGGATCCAACTTTATTTTTTTCTATTAAGCTATCCACTTATCTGAATACTGCATTTAAAAAACCTATCTTTTCTCTACTTATTTGAATTATTGCTTTTGTCACACAAATTACCATATGCTATTGGGTCTATTTTTGTATTTTCTATTTTATATCATTAGACTGTCTGACTATCTGTGCACCAATATTATACTTACTATTTTAGAGGTTTTTAAATATGTTTTTATATTTGATAGGACCAGCACCCACTTTGTTCTTTTTTAGGGTTTTTCTGGTTTTTGTTATTTCTTGGTTCTACTAAATTAGCTTTATAATGAACTTGTCTAGCTTGTAAAAAATATATGCTGATATTTTAATTGGTAATTTATAAATTAATTTAGGGAAACTGACATAGATTTAACGTTAAGTCTTTCAACTCAAGAAAGAAGGAAAATTTCCATTTGTTCAAACGTATGTTGTGACTTATTAGGCTGTGGCTATTTCTTGTTCTAAGTATTTTCTTTTTCTTTTTCTTCTTTCTCTCTTTGTTTCTCTTTTCTCTATATTTCTTTTTTTTTTCTTCCTATTTTAGATGTATTTTTCTCATCCATTATATCTCTTAACTACCTTTTGTTTAAACTACTATAGCGATTATTGATTTTGTACACTGACTTTACAATTAATTTGTTATTTTATTAAAGCATAGTCCTGTTCTTTTGGATTTCCAGACACTTAATTTTTATTATCTGCAAATAGAGATAGGTTTATCTCTTTCTTTACAATTCTTAATCCTCTAATTGCTTCATTTTGTATAGTTGAATTGGTCATAACTTCTAATATGTTGTGTTAAATTTACACTTTTATTTGAATTGATATAAATACTTCATGCTATAATTTGACTCTGGTAACTTCAATAGCTGTATCCTATGGATTCTGAAATTTTGTTTTCACTAATGTTCTTTTAAAAAAAAATTCTCTAATTGTATCTGTATTTGTGCTTTAATCCAAGGGTTGTTTGATAGCATAATTTAAAACTTTCTAGCTGAAAGAGGCTTTAAAACTTTTTGTTATTGAATATCTATTTTTTAATGCATTTCTCTTTTTCTTTGAATTCTAATTATTTTACTACAGTATGCCTTGATGGCAATCATTGTGGGTTGATTTTCCAGAGTATACAGTGTATCTTTTCAATATGTAATTTTGAGTTATCTTTTATTTTGGAATGGTTTTTTTCAATGATTGTTTTTTAGTATTCTGGTGTGTTCAGTTGCTTTGGTTTTCTTCCTTGATTTACACACACACACACATACACACTAACAGTTTGCTAATGTTCTGTGTCACTTTCTGTTAAATCCGTTTTGGTTTTTTTTTGGCTGTGCCATGTGGCTTAGTCCCCTACCAGGGAATTGAACCCAGCCCCTTGGCAGTGACAGCATGGAGTCCTAACCACTGGAGCGCCAGAGCATTCCCTTAAATCCTTTGTAATTAAAAATATCTCTCCTTTCCATTTATTCACCAATGTATTACTTCTAGTTTAGTCTTCATTTCTAAAGATATATATTTTTTAATTTCTAACACATTCCTTGTTTTTGTAAGTTCCATTTTCAAATCTTTTCTTTTTTCTGATAATATTATTTCTGGGTTATTTTTGATTCTAATTTAAGTTGTTCTTTTAAAGTTCTATTATTTTCTTAATTTCTTTTAGCTTGTTTGTTTAAAATAGTAGCATACAGTTTTTCTTTATTTTGTGGGCATGTTGTCCTGGCTTGTTTTCACTGCTTGAAAGAATGTTATTTTGATCCTAATTTTCCTTTTTTTCTGATAATAATTTTGAGTGGGTTTGACTACTTTTCTATTGCTTATATTATATTTCAACGAGGTGAATTTGCCTGTGCTAGAACAGAGGATGGTCAGTGTAGATTTCCTAGCTTAAGGATTTTAGAGCTCCCTCTTCTGTCATTTATTTGAATTGTTAAAAAATACAGTGCTTTGTGAGAGGGGCTGTCTCCGTTCCCTTTTCCTTTCCTGTGCCCCTATTGTTCCTGCTCAGTATGGGGGCTCTGTCCTAGAAGTGAGACTTGAGCCTGGCATTCAGGTCACCCCAGCACTCTCTGATTTAACGAGGTCCCCTTGCACTCACCTGCAACTGTAGCCTACAAAGTACCTCCTAGGTTGGAATGATGATCTCTGGGAGATATATCTGCAATGCATATAAAGACAAGGGATTTCTGGTAATATCCAAATCATATGTAATCAATAAGGAAAAGAAAACTACCCCTAATGTGCAGAGGTTAAAAACAGGCAATCTATAGAGGAGGAAACCTGAATGTCAAATAAATATATGAAAAGGTGCTTCATCTCACTGATAATTGGAAATGCTAATTAAAATATGAAAATAGAGTTTTATCTGATTCAGCACTAAAGACATTACAATAAATTAATATAATGGTTACCAAAAAAAAGAGTAAAATATTGGTTTCTGTTGAACAGCCATCACCTTGTAATTGTTCTGAAAAAGGAAGCCAGAAAAAAAATCTGATTAGAAGAGATTTTAGTGCTTTCTTTCTGGCTTTTGCTTACACTGTTTCCACATTTCAGAATATATTCTCTATCCACCTCTTTATCTTGCTCATTCTCATGTTAATTGTCATCTCTTTCGGGAAATACCTGACTCCCCTTAGACTAAGATAGATGCCCTACTTTGTGGGTCCTTGGCATTTTATTCTTTCTCCACGGTAGCATTTTCTAAACATTACTGTGATGATCAGTTTTATGTATCACCTTGGCTAGGCTATAGTATCCCATTAATCAATCAGACACTAATCTGGGTGTTGCTATGAAGGTGTTTTATAGATGTAAACAACATCTATAATCAGTTGACTTTATGTAAAGGAAATTATTCTCCATAATCTGAATGGGTTTGATTCAAATAGTTTAAAAGCTTTGAGGGCAGTACTGAAGTTTCCCTGAGAAATAAGATATTCTACCTGTGAGCTGCAGCATCACCTCCTGCTGAGAATTTCCAGACTTCCCTTCCTTGTGGCCTGTCCAGTGGATTTTGGACTTTCCTAGGCAGCCCCTGCAACCGTGTAAGTCAATTCCTTGCAATAAATCTCTCTCTCTCCCTTTCTCTTCTCCCTCTCTCCCTCTCTCTCTCTCTCTCTCTCTCTCTCTCTCTCTCTCTCTCTCTCTCTCTCTATATATATATATATATATATATATATATATGTATGTATGTATATATGATATTTTTGCTTTTTCTCTGGTAGAACTCTGCCTGATAAAATTACTCTACCAGGGACTTCCCTTGGTGGTGCAGTGGTTAAGACTCCACGCTCCCAGTGCAGGGGGCCCAGGTTCAATCCCTGGTCCAGGAACTAGATCCCACATGCATGCTGCAACTAAGAGTTCACGTGCCACAACTAAGGAGCTGGTGAGCCACAACTAAGGAGGCTGCCTGCCGCAACTAAGGCACCCACATGCTGCAACTAAGGCGCCCATGTGCCGCAACTAAGGAGCCCGCCTGCTGCAACTAAGACCCGACACAACCAAATAAATAAATAAATAAATAAATATTAAAAAAAAAAAAGGAGGTGAGCATTTGCTTCCTAAAAAAAAAAAAATTACTATACCAGATTATATAATTAACTGTTTTCTTTTACACCAGACCATAAACACCGTTAAAGCAGGTATGGTGTCTGTCATGTTAACCTTTGTATTTCTAGTGCCTAGGATATAGTATATGTTCAAAAAGGCTCTTAAATGAACAAATGAATTTCCTATTGAGACTGAAGCATATTAGAGACCCAATGTGCAAATCCTTAATACAGCTGTGGGGAACCCTGCTTAGTGCACTGTAGGATTGGAGAAATGGAGAAAGAAAGATCTAAAAGCCTTCTAGATGCTTGTAGGAAGTTCTGATAAATGCCAAATAGTAAGAGTTCACTCCTTGGAGAAATCATTCTTTTGGTAAGTCACTGGAGTATCCATCCAGTTTTCAAAGCTGTACCAAACACTGATTCCATGAGGCAGTCATTTCTGTACTAAAAAGGAGGATTCAACCAAATACTACTGGTGTAGTTTAGTGGCAGAGAACTTTAATATTTAAAGAAAATGTAAATATTAATATATTAAGTAACCCTAAATCATATACTCTAGGAGGCTTATCCAATTTCATTTCCAACAAAAACATTAAAAATAGAGTTTCATCTTATTTGGCATAAAAGATATTACAATAACCTAATATGATAATTGCTAAAGAATGAATCAGAATCTTGGCTTCTATTAAAGAACAGACATTACCTTGTATGTATTAAAAAAAAAAAAGCCAGAAAAAAACCCTGATGACAAGAGAGAACGACATCAAAACTTTTTTTAAAATGCCAAAGATTAAAGGTTAAAACAAAAAAAAAACAAAACATGAATAGTGCCCTAAGCCTGTTTTCCAAAAGAGGTCTGAAGGCTTATTACATCAGCTACATCTAATGTGATACATCATATTCCCAGGCCCCACTTTCTGCCAACTGAATCTGAGTCTCCTTGGGTCAGGTCTGAGTATTGAGTAGTTACTAAGCTCCCCAAGTGATTCTGATGCAGTCTTGTGAACTAATTCTAAACTATCAGAGTCTTCACAAAAGATCTTTTCTTCCTCTCACAGGTCAAGTTCAGCTTCCTGCAAGAACCTTTCTGTGGTCTCTTTTACCCACTAGCAAGATTTCTGTGGTTCCTTTTATCTACTAACTTCTTATCTTAATATGGCATTTAATCATATTACATTATAGAACCATGAAATTGAGCTGGAAAAGAATGGAGAAGCAACACAATATTTTAGTTCTCCTCACATTGTCTCTTTATATCCTGTTTTGTTTTATTAGTTCAGTCTCTCAGATGGAACAACAGACAACCATGACTAAAGATTTTCCTACCGAAAAGCCCGATGTAACAAAACTTTTGACCCAATGCTTTAGAATTAATTAATTAACTGTAAGAACCTAGGCTTATTACAATGACCTAGGGTCATTCCCAGCTGCACCACTAATATGATTTTAGAAAAGGTGCTTCACCTTTTCACATATAGATTTCCTTATCAGTCAAGTGAATATACAATATCTTAATAATAATGATTATTATCATTATGCTAAATAGAGGGAAATGGAAAAACAAAATAGTTTCTCATCAATTAAAAAAAATTGGTAATCATGCAACTACCAGAGTTTTTAGTCATAGTTGGGACTAGTATGAATATTACATATCCAGAAAGGAAACAAACTGATGGTTCCAGTAAAACAGTTTTTCAGAATCACAGGAAAAGGGAAAACAATAAAACTTAGGTGTCCTTGTTCCAAAAATAAACATAATATTTTGAACTATTTCTCACCTCCTGCTGTGCAGCCTGGTTCCTAACAGCCTGGTTCCTAACAGGCTGCGGACTGGTACCGGTCCACTGCCTGGGGGTTGGGGACCCCTGCTATACAGGCAGTAAAAGGAAGATAAAGATCTAAATGTATTGACCTAATTTTAAGTGAAAAATGAAAATTACAAAATTTTGTATAGGATGATCCTATTTATGTTAAAATATATACTAGATGCTTCACATAGTTGTATGAGGAGAAACATTTCTGGACGGAGAAATTAACAAGAAATTGTTAACAATGACAACTGGGCTATGGGATTGTGAAACTGAATTGGGAAATAGGAACTTTTGTTTCCTCTTCCACATTCTCTGTAATTTTAAATCTCTTCGTTTGAGTTTGGGTTTTATAATAAATGTACTTTCAAATGCATAAAAACAATAGAATTTTGCTAACAGTATTGAATTAGTTTTCAAGTTTTCTTTAAAATGATTTCTTCCCTGAGGGGCATGTGTAGGTGTTCAAAGCGCATTTGTCCTCCCTCAGTAATCATACCAGTGCACGACAGCTGTCACTCATGGAGCCACTGACTCAGACTTTAACGCATTGAGAATAGCCAGTCATGGCTTTCCTCTGAAATAGTTAAAACTCTTTAAGAAAAAGTAAGCAATTTGACCAAGGTCAATTCCACCAGAAGACTCTGAAGAGCTGTAAACACAGGAATGAAACAGCTTTAGCTTTTAATTTTCCCACAATAATGTTAAGTGTTCCCAAAACCATTATGATTACTCACCTCGTTTTTCAACTTGCTTCAAAAATAAAATACATTAGCATAGAAACTGGGAGAACTACATATATTAATTAGAGGGAGCCGTGTTAGTTATAACCCCATAGTCATTTACTTTACTGACATTACACAGTTCTCATACAAGTTCACTGGTGTATTGCTCAGACTAAGAATAAAAATAATTTGATCGTCTGAACACACGTCAGCTAGGGGTTAGGTTAGGTGGCCAGCATGCAGGTAGGTGGTAAGAAAAGTCAACAATAGAGAATGAAATTTGCCTCATATTTTCTGCATCTCAGATGAAAATAACAAAGATAATTAGGAATTTAATGTTATCAAACCAGCATCTCAGTATAGATTTGATATTTTCATGTTATTACACAGTGTTTCTTGATAGGAAAGTTTTGATTTGAAAATGTGACTAATCAGAAAAACTTTCATAAAAAGTAAAACAAAGCATATTAACAATAATTCTAAACGTTAATCAATAAAATATATAGAAAGAAAGCCATAGTCCTCAGTGAGCTTGTATTAAATCCTAAGAGGATTTAGGTGCACCCTAAATTTACAGTGCACCCAAGCCTCCTGCTTTATCCTCTGAACTCCCAGAGAATGCATTCATTTGGTCGAGAAATCTGTGTTGAAGTCCTCTGTGCCACACATATTGCCTAACATTAAGGACAGAGTGGTGAAGGATGTCATTCTTCCCTATGAGCTTTGGCTTATGTCATCAGTGTAGGTCATATCACAGTATATTATGGCTCGTTGTGATTATGCCTTAAGGAAGAACTCATGTCCTATTCATGTTTGTTCACTGTGTTTAGCTCAGTAATCAAGTTTAATTGCTGCAAGAAGTTTAAATGGTTAATTCCCGCCCCCCCCCGCCAAAATATAGTTATGGGAATAAAGAAAAAATGAGAGTAGATGAAAAACAATTAATATTGTTGGACTGAAGAAGGTATTAAAAATTCCTGATTGCCTATCATGTGGCAAACAGCATTCCAGGGAATTTGTATGTGTACCCTTGTTTATTCCTCACCCCAGTTTTGTGGGGCAGGAAGAAAACTAACCTTACTAAGCCTTACAGAGGTTAATGCTTCACTCCCTTCCTACCTATACTCCCCACTGCAGCCAGGTGACCCTGTCTGGTCACTCATTGGCTTAGCAGCCTTCCATGGCTCTTTACTGCACTTGGAAAAATGCCCCAAACCCTCAACTGACTTGGAAGGAGCTATGGGACCTGGTGTTTTCCCAAGTCTCCAGCCTCATTTCTTGCCTTTCTTTCTCCTGCTCTTTTCTCTCTTGGTAAAATGTATTTCCTTCTGTTCCTTAAGCACACACCATGCCCTTTTTCATCCTGGCCTTCCCACAGGCTGTTCTCAAATGCAGAATGCTTTTCCTTCCTCTCTCCTCAATAAATATCGAATGAGTGAATGAATTAAAGAGTGAAGGGATATTGAAGAGAACGTGTAATCCTGTTCAGTGGAAAGATTAAGAGTAGATAAAGGGATTACGGAATTAATCACAAAACTATGGTAATAGATGAGTTCTTTGAGGTTTAAGCTGATCAAAAGATGTGGTACATCTAGCACCCAGATCTTGGTTTCTTCTCTTCACCAGTTCTTGCTCTTCCTTCAAGCCTCCGTGTTAGTGCCACACTCTCTGGGATGCTTCTGTGACCACCAAGGTGGTTAAATCCCTCCCTGTATGCCCTATAGCTCCATACACTTCCTTTCTATGGTGCTTATCACACCAGACTGAAGCTGCTTAAAAGCAGGGCTATGACTTCCTTGTTTGCTTTTCTATTCTCAGCACACAGCTGGTGTGCACACAGCTGTGGTGTGTTGTAAACACCACGTAGTGGTTACTCTTTCTATATTAATTGATTTGAATTAACACAGAATTACTCTAGGACACATAGTTGGTTAGCGTTTCTCATTGGTTTTGGTGTTTTATTCTTTTGGTCATTAGTTTATTATATATAGAATTATCGTGTAGTTGGAGATTTTATATATTCCCTACCCACTCAGATTGAGTACAGGGACTTCCCTGGTGGTCTAGTGGTTAAGACTCCATGCTCCCAATGCAGGGGGCCCGGGTTCGATCCTTGGTCAGGGAACTAGATCCGCATGCTGCAACAAAGATCCCGTGTGCTGCAACTAAGACCCGGCACAGCCAAATAAATATTTTTTAAAAATTGAGTACAACTGGTGAGAGATTTGGGCTACTCTCAAATATAAAATATTATCTACTCAATAATAGAATTAAAACATAGCTATCCCAATTCTTTAAGTGTCCTTCTGGGTGCATGCTCTGGAGAGCACATGCATTTCTTTTCTTTTTTTTTTTTAACCTCACCCTCCACCCTTTTCCCTTTTCCTGACTAATTCCTATCTATCTTTTTCATCTCATCAGGTATTACTTCAGAGAATGTGTACATACACTATCAAGAGGACAACTGCATTCCCAGTGTCAAATACAAGAGTACCTGACACATGGTAGGAGCTCAGTATTGAATAATGAATGAGTGAGTGAATAAATGAAGATGTGTTGGAAAGATTCAAGGTAGGATCTTGTTCAATGGAAAGATCAGGAATAAAGAGATGAGGAAATAAATCACAAAGCTATGATAATAGTTGTGTTCTTTAACATTTAAGCTGACCATAACATGAAGCACACTTAGCACCCAGATCTTGGTTTCTACATAACATTCTCCAGTAAAATGAAGAGGAATTCTTGGAGAAATAGCTGATTCTAGGGCAGGGGCAGGGAAATTACAAGATGAGTTTGGAATATCACGTACTGCCAGAAAATAATGAAGTGCTTAAGTGGCCATAAGTGTGGACTGAACTTAGTGACTCTCATCTAACAGACAGAATATGGAAAGGAAAAAATAGTAACTGTAGTAACAGGAGAAACCTGGTAGACACTCCCTTAACCAAGTGATCAAGATTAATATCATCAGTAATACAGGCTGACATCATGGACTCCCTGACATGATGCAATGAGAAACACACCTCTCTTCAGGGATATTGTTTTACAAGATCCATACATAAACTCCATCTAATCATGAGAAAATACCAGATAACCTAAATTGGGGGACAGTGAAGGAAATATCTGACCAGTGCATTTAAAAGTGTCAAGGTCATGAAAAAGCTAAGGAAGACTGCGAAACTGTTAAAGAATCAAAGGAGAATGAGACATGACAACTAAATGCAACGTGGTATCCTGGAACAGAAGAAGGATATTAGTGGAAAAACTGGTGAAGTCTGAATAAATTCTATAGTTTTGTTAATTTCACTGTTCCAGTGTTAATTTCTTGATGCTGATACATGGGCCATGGTTATGTAAGATGTTAACACCATGAGAAGCTGGGTGAAGGGTATATGGGGACTCCGTACTATCTTTGCATCTCATCTGAAAAATCTAAATTATTTCAAAATAGAGAGTTGAAAAAGATTCCACACAAGGCTGCAGTGTCCATTACAGGGAGTGTAGTGAGGAGGGCAGGGAAAATTGCCTGATTTGGGGTCCATAAAATCTTGGCCCTCTAGCAGTACATATAATGCTACCCTTATCTGCATAGTGAGTTTGATTTTGTGGAAGGATTTCACATCCTAAGCTCATTTAACCCTCTCCACTAAGAGGAAGGATAGGAAAGGAAGGTGCTTATGTTCATAGGGGACTAAAGTGAGAATCTTCCAGAACTTTAGGACAAAATGAGTAATCTCACATGTAACGTTTGAGATTAGGCATCTGTAGAGAGCAAAGTGTGGACTCTAAAAGGAACTGATCTGAAAGAAGACTGTGACATCAGTAATTAACACACTGGTGAAAAAAACCACACAGAGATGGCAGGCAACCAAGTCCAGAAATAGGATAACCAAACTCTGAATTTGTCAGTATGTTTGCAGCAGGGACCAGGGAGATGTCGGTGCAAGCTGTGTCTCAGAAACTCAGATAATAGGATCTTCTCTTTGGGAAAAAGATCAACTCCGGCTATTGTAGCTCCTTGTTCAGATTCTTTTCTCTCTTAACAAGTAATTAAAGCACAAAGAAAGAAAATTGTTTACCTGTGTAGTTAGCACTGTGCTAGATAATTTTGATGTTTTAAAATTTTCTCAAAACACTGAAGTAGACATTGCCCCCAGGTTACTCGTGGGAATCAAACACCTATAGAGAGATTAAGCTACTCACTTGGTTACAACGTTAAGTAGGAGAGCTGGAATTCAAACCCATATGTATCTGATGCCCTGACCCAATCTCTTACCAGACCCATTGGGTGAGTACAGAGGAAATGCCCCACAGCCCCCCTGTGCTCTTTAACCATCCTACGTGATGGGGACTTCTGGCAAAAACTGGATCACTGCTGTCTGGGGTTGTCTTTTGCAGCACTTGTTTAAAGGCCAAAACCCCACTTGCCTTTTGAAGACAGCAAGCTCTATAGTGAATGGACAAGAGGGTGACTCCCCAATATCCGTTTCCCTTTCTCTTGGTACTCACCGTGATTTTTGTTGGGTATTCATGCCAGCCCTGCCCAGCCCAAGCAATTTGGCTGAAGCTGACTCCACCCCTGGTCCTTGGGGAAGGACATCTGATTCAGACTAGTGTGACACTATTCTCTGGCCGCAGATTTTGGTGACAGGATGGGCATGCAGGCAGAATTAGGTCAAGGAGCATGAGGATTCATACACTGGGAGCCTCTGAGAAATATGCCTCTTTGTTTTTTTTGGGTGGTTGGTGGTTGCAGAGTTTTCTCTTTTCTGGGAGTGGAATGAGGACTCATGTAGCACAGGGTATGGATGAAGAAGCAGGTTGTCGCTATTTACTTTGTCCCAGTGAAGTGGAGTCAGCCTTTGGAGAAAGTGCCTTGTGCATCAGACAGGTCAAAATAAACTAAGCCTTTGGTGTTTCCACTTTTCTCATGAGCTAGTAAGTCCCTCCAATGATTTAATACAATTTCAGTTGGTTTTTCTCTTACTTACAACTGAAATTATCTTCACTGAAAGAGTCCAAACTAACTTTTATGGACATTAGCCAGTGAGCAGGATAATCATGTAATTTATCAATCAAATCAGGACTTTTTTCAGAGAATGAGAGGGAGTTATTAATAATTAAATGGGGCAACAGGTGTGAGCTGGGACCATCCTGGACAGGCTGGAATGTGTAGTCCGTCTACCACTGAGGCAGATGCTAGTTGCAAATCTGTCAGTGAATATGCTGTGAGACTTTGGGAAATTAATTTCTGATCTCTGAATATCAGTTTTTCTATATAAAAATAAAATATGACATTCTGTGAGTCTAGGTGGTTTCCCTTGAGTCTGTAATACTCTTTACTCCTTGCTGCAATGGGATTCCAAAGGCTGAAATGTTCCTCGCAGCAGAGATAATAATAATAACAATAACAATAATAATAATGAGCACAGTGGCAGCTTCACAAGCTAAATGTTTACTAGTTGGGATTTTGTTATTCTGCCATTTTCATACCAACCTTTACATGGATATTTGAGAAGCATCAATGAATAAAAATTACAAAACCACAAAAGACTTTAATAAACAAGTCATTAGGTGGTACACTTGATGTCTAGGCATTCTTATGATGGGATTCCTAGCATCAAGGAAAAGTTGAGTGGGGAGAAAACCTGGGCCAAGGATAATGTCCAGTCACTGTTCAAATTGCTTCTCCTCCTACTCATTCCCAAGACCATTTTGATGTCATAGCCTGGAGTCAAATCCTGAGTCTTTGCCAAGTCATTATCCTTTAAATTTATATTATTTAATAAATAACACCCTCTAACAATTAATAAAAAATATCAGGCCACATACTTTTATTTCATCCAGAACTTACTGAATATCTTCTATTTGCTAGCCACTAAGCCAGGTGCAAGTGACAATCTTGCCATCAAGGTCACACATAATCCAGTGTGAAAATAGCAAATATATATATAGATTTAACCATAATGAGATGATGCCTATGCTTTATTTGACATATCAACCAGTCTGAGACACAGAAGAGAGAGGAATTGTTTCTTTTGGAGGGAGGAGCAGAAAGAGTAGGTCCCATCCAATCTGAGTCTTAAAATCTGCGAGGAGGAAGAATGACCTTTGGGGAAGAATTTCAGAATATGAAACAGGACAAAGAAATAAAACCACTTTCCATCTCCCTCAGAGCTCTAATGCCTGCAAGGTTGCCTCAGGTACTATTGTGGGATGGAGAGTTATAGGTTGAATTGTGTCACTCCAAAAAAAAATATTGGAGTCTTAACCTCCACCATATCAGAATGTGACTTTTTTGGAAATAGGGTCTTTACCATGCTGCGGTCATTAGGGTGGACACTAGTCCAGTATGACTGGTGTCCTTATAAAAAGCAGAAATTTGGACACAGAGAGGCACAGAGGGCACACAGTGGAAAGAGACACAGAGAGAACTGTAAAGCCATGTGAAATGGAGGATTGGAGTGAGGCATCTATAAGCCAAGGAACACCAAATATGCCAGCAAACCAGCAGAAGCTGGAAAGAGGCAAGGAAGTATTCCCCTACAGGTTTCAGAGGGAGCAGGGTGCTGTTAACACATTGATGTCTGAGTTCGAGCCTCCAGAACTGAGAGATAATAAATTTCTGTTGTTGTAAGTCACCTAGTTGTTGGTACTTGCATACGGCAGACCTAGGGATCAAATATAGGAGTTAAGATGTTGCTCTCAGGATTCTGGGCTGCCCATTCCTACTTTAAACACATTCTCTTTTGTTTTATGCTTCTCCTTAAGGTTTTGTTTGAAAAGCAGGGTTTCATTGATGAAATGAACTTGAAAACCACAGGTACAGAGCTTTGAGAATATATCAGTTGGACACTTTCAGTTGCAAATAACCAAAGCAGAGATCAAATGTCCTAATTAACCAAGGGATTTATGGCTCTTATAATTATAAAAGCCTAGAGAAGATGTGAGTTTCCAGTGCAGTTTGACAGAGACATTGACCAAGGCTCTGACTCCATTTCTCTGCAGTTTCCTGGAGAGTTGTCATGTAAGGGTTTCGTCCTTGGGCTGCTCCTGTAATGGTGGCAAAATGGCTGCATAGTTCCTGCTTCACCTCACAGCACACTACGCAGAGTAGGGAGGAACAACGTTGACCAGGTATCCCCAGCCAAGGCCTTGAGGTTCTCACTGATTGGACCACCCCTGAGCCTGCACTGATCACTTGGCCTATATTCTGGATCAACTGTGACAGGAGGGAAGGATTCACTCTAATTGGCTAAGCTCACTGTTTCCATTAGCCTTTGCTACATAAAAAAATACTCCAAAATTTAGTGTCTCAAAACCACAACAATTTATTAGTTCATGAGTCTGTGGGTCAGGAATTTGGGCAGGGCTCAGCTGGGATGGCTCATTCTCTTCCATGTCGTGTTGGCTGGGCTCACTCACGCATTTAATGTCACTTGGCAAGTCAGCTTGGGGCCAGCCGGTCTTGGATGGTGTTGGTTCTATGTCTGCTGATTGTCTGGGCTGCCTTGGTTCTCTTCTGTGTGTCCTCTCCACCCTGCCAGCTGGGGCACGTTCTCATGCACATAGCACCTCATGAGGGTGAGAACAGAGGCTCAAGGACCCTTGACATCCAAACTGGAGACCTGTGCGACATAATTTCTGTCACATTATATTGGTCAAAGCAAGTCCCCACCTCTTGGTGGGAAGATCTGTAAGAATTTGTGATGGTTTAAAAACATCACACCCACCCTTAGAGCTGGGGGAGGGGGAACCAATTTCACCAAACCGCAAAGCTCCTGAACAGAATGGACATTAGGGGGAAAACTGGCCAGAGGCTGGAGAAGAGGCTAAAAGGTAGATTGAAATCAATTGTGAGGGGTTCTGTATGCCTTGCTAAGTGGAATTTATCATCTAGGCTTATGGTTCCCACCCTGTTTCTGTGACAACAAAATGATTCTGATGCATTTTCATTAGGAAACATGATTTAAAAGTGAGTCACCATGGCTGTTTTTCTCAACCTGAAGATTGGGCATGAATAATGTTTTTTTAGGGGGGGCTGCATGCTTCTTCCTCTTGGGGAGTGGGGCTGCCTTGGTTGTAACTCAGTGTTCCAGGCACTGGGGGGCCACTGATGTCTTGTTCCTAAGTGCAAGGGAGATTTCTGCTCTGAGACTCAGTCTTAAGCTGCTCCTGTAACAGCTCTGAGTTATACTCACACACCTTTCTTCATTTCCCCCAGTGTGCACATATGCTGCTAGTTTGGGATTTTCCTCTTTCCAGCAGCACATGATTCCCAGAAGCAACCTTTTCTTCCTGCTGGTCAGGTGCTTGGGGCCCAGTCTACTCCTGGGTGCTCACCATTCTCATTGCCATGGCTTTTTTTTTTTCTGCTTTCTGGCCTCAACCAGGACAGCCCTAGTCCATCCAATGTGTTTGGACATCAGTTAGGGAAATGGCTACTGCCCAATTCTCTTCACTCCCAGAAATTGCCTTTTTGCAACTGATTTGGTCTCCAGTGGCCAAATGAACATGAACGTGAGCATATTGACAAGGGTATCTTGTCAGTGCCATCCCTGTGACATATGAGTTGCAGCTCCAGTGAGTGTCCTGCCATGTGCACATATTTATCTCTGCTGCTGGGCTGTACACAACTTGTAGAAGAAACATGGGATTCAAATTGTTTGTGTTGAAAATAAATATTTTTTGAATGAGGGAATTAATAATAGATAAATAAACAAGATAACCATGTGTAGCATCCCTCTTGATGGAAAAGTTAGGGACAAGGAAAATGTCCCCTGGTGGATGACTTTTCTTGTATTCTCAGAGTCCTGGTTCCCAGTCAGGCACTAGTGCCAGGTGGTATCAGGCATCTTGATCTCAGATTCTCCCTTACCCTGGAGGTAATGGTTTTATCATTTCATAGTGGGGAACTGGAAGGATCCCTACAGAGCAGAACTTGTCAGGTGAAGCAACAGGTAAAGAAGGAAAGGTCGCCTATCTGATTTAGTGACAAATAGAGGGGGATAACTTTGATCTCGTGAGTTCCCAGGCCAATTAATTTCCCATTTACTACTTTTCTTTCATTTACTAGTCACGTGGTCTTGGTCAAGTCTCAGTTTCCTCACCTGTAAAATAGATATCATCACCTAATCTACTTTTTTCCTATTATTGCCATGAGGGCTGGAGTTCATGAAGATGCTGGGCAAACCATGTAGTGGGGTGAGAAGAAACAACAGAGATATGTCTTTAGGTGTGGGACTTTAGAGGATATTGTCTAAATGATGATGGTGGGATAGAATTGCATGAAAAATAGAGTTTCAATGCCTTCTACACTCTACCCTTTTCTCCAAGAGGCTATAATAAAATCTGGTCAGAAGGTTATGAGATCCCTGGTCAGGCTCCATCTCTCCCTAGATGGGGTTAAATCTAGTCTCATTGTCCTCTAGGGAGTTAATGGCGAATGAATCTTCTGCTACTCTTGCCTCTGTCCCTAGTGGCCACCTAGACCAGAGCTGGTACATCTCTATTTCATTGTCAGTAATGTTGTTGGACGAATGAGTGCATGGAGTCTTGGCTTCTTATAGTCTTAGTCATATTAGACAGAACTTCCCAGCTCTCTTGTTCTCTTTTCCAGAAAGAACCTTCCTCAGACTTCTAAAATGATGACCAGACCCCTGAAAAGCTACAATGTCAACCATCAGGCACTCTTGTACAAACATGTTCCACTGTCACATTTTCCTTTCAGCCTTAATAATTCCAAAGGGAAACCCAACTCAACCCAAGTGACTAAGGCAGTCCCTTGTAGAGCCTGTATTAGTTTCTTCCTTTCCCTCTCCCTTCCTCCCTCCTTCCCTTCCCCTTCCTTCCTTCCTTCCCTCCCTTCCTCCCTTCCTTCCTTCCTTCCCTCCCTCCCTCCCTTCCCCCTCCCTCCCTCCCTCTCTCCCTTTCTTTCTTCCTTCCTTCCTTCCATCTATATTGGAACAGACTTTAGAAATGAGTTTGTTACAGTCTGGAGCCCTGCCCTGCGAAGGGCTTAGCTGTAAATGATATGCTCTGTGATGAATTAAAAGACAGGAATCTTTGCAACATCGCTTGGAAGTCACTCCGTGAAGTCCTATGTTGCTTTGCCTCCTTAGCTTCCATGCCCAGAGCACCTTGAAGACAGTCTCAGAGAAGATACTAATGGGTCCATGTATGAGCTCACTTACCAGGACAGGAACATGTGGTGTTGCCTTGAGCCCAACTGCGTCTTCTGATCTCTTTGTCCCTGTAAGAAGGAGACTCAGACGTGAGGAGAAAAAGCAAATTGGAGATTGTTAGAGGTAGGAGCCAGGCAGCCTACTGGAGAATGTCCAGTCAACAGCCACAGAGCCCTGGTCAATATACAGTTGGCAGCAGACAGGTTTGGGATCAGGAGCAATCATGGGCATGAACTCCTCAGGCCAGATAGGACTAATGAGAAATGGAAGGGAAAATAAGAGAAGGAAAAAAGACATTGCAAAAGCAAGCTGCTTCTAGGCAAAGACTAGCAATTAGGCCAGGACTGGTTCCCAAGGCAGCCTTGAGGTTAAGCCTGCACAGGAGCCCAGTGGCCCCAGCTATGAAGGTCAGAAGTCACAGCTCATGGAGGCTCATGGTACATCCCTTGCACACCAGCCCAGGCTCCAGATTCTGTTCCACCCTGCAGGGCAGCACTTGTCCCAGCAGAAGAATACAGCTGAATACAGCCGAGACAAGCTTTGGGTGTCTGTCCACCTACCCAAGTACAGGCTGATCTCAGGAAAATGTCCTTCTGTGGCTTGTTTTTTGCCACTAATAGACTCTGTGACCCCGTGCAGGTCACTCTTGCTCTCTGGACCTCTGTCTTCTCACCTATTAAAGGGGGCATTGGAAGTAGACCAGCTCAAGAGTTCTTGTGGCCCTAATACTCTGAGAACACCTCTCTCTGCTCCCTGCCCAGTCTGTGCCCTGCTTCTGGCCCCCCTGGGTCCCCAGGTATTCCTCTTCCTTCCTTTTATAATTAAAATGTATACTTCACGTTCTTGAGCCTGGCTTCCCTTTGTTTCTTTTCTTACTGCCACACAGACATAGCTCATCCTTCCTGCATTTCAGTCTCTTGCCCTCTCTCTGTCCATTAACTATCTGTACTTAGTTATTAGCCAAAGTGTTCATTTTGATTTGTGCAGCTCTTTATAATTTGTATACCCCCTTCACAGAGCTTCTCTCATTAATCCTCACAAAAAAACTTGGCCTGCAGGAACCCCAAAGAGCTTCAGTCCCGTGGGTCACTGAACTTTGGGCTATCTTTTCTAAAGCAAGTCTTCTTATCCTGATGTTTATTTGAGCTGAACTAGTTTCAAATGAAAACTTGCTTCCATAGAGATATTTACAAATTACAACCCTTTTTCCCTCCATGGGAATTTATTAAATCTATTCCTTCAATATTAAAGCTTTAAACCAATTTATGTCTTGCTGGCTTGGGGGCTGTACCAGCACAGAAATCAGACTGTATTGATGTGACCCTGCCTCAGTCACCCACAGGGGAAATGTCCAGACTGACTGACCCAGCTCGAGGCCTGTGATGCCTTGAATCATTCTTTTCTAGGAGTCTCTGAAGGGGTTACTGTCCACAGTCCATCTCTAGAGTGAATGAGGAACAAAGTTCCTACAATTTATTAATCAAGGATGGAGAAGGCCTATTGGGGAAAAGTCCCTAGAGGGTCGGCAGCTGGTCCAAGGCACTGCTCTTTGGAGTTGGAGAGGAGCAGTTGGCTTTGAGGCAAGGCCCTGAACATGATCTCAATAAGGAAGAAGGGGTGGGGTGGGGTGGAATTCTCCTGGGAGCAGGAGTAACCTGAGGACATGTTTTCCTCAGGTCACCGAGGGAAAGCATGGTGAACTGTTCCCCAGTATCGCTCATCTTGCCCTGGTGCTACCTACTATTAGAGCCTTGTTCCTTTGCATTTCTTGTTAGAGATCTCATCTATGCCAGGCACTATCCCAGTGCTGAAAGTACAAAGTGAAATAAAACATAACTTCTAACCTCATGGAACTTCTGGCTTGTTTTGGAATTCCATAGGACTGATTGGCTGTGGGGTTAAATAATTAAAATCTATAAATGTTACCAGGATTCTGACTCAGGAACTGGGTGGATGCTCTGAAATACACTAGCTGCTTTCACATTTGTTACAAGGATGTGCTCCAACTTCTTTCCGAAGCCAACTGCTCTAGGCTCTGGGTCCATCCTCTCTCACCCTCTCATTTTTCATTCTTGCATTATTTTCCCCATTACATGGGATCATTCCAGTCAGCACACAGACATGTCTGGTACCCACTATTTGTAAGCCCTCCTTGATGTCTCACTTACTTCTGCTTCATAGGAAACTTGTCCACAGTCACTTTTTCCACTTCCTCTCTTTCCATTCTCAATCCACTCCAATCAGGTCAGGCAAACAACCCTTGAAGATGTCACTAATGGTCTCCTTGTTTTCAAAGCTGGAGGTTACATTTCTGGTCTCTTCTTACTTGGTATCTCCAGCATTTTTTTTTGACCTAGCTGACCATTCCCCTTTTACTTGAATTTCTTATCTTGTCTTTTAATGACTCCATTTTCATCACATTTTCCTCCGATCTCACTGGCCACTTTTTCTTAATTTCCTTTCCTGGCTCCTCTTTCTTTTCTGGACCTCTAAACTGTAAAGAGTCCCAGGGCTCTACCCCAGGCCCCACCTGTTCATCGCTGCCCTCTTTCTCTAGGTGAGCCTCTCTGCTGTCAGGGCTTTAAATATGCTGATTACTCGTAAATGTAGTTACCCAGTTGAGCTCCAGACGTATATTAAATTGCTCATTTCACACCTCCACTTAATACTTCACATGACAAAAACAGAAATTTTGATTTCTAGTTCTGTGGGTAAATAGCATAACTCTTTTCCATTCCACATAAGAACCTGACCTTCAAAGTGTAGCTCTGTTCTCCTGATGACCTGAAGCGGGTAAGAATGTCAACTATGTTACTAAGCAACATCTCTTATAGTAGAAGTGACCCCTGTTTGGTAATCTAAACATGGAGTGGGAGGAAGCATAAATGAACTGTAAATATCTGGTGGGAAAGCATGCTCTAGGGCTTCCCCCACATGTGGTGATTCCTGTAATTGCCATGAGCCTTCCTGGGAAACTGGAAGCTATGTCCTTAGAGTAATTACATAGATACTAGCTCCTTTAGGCAAAGAAGCTATTAAGCTAAGTAAGCCCCAGCACCTGACTGATATAGATCTGGAATCGTTGCATCTGGGCTGTCACCTGGCAAGAAGGTAGTTTCTGGACAATTGAATGGGCTGCTGTTGGACTGCTGTAAGGAACCTAAAAAAAGAGGAACCTTGTGATGTGCCCTGCTGAACAACTGGGATTTCTCTCCTGTATCCTTCTAAGAAGACCTGTGGCAAGTGTGACTGATGGTAGTCTTGTGAGTTTCAATTTTTAGGAGAGTCTAAGAAGACCTCATGTCATACCTATTTCTAACCCAGTATTGCACATCTCAGTAAATGGCACAAGCATTCATTCAGATGCTCAAGCCAAACATCTAGGAGTTTGATTCCATCTTTTTTTATTATTTTCTTAGTCCCAAGCTTTGCAAATTATCAGCAAATTGCTAGCTCTACTTCTAAAATATATCCCATATCCATTTATTTCTTGCCATCTCTACTATTACCTTAAATCAAACAATCAACATCTCGCATATGGTTTATAGCAATAGCCTGCTTCCATTCTTGGGCCCATCAACCCATTCTCCACACTGCAACCACAGTGATCTTTTAAAAACATCAATTACATTATGTTCCTTTCTTGCTGAAGCCCCACTCCCCTGGCCCACACCCCATGGCTTTCCATTGCACATAGATAAACTGTAAACTCTACTGAGATCTACAGACCCCACATGGTGGGGCCCCTACCTATGCTTCCAAGTTCAACTCCTGCCATTCTGCACTGTTGTTCACCATGCTCTAGACACACTACTTGCTCTCTGGCTTGTAATTTCTATTTCCTCCAACTGGATTGAACAAGCCCTACATCTTCCTGTGTAATCTTTCTTTTCTTGTGGTTTTAATTGTCACAACCAACTTGAATAGTGGGCTAAACAGTGACTGGAATGGAATTAGAAACAAGAGTTATGGAATTATGAGTAAAAAGGAAGGAGAGTTATAGAACAGATGATAAGAGGGGAGTGCGGAGTCAAAACTTAATTTTTGCCATGGAAGAGAGACTTGAGCATTTTTATGTCTCTGAGAGAGGAGCCAGAAAGAGAGAAATACGTGACATGGAAGGAAGTGGAATAACAAAAGAAGCAAATTCCCTGAGCCCCTTTTAAAGGTAAAATGCCTTTAAAGAGATAAGATATGTGACTCCTAAGGATTCTGGTTCCCACCTTGCTTCCTTTTTTCCCTATCACTTTGTGAACTTCTATACTATATTACAATTATCTCCTTATCCATCTATATGTAAACTGTGAGTTCAGTGAACAGAGGGGAGAGGTCTTAATCACAGTTGTATCCCAGTGCTGAACACAAAATAAAGGCTCTATAATTAATGAATAAATTTACCTGTTGCCTTTCTTTCTAAATGACATGTGTACCCCGAAGCAGCATGAATCCACTCAATAAATGAGTAAGAAGAAGCTATTAAAAAGAGAGGGGGCTGTGCAGGTAAAGGGGTGTGTTGATGACCTTGACATACAATTGGTAAAGTTCTTTTTTAAAAAGAAACTTTACCAAGTTTATGTTTTGAAGAGAAGGAGCAGGAGCAAACACAATCTATTTTTCTCTCCTCCCTTATGGTGTGGTCTACATTCTGGTACATTTTACAAAGCTATAATCAAAACATCTACATAATTGAATATTTTGTTTTATGAAACAGTGTTTGGAACAACTCCTTGCCATATCTCATATTCTCCATAATTATTATTATGAGAGCTGCAGAATATTCCATCTAGTTAATGTACTGAAATTTACTTCACTGTTTTCACTGTTCCTATTGTTGGACATTTAGTTGCTTTCATTTTCTGCTATTTTGGAGAAGGCTACAATGAAGAGCCTCATACATAGGGATTTGCCCTCCTTTTGAATTATCTCCTCAGTTTAAATTACAGTGAATCAAATTACTGGGTCAAAGGGTATGAACACTTTAATGATTCTCAATACATACTGCCATGTTCCTGCTTTGTATCCACTGTCAAAGGTATTCATCAATTCACTGTAAACAATGGTACTAATATTATTACATCTTCTTTGCCAAGTTAATTGATATAAAAACATACTTTGTTGTTCAATTTGAAATTTGCTGTAGCCTGAACATTTCCCCCTGTTTGCTTACTATCTACATTTTGTTGTTTATTTCATTTGCCATAAAGGGGGCATTTATAATATTTTTATATATTAGGGTAAACTTTTTATATATTATACATAATAATCCATTGCTCTAACATTTGAGACAAACACTTTTCCTGCTGTTTTCATTTGTTGGTTCTTATACTGAAGTTATATATTGATCTTTTCCTTTATGAATTCTTTCAAAGATCAGTTGCTATCATCTAAATGAACACATAAAAACTCTCAATTCTGTTTTGTGCAATTCATGAAAATTACGTTACTTAATAAATTTGTAATATTTATATATAAGATTTGGCTATAACTTGATGTTTCCCCAAACTGGTAATCCAGTGGCAGCTTGGAGTCTATAAGAGAGAGCAATAGGGAGCAATCTTGTTAAAAGGGAGGGTGGGTTCCTTGTCTTGAAGCTGCATTTCTACAACAAGCACATTGTTTTCACTGTTGCTGCATGTTGTGAGGTAGCTTTATGATGGTGGTGACCATGTTGGAGATTATGGACGAGAAAGGCTAAAGCTCTCCAGGTCAGGACTGCTTTTTGATTTTTGGGGGATCTAGGCATTTTTGCCTTCATAGGCTCCATAGGAAAAATATTAAAAACCGTATTTTATAACTGTTTTGTTGTAAATATGAATATAACAGGCTGGATTCATTATTATACGATTATTATTATTAATTTTCCTTTTTTCTTATTTTAAATGTTAAAATTAAAACATTTTTGTGGGCCCCTAAACTGTGCCTATTGCATCTAATTAATGAGTCAACCCTGTCCCAAAGCCACACTTATTAACTCTTATCAATCATCTATCTGTCATATCTAGCTATCTAATCTATCTATCTATCTATCATCTATCTAGATCTATCATCTATCATATCTGTCCATCTATCTGTCTATCTACCTATCTATCCATCCATCTATCATCTATCTAGATCTATCATCTATCTGTCTCTCTACCCATCTGTCTAAATAATTGGGTCTACTTCTTGCCTTTTCATTCAGTTTCTCAGATACACATTTCTGTCTATATCAGAATCACAGTATTTCAACAATAATTGTTTTTTTATTTTTAAAAATTTATTTTTTGAAGTATAGTTGATTTACAATGTTGTATTAATGTCTACTGTACAGCAAAGTGATTCAGTTATATATATATATGTATATACATTCTTTTTCATATTTCTTTTCCATTATGATTTATCACAGGATATTGAATGTAATTCCCTGTGCTATACAGTAGATCAGTTGTCATTTCTAAAAATATGAAATAACGTTCTAATATTGTTAGAGGTGATCTATACCACAGAGTTCTTTTCAAATCTCTTGACCACTTATTTTCAAAGTGAATCTTAGAACCCTTCTGTTTACTATGATAAAAAAAAAAACCCATTGAAATTGCATTGTGTTGGTAAGTTGTCTCAAAGAGACGTAACATCTTTATAAAGATACACAGCTTGGTATTCCATTCCAGCACCAGGATACCATGACCATGCTGCAAAGAGAGTTCAAGAGGAGTGGAGACAGAGGCAGGAAACAGGGTACCGAAGGACCTGCACTCTGGTAGGGTGATCTCACAACTAGGGGTGCTCAGTGAAGCTGGAACACAAGCTGCCATGAGTCAACATAGTGCCAGAAGTGGGTCACAAGCCAACACTGTAGGATACCTGCTAGTTTATTCTTCAGTTTAGGGAAAGGGAGTGCCTTTGGGAAGAAACTGGAGACCATGTTTTAGCCAAACCCACCTTCTTCTAATCTGGTGTTCTAAAGTGGCTATAGCTTGGTAGCCCTGAGTATCATATTACTTATGAGTGAGTTTAAAGGAGAAATTTTGTTTTTCATGTAGGTATCCTTGACAAAATAAATAGTGATAGAAATAGGGAAAAGAGATCACAGGGTGGAGGCTGACCAGTATGGAGCCATTTTGGATCATCATTCATGATCAGCTCACTCCTTTGCAATTTTTCTTATAACAGAAATATTGTATGTATCCTTATAATTTTCTAATATGAGGAACAGTCATTTTAGGATAGAGTTGCAAAATTCAGAGGCCTTCCTCCCCAAGTCCAAGTCTGTAGTGATGAAAATTAACAAGCACTGTACATCAAGCTAATGACTTACAAGCTAAACTTACAGGTGTTGTCTGCTATGAATAGATGTAACTTTAATATAAGGGCCATTAGAGTAAATTGAGTAACTTTAATGTAGAGAGAATTTGGATGTATATCATGTTTTATAAATCACATGCAGAGAATACACTTGGCAAGCTATTCCCCTAAAGGACCTAGATTAGGAAGATTTCTGTGGCTCTAAGAAAAAGGTGAAAGGTAAATTATCTGAAACTTCAAACTTTCAAAATTTCAAGGACAATATTTTACTTCAATTTTAATGTTATGAGGGATATTGGAGCACCTTGTTGGAAAACCTACTTGTGGGTCCATTCCTGCCCACTTTTCACACTCGATAGTATACAGTTACCTTTGTACCCAGAGATGCCTTCCCCCTCCAGGTAAATCAAATAATCATCTACATACTTACTGGGGGATGACACATTAGTTTCTAACACTGATTAATGTTAGTCATTTCATGTATATATATCAACAACAAAAAAACCCATCCAATATATGAGGGACCTCAGCAAATTCAAAAAGAGTGGCCAAGCTGAATAAACAGAGAAAATTTTCCTTAATGAAATAGGAAATTCAGTTTAAACTTATCGTGAACTGGTCGCAGTCCCAGACAGCAAATAGAAACAAATGTTAATTATCTCTTGAAGATTTAAACCCAGACCAATAAAAATTTCCATTGATTAAGTACCAATGAACACAAGCTAAAAATTGAAAAATCACAAAAATACCCACGGAAGAAGTCATCATAAATAAGAGTCATCAGAAATAAGAAACTGAAAAATCAGACCCACAAATAATGCAGATACAGGAATTTTTGGTTTCAAAACAAAACAAATTTGTCCAATATTGTTAAATAAATTTTAAAATGATGTTAAAATTTTTATTAGCTTGGGATACCACACGCTGGGTGGCTTAAAGGACAGGAATTTATTTTCTCACAGTTCTAGTTGCTGGGAAGTTCAAGATCAAAGTGCCAGCTGACTTGGGTTGTGGGATGGGGAGTGTGATGCCCAGATCCCAACTCAAGTGATGCTCAGGAATTTGCTCTGGCAAGCATGCAGCATCTCTCCCAAAAGAAGCTTCTCATTCTGGCTCCAAAGGTGACTTTGGGGATTATGGAATCTCTTGTTCCTTCTCTAGAGACATATACCTGCCTCCTGGTGTCACCCTCTAAAGTGCTTCTTGATCTTGGCTCTTAACTGACACTTAATGCAGGTGTTGGACTTAGACCCATTTTCCTGTCCCTGACCCTTTTCAATCTCTGACCTCCTCTTCTTCCAAGTTCAGTGCACAATTCCTTAAGTTCTCCTCACTATGCAGTCCCAAACAGGTACACTTAACTATAACAGCTTGTATAAGGGATCTGTTCATCATTCTTTTATGTAAAACACAGGTATTAAGTTATTAGCATCCTCCAAGTACTGAGTGCTATATGAGGCACTCTGGAGACTGCAAAGGAAAAATAGATTAATAGTCCCTGCTTCTAAGATACTTAAAGTTTAAGAGAGGAGAGGGAGATGTTAACCAACTATACTATCATGTATTCAGAGCTATAATCAAAGTGTTGTAAACCTTGCTGTTTGGAGTGTGGCCTTCAGTTGAACAGCATTAGTGTCACTGGGGAGTTTGTAAGAATTACAGAATCTCTTGCCCCAGCCCAGACCTACTGAATTAGAATCTATATTTTAATATAATGTGCACATGAGTCACCTGGGGATGCCAATGCTGCTGGTGCATGGATCACGCTTTGAGGCGTGAGGTTGTAGAGTACAAAGAAAAGGATAATTCTGCCTAGCTGAGTGAAGGGATAAGGGTGTCACAGAAAGCATCACAGAAGGGGTATCATATGCATAGGGCAAGGAAGAACAGAGAAAACTTTGCTTAGCAGATTGGGAGAGAGGACAGGTGGATGGGCAGTCAGGCAGAGGAGATAACACAAATAAAGACATAGGGACATGAAAAGTATATTTGGAGAATGGTAAGTAGTAATTGTATTGGAAAAATGGATGAAGACGAAGTTGAAAATATAGGCTGGGACCGTATTTTGAGAAATCTTTTATGCTACGAAAAAGACAGTAGAAAACAGGGATTCCAGAAGTTCTTTGAGTGGAGGAGCAACAAGATCATATCTGTCTCATTGAAGTGAAGAGGGTAGATTGAATGGGAGAAAGCCAGACCACAGCAAGAAGCCAGGAGGAGGTTACTGTAATAATTCAGGCATGAAATAAATAAGAGCTGGAACTAAGACAATGGTTGTGGGAATTGCAGATACTTTGAACTAATAAGTTTGTATTAATTTGTTACGCAGCAGTAGATAACTAGCTCACATTTTACTACCTGGAACTGGGATCCAGAAATATTTAAGAATGTGAGAGCAGTAATGAAACCAGAGAAAAGGCAGTGGCTGGAAGGGTTTTGAAAAGCATGTATGAGAAAGTGCAAATTTCCTTGAACAGACTTTAGTAGAAATCTGGACTTTCAGGATGCTAATGGTGGGGATTAAAAAGGAAGTGAGGAACATGTTATTAGAACCTGGGGAAGGAAAATCCTTGTTACATAATGACAGAAACTTAGCAAAATTACCTCCAGCAGTTATGTGCAAAGAAGAAATTGTAAGTGATGAACTTTAGATTTTACAGCTAAGGAGATTTCCAGGGAAAGTGTAGAAGGTGCCACCTGACTTCTTCCTGTCATTTATTAAACATGGGAGAGGAGAGCGATAACTTGAGGGAGGAACAAAACAGGACGTAATGATTTTGAAAAATCAGCCTCTCCAGATGGCAAAAGATGTTAAGGGATTCACTGTTGGGAAATCATGCTCTGGAGCAAAGGCTGAAGCTATTAATTATACCTTTTCTAAAATGTCATAAAGATCAAAAGTCAGAGTATTCAGCCACACTCAGGATTCTTTCAAGAGATTCAGAGTGCACCTCACAGATCTTTTCAATTGTGGATGAGGAATGTCACCCATCATATCAGTAAGCAAAGGATGTTGGGGCCAACAAGCCATCAGCTACTGCAGTTGCCCCTGTGCACCCTGAGGAGATTCAGGATGGAGGAAAGCAGGATGCTGGCCCTAGGTAACTAAGGTGCATATCAAATGGATGATTTCAATGAGCCCGGACTCTTGCATCTTCCCATACATAGAAAAGAGCTAAATTCATTAACTTGAGATGACTGTTTTTAATTAACAGTAATCTTTTGATGTTCGGACTACCTGGTTTTGTTGCAAAAACTCCTATTTAAAAAAAATTATTTATTTTATTTTTGGCTGTGTTGGGTCTTCATTGCTGCTCATGGGCTTCCTCTAGTTGTGGCAAGCGGGGGCTACTCTTTGTTGTGGTGAGCGGGCTTTTCATTGCGGTGGCTTCTCTTGTTGCGGAGCACCGGCTCTAGGCGTGCGGGCTTCAGTAGTTGTGGCACGCAGGCTTAGTTGCTCCATGGCATGTGGGATCTTCCCGGACCAGGGCTCGAACCCTCGTCCCCTGCATTGGCAGGTGGATTCTTAACCACTGCGCCACCAGGGAAGCCCCCCAAACTCCTATATTTTAAATTAATTTTTATTGGAGTATAGTTGATTTACAATGTTGTGTTAGTTTCTGCTGTACGGCAAAGTGAATCAGTTATACATAATACATATACCCACTCTTTTTTAGATTCTGTTTCCATATAGGTCATTACAGAGTATTGAGTAGATTTCCCTGTGCTATACAGTAGGTTCTTATTAGTTATATATTTTATATATAGTAGTGTGTATATGTCAACCCCAATCTCCCAATTTATCCCTTCCCCCCTTTCCCCTTTGGTAACCATAAGTTTGTTTTCTACATCTGTGACTCTATTTCTGTTTTGCAAATAGGTTCATTTTTACCATTTTTAGATTCCACATATGAGTGCTATTGTATGATATTGTCTTTCTCTGTCTGGCTTACTTCACTCAGTATGCAGTCTCTAGGTCCATGCATGTTGCTGCAAATGGCATTATTTTGTTCTTTTTAATGGCTGAATAATATTCCACTGTATATATGTACTACATCTTCTTTATCCATTCCTCTGTCGATGAACACTTAGGTTGCTTCCATCTCCTGGCTATTGTAAATAGTGCTGCAGTGAACACTGGGGTACATGTATCTTTCTGAATTATGGTTTTCTCTATATATATGCCCAGGAGTGGGATTGCTGAGTCATATGGTAGCTCTATTTTTAGTTTTTAAAGGAACCTCCATACTGTTCTCCATAGTGGCTGTACCAATTTACATTCCCACCAACAGTGTAGGAGCACTCCCTTTTCTCCATACCCTCTCCAGCATTTATTGTTTGTAGATTTTTTGATGATGGCCATTCTGACTGGTGTGAGGTGATACCTCATTGTAGTTTTGATTTGCATTTCTCTAATAATTAGTGATGTTGAGCATCTTTCCATGTGCTTCTTGGCCATCTGTATGTCTTCTTTGGAGAAATGTCTATTTAGATCTTCTGCCCATTTTTGGATTGGGTTGTTTGTTTTTTTGATATTGAGCTGCATGAGCTGTTTGTTTATTTTGGAGATTAATCCTCTGTCGGTCGCTTTGTTTGCAAATATTTTTTCCCTTTCTGTGGGTTGTCTTTTTGTTTTGTTTATGGTTTCCTTTGCTGTGCAGAAGTTTTTAAGTTTAATTAGGTCCCATTTGTTTGTTTATTTTTTTTAATTTTCATTACTCTAGGAGGTGGATCCAAAAAGATCTTGCTGCGATTTATATCAGAGGGTGTTCTGCCTATGTTTTCTGCTAAGAAAAAACTATTATATGTCAGCTCCTCCCTTACCTCTTTGGAGAAGTCCCTCAGAGTTATCTGAAAGGCTGCCTTCTAGATGTAAGTCCTTAGCAAGTTGGCCAAATAAAACATAATTCTCAACTTTTAGGTTATGCTTTTTTTTTCAGTTGACACAATCAAGTCAGAAAGTCTGTAGGAGACTTAAGAGCATTGTCCCTCAGCTATTTTGGCAGGAGCCATGGATAGAGAATTGGATAGAGAAGTTTGCTGTTAGTGTATAGAAGTGCAGCCACTTCAGCTGATTCCATATGACCTATAGACAGGCCCAGCATTCCTTGGGAGCTTCCCAAGTCAGGTGTATGGGATACTGCTTTCTGGTTTTGCTAGGGTTTTGTGGAATTGCCTTTGCGTTCCCAGGTCATGCCCTAGGCCCAGTCTTCACAGGACTAAAGGAAGAATAGCCTTAGTGATCCTGCCTGATCTGGCATCAACTATTCTCAGCTCTGGAATCCTCAGCTGTGGCTCCTGGACGTTCTGCCATCTCCAGAAACCCAGTCATCAGTGATCAAGGGTACAGCTCTCTAGCGAAGCTGGTCTTCCTTGGTGAGGCTCTGTGATGGTATGTGCCATACAACTGCCACCTTACAAGCTCATTTTTCTTCCAGTTTTAAATCTGCCATCCTTCATGAGACTTTCAATAACTTTCTGTACCTGTATAGAAGACTGATAGTTCTCATTGGCAGAGGGGAAATAATTGACTTGACTTGGATCCAATGATTGACCAACTTATTCAGGCTCTTCTTACTTACTCTTACTTCTCTAGTTTCTTTGTTCACTTGACAGAATCCTGTTCATTTTTAGAGATGTGATATGATATCACATCCCCAGGGAAGTTTTTAAAAATCTAGATCAGGTTAGACTATAGTCCCCCTGTGCCTACTCCAAAGATAGCATTTAACACAATGGGTTCTAATTGCTTCTTTCCTAAATGCTGCAAAGACTTACTATACCTGACACCACGTTAAGTGCTACAACAAAGAGCAAAACAGATGTGGTTCCTGTGTGAATGGGACTCTCAGTCTAAGAGGAAATAGATATTAATAAAATAATAAATCTGAATGTATAAACTAAACCTGAAATAGTGAGCTGAAAGAAAGGTATATCCAATCTTTGAAATCAGATAAGAAAGGAATGTAACCTAGACTCTGGGAGTGGTCATCTGGGAAGGCTTCCATGAGGAAGCAATGCTTAGCTGAAATCTGAAATATAGAGTTACCTGGGAATAGAGAAGATATAAGGACTATAGAACAAAGAAACAATGTGAAAAGGCCCCGTGTAGGAAGAACATGCAGGTTCTGACAAATTGAAAGAATACCAGTGTAATTGGAACTAAAGTGGGAGGGAGAGCATGGTAAGAAATGAGGCTGGAACAATAGTCAGGTTTCACATCATCCGTAGCTTTGTGGACTATCTTAAGGGTTTTATACAGGACCTGGCAGATTGTTGACTCTCTTTACAAAGGCAAGAAACCACTCCTACAACCTTCCTAGATCCACAGTTTAGCCAAGCTCTCTAGGAAGCATCTAGAGCACCCCTCTTTATGGAAACAATTAATCTCATCATGGTCCTGGCGGGCCTGAGTAGGAGAGATGAGGCCCAGATTTATAGTTCTTGGGTCGGGGCGCTACAAGAGAAAAAGGCAAGACGTTTGTTAGCTTTACCAATCATTTATGTGCAGCAGCTCCTACAGGAGTATCCAGAAAAGTTTCACCAAGAGTAGAAACATCTGAGGACCCAAATAATTGCAGGGCCTTCTCCCCTACCCCAGATACATTCTTGAGAATGAATAGGTAATTGTCTAGAATGAATCTAGCTAATGAGATGGCTAAATCCAACTAGGGACTTCATAGTAAAGAAAATATGATTTACTTTAAATCTCCAACGATTAATACCTTCAGAAGTGTGGTCTCACTCATAGCTAATTCTCCCTGGATATTTTGCCCAAGAATGAATTTCTTGAGAACCCAGTGAAGCAGGAGAGGAAAGAAAGTGAATTCTGCTCACTGTTGGAGGAATTTTCTGAAAGTCAGAATGATCCAAAGATAGAATGAGCTATATCAGGAGATGGTGACATCAAAATTTCAAAAGTAAGCTAGTAGACCACTTCGGGGTGTTATAGAGTAATTCAAGCATGAGGGTTGTGCTACACGATCTTATTGGTTTCTTCCCACCATGAGAATCTTAGAGGCAGAAAGAATGATGTGAGAGTAGCTACAGGATGGAGAGCATTGAGAACTCAGAGAGAGAAAGAGGCTCTGATAAAAAGCACTCAATAATGAGGAGGAACAGGACTTAATTTTGTTTGGAGTGAAAGCCACTTATGCCATTGCACCTAATATGATCTGGGCTTGGGAACCAGGGGAAAGAAATCTGACTGCATCCTTTCTGGGAACTGTGACTTCCAACTTGAACTCAGGTCTGCTTATCTAGCCAGCTTCCCTTGAATGTGTTTTCCAGGGAAAGCACTAAAGTTATCATGGTTTGGATGCATATTAGTTATCTATTACTGTGTAGCAAATTATCTCAAAACAGCAGCTCTGGAGAACAAAAACTTAATATCACATACAGTTTCTGAGAGTAGGTTCTCTGGGACAGGCTCAGCTGGGTGGTTCTGGCTCAGGGTCTCTCTTGAGGTTGTTGTCTAGCTGTCAGCTATGCCTACAGTCATATCCAGGCTCAAAGGGAGCTAGAGAATCCACTTCTAAACTCACTCATTTGGTTGTTGACAGGCCTCCATTCTTCACTGGCCATTGGTCAGAGACCTGCATTCCTTGACACACAGACTCCTCCATAGCCTGCTTGAACAGCCTCGTTTCATGGCATCTGGCTTCCCACAGAAGAAGTGATTCAAGAGGGAGAGAAACTGAGCAGGTAAGTGAAATAGTGCCCCCAAAGGAAGCAGGACATGTATCTAGAATATATTAAGATCTTTTACAACTACATAGTAAGAAGATAAGGTGTCCAATTAAAAATGGGAAAAATAGTGGAACAGGAACTTCATGAAAGAATATAAACAAATGGCCAATAAGCATATGAGAGGATATTCAATTATCAGTAGTTATTAGGGAGATAAAAATTAAAACTCACAATTAGAATCTGCTACAGTATCATAAGAATGACCAAAATTATAAAGGCTGAAAATACCAATCATTGTCAAGGTTGTGTGCAGCAAGTTAAATGATCTGACATTTATGCTGGGAGTGTAAAATGGCAGAACCATTTGTAAACTGGCAGAGTCAGTTTAGTCATAACAGACATTTACCATATAACTTTTAGCTATTTATCCAAGAGAAATGGCTTCAACTGTTCCCAGAAATATTTATACATGAATGTTCATAAGAGTGTCATGCATAATAACCAAAACTGAAAGTAATGCATCTGTCTGTCCAACAGATTTTAGTATGCAATGGAATACTACTTAACCCCTCCTCTACAATCCTTGAGAATTAATACTCAATTAATATCCAATTAGTTTCCCAATAACTATATAATGATATATGCAACAGTATAAATAAATCTCCCAAACAAGATGCTGAGTGAAAGGAGCTAGATAAAAAAGAGTACATAGCATATATCTATCAAAAAATGAATTCACAGTGATAGAAATTACATCAGTGATTATGAGAGGCAGGGGTTTGGAGGATATTGACTTCAAAGTGGCATGAGGAACATTCTGAGATGATGGAAATATTCCATACCTTCTATTGTTGTGATGGTTACATAGATTTTATGGTATACTTTCGGTAAAATTCATGGAAATATAATTCATCTATATAATTTTATATTATCTAATTTATACCTTATGAAAGTAGATTTTAAAAGTAAAAAAAAAATCCCTTAATAATATGTAAAATTAAATGTTTTTAGAAATACAAGGGGCTAATTCACAGAGACAAAAATAACACTTGGAAACTTTACTGCCCTCTCTTAGTCTTTGCAAGATCAACTACCCAGGCAAAAATAATATATAAGAATAATGTAATTAATCTTTTAATTATATATGCATAGATATATACATAGATAGATACTGATATAAAAGTTTTTAGCTCAGGGAAAGTACTTTATTTTCTGTTATTTTTATAATATTTGTGAGAAAGGACCATATAATATGCCTCAAAGAAAATTTAACTAAATTTCCCAAGTGAAAAATTATAGAGATCACTTTATCAAACCTCAATGCAAAAAACCTGGAACTAAATAACTGAAATGTAATTTTAAAAGCTATTTTAAATTTGAAATTTCTCTACTAAGTAACTTTTGAGTTAAAAGTAGATAGCAAAAGAAAAATTAAAGATGATTTTAAAAATGACAACTTTACTTCTCAAAACATGATGCTTATTTTCCTCTGAGTTCATCTTAAAGGTGAACTCAGAGGAAAATAAGTCAGAGTTCATAGAGTTTTATAATTTATTTATTAACTCAACAGATATTTATTGAAGGGCTACCATGTTCTAGAAATTTTTCTGTGCTCCAGGGATATAGGTAAATATCCATATAACTTCCTTCATAGAGTTACATGCTAGTGGAAGTACATAGACCAAAAAACCCTACTAAATATGTAACATTTTAGATGGTGATAGGTTCCATGTGGATAAAATAATGGTAAGTTCTATATGGATAAAATAAAGCTGAATAAGGTGGGTAGACAGTGATCAGAGCCATTTCATATATAAGCATACAGGAAAGCCTTTTCTGAGAAGGTCATGTTTCAGCAGAGTTCTGAAAGAAAGGGAGCGAGTCAGTCATGCAAACATTGAGGGAATAGCATGCTAGGCAGAGAAAATAGTAACTGCAAAGACCCAGAGGAAGATGGGAGTGGAGCAAGCAATGGGTCAGTTGGCAGGAGATCTGAGAAATATATAGGGTATATATAGGGTCAGGTCATGTGGTATCTGTTAGACTACCATAAGAAAAATACAGGTACACTACATCCAGAATGAAAAAGAAGATATAACCTCAAATATGAAAATTTTAAATTATAATGAAAAAGTATGATTTGCTAATGCATGTAAAAATTTTAAAATTAAAGTTTCACAGAAATATATATAAATCAAGAATATACAGAATAAAATAAAATAGTAGAGTTGAATAATCTTGAAAAAATTAAAAACCTTGCAAGGAACTATGTTATAAAAAGAACTCTGTGAGAAACTTTTACAGGTGAATTACATCCAGCTTAAGGCAGAGATACTTTTCACGCTATTTGCACTGATTTAAAACAGAAAAATTTCAAGTTTGCCAACTCATTTGATACCATTGGCATAGCCCCAATTCTAGACTTAACAAAGGTAGTACAAAATCCTAAATAAGTCACAAGCAAATTGAATTTGGAAATAAATTTTAATACATATCCTCTGACCAAGTGGAGTTTATTAAGAAGCCACTGCAGTGCCCCAAGTGTTTACTCTGTGAGATGGGGACTCAATGGAGTATTCTGTACTTAAGGGAGACATGGTCTGACCTGCTTCATGTACTACTGTGATGAGTAAAGAATGAATGGGAGCAAGGGTCATAATTCTATGTGTTTCTGAGGAAATAGCTAGAATCAGTAGGTAGTAGGAGATGACTTTTCTAATTAAAAAACCCCTCTTAACTGACTGCCCACCAGTGAAACTTGCTGCTGAGTCACCTTGGAAGTTACAGTCAGCAGTTTGTCACCGGCATTTCCAGCAAATGCCAAGGATGTTGACACTGGGGGATTTATGTATTTAATAAACCTTTAGACCCTATGACATCCCAGACTCCTTCCAATACCGACCATCTCCGATTCTACAGCATGTATCACCTCAGTCTCCCGCAGTTAGAATATAAGCTCCATGAATGCAGGGGGGTTTGTCTGTTCTGTTCATTGCTCTGGTCCTGGAGCTCAAATAGGGTCAAGCATATAGCAGACACTCAATGATTATTTGTTAAATATAGGAATGTCTCTGTTAAACTTATTGCAGGACCTGAGCAATGCACTTTTCTTCTCTGCACATCAGAGAGTAAAAAGTTGGATTCGATGGCATCTGATGATCTTTCTAGGTCTGCCAGTGTGTGATCCCCTTTCAAACTGTGAGCTGTTGTTCTAAAGGGCTTTGAAGGCTATGGGGTGTATGAAGGGGTGCTGTTGGGAGGAAAGGCAGGGGTGGGTAAGGGCAAACCTGAGTCAAGGAGAAGAGAACAGATAACTCCTGGGGCTGAGGACCAGGGCACTCTCTGAAAAGAAATGTGAATGTCTCTTTGAGATGCAGAGGGTTCTAATTCCAGTGAAGGTGTTTCACTAGACACTGAGGATAGAGGATACTGAGGACCCACCCCAAACATGGTATCATTGCCTCATTTGAGCCAGCCTGGTCAACAAAGTGTCACGGGTCCCTGAGGTTCTCATGGGAAAAACAGCATAAATAACAGCAGGGACTCCTTTTAACTGTATCAAAAATATATTTTTTATCTTGATGAAGTACACAAATGAGAACATTTCTTTAAAGAGAGAGTTCCATTGAGGCTCAGTATTACTAGGCATCCCAAGGCACCCACAAGGCAGCGATTTCATGTGCCCCTGAGGTTTAGCAGAGCAGCCAACAGGTTGGCTGACAGGGCCCAGATTTGCTACCAGATAAGCCAGTGAGACATGCGTCATATTTATAGAATACAGAATGAACTATAAAAAAGATGCATATTGGGTAATTACAGTGATTTTATTCTGCATTTATCTTTAGTTTATTTCAAGCAAAAAGGAGTGTTTTCAGTATCAGAAGGCATGCATATATGTGTGTCTTCCATGCTATTTCAGGAGCAGTTCCACGTGTAGATGTATTTCTGATGTATCTGTGAGGAGGAAGGTGATCTCCGCGTCTTACTCTTCCGCCATCTTCTCTGCTCTCCCTCCTTACTGTATCTTCGCTATTTCTTTTCAATAAGTTGCTTTCAGTGCAAATTAAAAGAAATGGAGTTCACCTCCTTGGTGACCTAGGAGAAAAAAAAAAAGTAAGAACTAGAATATTATTACTTATTAGCAGTGAAGCTCTTGTCATGTATTATCTCAATTACTTTTTATATTAATGATACAGGTAGGTAACTTATTGTTGCTTTCAAGTTATATGGGGAAACAGGCTCAGAGAGAGTCAGGTCCATGGTCACATAGGAAGTAGAGGACAAACACAGTATTTGAACCCAAGTCTATGCTCTGAATCCAGATGTACATGACATTGTAGAGAATACTCCCAAAGGGTAGTGTCTTTGCCTTTCAAACTAAAAAACTAGAAAAGTCACAATTATAACTGTAGGGACCAGTGCTTTAAATGAATAGGATCTATATTTCCTGGCAGATCATCTCAGAGTCACTTGGAGACACTGAAAAAAACCAGAAATGGACCCAAATTCTAGGTGCTCTAGCTATTGGGACTCTGTTCTTTCTCTAGACACTGTGGTTAGCACCTTCACTGTGGATTTTTTTTTACAATACAGGACCAGGGAGGGTCAGACTGTGGCCTGCACTCCTGCAATACCCAGCCATCTGCCCTGCCGTCTGAGGTACTAGCGTGGTTGTCTTCTTCCTGGAGTCATTTCACTGCTCAGGCCTGCAGGTCGCTGCGGCGCCAGCCAAAGGCTTTGGAGCCCACGTTGGTGGGCGTGAAGTTGTTCTTAACCACACTCTCAGACCTGCTCAGCTAGCCTGCCATCTTATGGCTCACACAGGTCGCAGTGTTACAGGATCTCTTCTGGGCAGTGATGCTGATCTGCAGGATAGAGAAAAAGAAAAGGCCTGTAAGTGAGAGGCTGAGGGCAGGTGCTACGCCATGGGACCAACATGGTAAAATTACTGCTCTGAGAGGCACCAATGAACTTTAAATATTTTTCCTAAACACAAAATCACCACAGACAATTATAGGGCATTAGGGAAAATGCCACAATCACTCCCCATAGACGTTTCCAAGGGTGTCAGAAAACCCAAACGTGCTCTGGGCAAGAAGCCATGGAACACAGAACTATAGCAGCCAGTCTTTTCTGTACAAGTAAACGAAAGCTTAACCAAGGCTTAGGTGACTAGAGAGATTATCTTGCCACATCCAACCTCATTCTTAAAGACTGTCTAGAAGATGCATCCCATTCACAAGGTACTGAGTACTCCTTAGGAAAAGGAAAATTCCCCTGTCCTCCTGGAAGAGGGAGCGAGTTTGCAGCATCAAGTCTCAGAGGTGCTTAGTGCTCCTGTTTTTGTTACCTGAGGTTGTTCACAGGGACCACCCACTATGCCCTGACTCCAGCTACCCGGGGCTAAAGCTACTTGCCAGACAGGTCCCTGTATCCATGAAGTGTGGGATGTGGCCAGAGCAATAACCACCACAGCTCAGCGGTTTTTAGAAATATACTATTATTCCCCCAATGAAAGCCATTTTCAGAAGCAGGACGGAGAATCTTTGCTATGAAATCCACAGGTACTCACAGGGCTGCCCTCTCTCTCCTGATCTCTTCCTGAATGATTCTCTCTGGCCTGCTCGCCCTCCTCCCAGCTGATGTTCCAGACATCCACTGCCACAAAGAATGCCACTGATACTAGCCCAAAGAGCAGCCAGAGAAGACCACATGCATCAAGTTATAGGAACAGAGGAATTAGAAAGGAGAGGAAGGGGTTGAGTAGGCACCTTGAGGCATGCCAACATGAGGGGTCATGGTCTTTCTCCAATACTCTGGCCATAACCCATTTCTTGCCAGGCATTCTGACCCCAGTTTTAGTTAAGGGGAATGTGTAAAACTTGTTGAGGTCCTATGTGTATGTGCCCAGGACACAGGTACTCAGATTATTGCACTGCTTAGTTCTGGACTTGTCCAGGCTACAGGGAAAAGTCAGGCTAGACAATACCATGCACCAGGGCTGCCCCTGCAGGCAGTCATGCAGAAGGTTAGAATAGGGAGAGGGCACCTGGAGCAAAAACAGAGGGGCAGGAATGGGGGCGGCTCACGCATCCTCCATTAGGAGAACACAGAGGTTCACTGAGCCAGGGCAGTGTGGGGAAGGGCTGCGGGGGGAAGGGGTGACTTTTTCTGGTATTGCACATGCTGCTCAGTCCTTCTTGCTCTGCAGAGAGGTTCTCAGGGCAGATACAGGTGCAGCACATGCCTCTGCCCAGGTACGGCCAGGTCAGGAGCTGGTGTGAGCTCCAAGCTCAGGGTGCACAGGGAGGTGGGGCTGGGGAAGGGTGTCTGGTCCAGTGAGAACATGCACATCTCCACAGATTCTACACACCTAAAGGCCCTGGACCTACCTCAGACACTGTGCTACCTGACAGCATCCTTTGTAAAGGCTCTGGCTTCACCTTGCAAATGTGCAATGAAGATGCCTTGCAGGTGTGAAAGAATATCATGTGCAGGTTAACAAGGAGGGGCTAGATTTCTAAAATCCCCTGAGATACATGGGATTCATTCCCTGGCTTTACTTTACGAGGCTAAACTCCTCCAGTGCTGGGAGGTACCCTCAGTACTGCCAGACAATTTCCGGAGTGAGGGATTCCACAGCTTCCCCCACTGCTTTTAGAAAGGGATCTTTGTACATGTGGTGCAACCATAGTTCCTTCACATGACCTGTCTTCAGTGGAGCCTGTAGAAGAGCTGGGCCCCAGGCCAAGGTGAACAGTGACTGCTTGCTGGCTCCCTATCCAGCTATGTTCTCTCCTACCTGTCAGGATATATCTTCCTGGTAAGCCAGGGGAGAGGGTAAGTGCTGAGCAGAGGGCAGAGCCTTACCTGAAGCCCTCCTGTCTCTTGCTTCAGCTCACGGGCCTTCATCTGCACATAATCATTCATCATTGCAGCCAGTAGTAGGCGCATTTCCTTATTGGTGAGTGTAGCGGGATCAAAGCCATTCTCCAAGGCCCACCTAGGGAAGGGAAGCAAGCCCAATCCTGGCTCTGAGTCCCTGCCTACCCCCACCCCCAGGATAAGCAGCCAGGTTTCCTGGTTTCTGCATCTTCCCCTGAGGATGTGGCTGCCCCAACTGCCAACGGAAGAAATGAGGCCACTGTCTGTCCAAAAATGCTGCTTCACCAGGAGTTAGGCTCTGGTGTGACCTCAAAGAAGTGGTTTGCTGGCAACTGATGGTTAGATTTTCAGGAATTTTTTGAGCTTAGTGTTAAATGCAGCCATTATTAAAAATTAAATGATAATGATAATTTGAATCTGAAAATGGTTTCAGTTTAATAAATATAATTTGAATGAGGATGAGAAATTAGATGAATAGATCACATATCAGATTTAATCACAAATTTATTGGCCAAGTAGTTAGCAGACTAGGATGAAATCCATTTCTCAAATTGTGGTTAAGTTAGTAAATAACTTTGCTAAAGATAAAAGTGTTTGATAAAAAGCAACAAAAGTATGTTGTGAGGTTCAATGAGTTATATGAAATTTATAATAACTAGTACTATATATCTTATGTTTATTTGTAAACTGTGTGCTACACATCTTTTTATGATAAACTTATATATAAGTGTACATTTGTACATTACCACCACCCATCCCCCCACCTCCACCCACCAGGAGCCAGTTGCTAAAGATTCAGCACAAGCACAACTGAGAACACAGAATTGTATGATTCCAGGGGCCATGGGAGGTGAGAGCGCTCCTGGCAGGGCTGTCTCACCTGAATGGCGCTGCCTGCAGCATACCTGCCTGGTTTAGGACCAGAATGCTGAGGACCAGGAATGAGGGGAACTTCCAGAAGCCCATTGCACCTTTCTGCAAGGGAAAAATGACATCACCACCTGCAGCAGTTCAAGTTCTGTGAGCCCACAGACCCAGGCTCTGATCCTGTCTCTGACTCTAACTCCCTGGCGTCCTGACTTCAGGCTGGACATGTCACTTCCTTTCACCATCATTTCCTTCTCAGCAAAATGGACTGCTGGAAGATCCAGTAAGCCTGTAGCATGCTTGGCTTAGCAAAGAAACCTAGTGGGACAACTGGGTGAGGAGGTCTCAGTCCGTAGCCCCCTCCCTGTCACTCCACACATTCTCACATACAGCCTGTTGGCCAGGACTCCTGGAGGACAGACTCCGAGTACCTGTCACCGCAGCTTTTCCCACTGTGCAACCAAGAGCTGTCCTCCTGGTGTGGGGCTTTTGCTCATACCTGGTTGGGGGAGGTGGGTAGGGAGGACATATCTCTGTGGTTGGAATCCCTGAGAAACTGAAGAACCAAATTCTACTGCTCAGCTGCTTCACACTTTGGCAAAGAGTACCCTGTGAGAAGCAAGCTGGCAGAGTCTTAATTTGGAACCCAGGACTTAAATGGGGGAAAAAGGTTCCCAGAACCTGCCACTGGGGCTTGCGTTTAACGGTTACCTGCCCCTCAGTCACTGTACCTATTTGCCATCCGCTTGTGCTGGCCCAGGTTCCGAACCCATTTCCCATGGACCATTAGGAGAGGGATGTGATCCGTAAGCGCACTGTCTGCACAAAGCCATTCCTGCGGCCTGCTCTGTGGATGGTGCCTGGGGAGCTCCAGCATCCCGAAATTGACCTAAGCACGTGTGCCGCAGGAAACAGAGAGACTGGAGCCCGCTTCAGTGCGGGGAGAGTGGAGCAGAGAGTCCACGGACTGAGACCATGCGGTGTTACCTGTGGAAGGATCCTGGGATGAATCGCGGAGTAACATAAATTGTGTGATGAAAAAGACCTAGACAGAAGTGGAAAGAGACCCTGAAGCATGAAATGTCTAGAGTAACCCTCTGGTATTTATTTTACTTCTCTACAGTCCTACTAGGTGTGGGGTAATGTTGGAACATAGGTGGTCATTAGATCATGTATAGCTTATATTAGGAAAGTCATTTTACTGATTTGGCCTTTTTATAAGTCTAGAAAGTAGTAAATAAACTAAAATAGCTTTGAGGCACCTTCCAGTCTTATTCTTTTATTTTATTAAAATGGGGTTGGGAGGGGTGAAGGAGGTGGGTATAGAAGAACAAAGAACAAATGAAGGACATTGTGTGATGGCAATGAGATTTACTTGGAGATTAGCTGGGAGACATTGATGTTTATTGTATTTTAATTTTGAGAGGAACGCCAGCCTGAGCTGCTTGTAAGTGCTTCTGGAAGAAGCAGTCTTCAAGGAAGCCACCTTTCAGTCAAATATAAAATGGGGCTGGTGCCTTGTTTTCTCCCTATGTTTTACAGCTCATGCCCTCATGAGGAATTTTATTCCCTCACACTGCTTCATCCATTCTCTTCAGTAAGCATGCTTATCCACATCTGTGATGGTCCCTGGTCAGTTTTAGAAGTACACAGAAGCTACTCTAGGTATTTTAAGCAGAAAGGCATTTCATACAGGAACTAGATGTTAAAAACTAATGTGTATAGTTCCGGAAGATGCTACAGTTACCATAACCAAAAGGTGGAGACTGAGAAGTCCACACACTTGAACTGTAGACATGAAAATAATCCCGTGGAGCCTGTGATCCAGGTATCAGGACGCTGCCCCCGGTGCTGCCACAACTACCTTTCAACACCAATGACATTCTGGGCCCAGGGATGCTGCTTTTGAACCCCTGGCTTCTTGACTGCTTGCCAGCAGAAAACAGAAGAGCAGGAAGATAGAACTCTCTTACTCTGCCTTCCAATTCTCACATGAGACATCTAATTGGAAAAAATTTGCATTCAGACACTGCCTTTAAGGAAGTGTGGGAAAAATCAATGTTATCCATCACACTAACAGACTGAAAAAGAAAAATCACATGATAGTATCAGTAGATGCAGAAAAGGCATTTGACAAAATCAACACCCATTTATGATAAAAACTCAGAAAACTAGCAATAGAGGGGAACTTCCTCAACTTGATAAAGACTACAAAAACCCTGCAGTAGCTTTATACTTAATGGTGAGAAACTCGAAGCTTTCCCACTATGATCAGGTACAACGATGCCCCGTTTTACTACTCCTTTTCAGAGTCATACTGGAAGTCCTTGCTAGTGTAATAAGGTAAAAAAAGGAGATAAAAGGTATACAGTTTGGAAAGAAAGACAAAACAAAAAAACACCCAAAAGAAACAAAAAAAATCTCCTCCTGGAGCTAATAAGTGATTATAGCAAGGTTGCAAAATACAAAGTTAACATACAGAAGTCAATTATTTTCCTATATACCAACAATGGACAAGTGGGATTTGAAATTAAAAACATAATACTGGTTACATTAGCACCACCCAGAATGAAATAGGTATAAAACTAACAGAATATGTACAAGATCTGTATGAGGAGAACTACAAAACTAATAAAAGAAATTAAATAATAGCTAATAAATGGAGAAATATTCCATGTTCATTGAGAGGAAGACTCAATATTGTCAAGATGTCAGCTCTTCCCAACTTAGTTGATCTACAGATTAAATGCAGTCCCAATTAAATCCCAGGAAGTTATTTTATGAAAGTTGATAAACTGATTCTACAGTTTATTTATTTATTTTTTGGCTGTGCCATGCGGCATGCAGGATCTTAGTTCTCCGACCAGGGATCAAACCCATGCCCCCGGCAGTGGAAGTACAGTCTTAACCACTGGACCACTAGGGAAGTCCCTGATTCTACAGTTTATTAGGAGAAGCAAAAGAACCAGAATAGTCAATGCAATCTTGAAGGAGAAGTACAAAGTTGGAGGATTGATGCTGCATGACTTTAAGACTTACTATAAAGCTACAGTAATCAAGACAGTGTGGTATTGGTGAAAGAATAGACAAATTGATCAATGGAACAGGATAGAGAGCCTGGAAATAGACCCCCCATAATATAGTCAACTGATCTTTGACAAAGGAACAAAGGCAGTGCAAAAGAAGCATGGGTGGTGTTTTTGTTTTCCAGCTGACTGGGAGAGTTGGAAGAATCCTTAGTGTAATGAAACCATTTTCATTATAATAGCCAAGTGCTGTGAATATTCTCAGCCTGTCACAGTTAAGGCTTAAACCAAAGGAATGGATCTCTAATAATGGAACTTCATCTATCAGTGAGAGAAAGTATTTTTTCTCTTAGTGCTGGAAGGGCTTTTCAGATCTTAACACATAAATGATCCTTTACCAACTTTACCTTTGGCCTTCTGGTACCTTACGGTTATGACCATCCAGTAGAGAACAAAACCCTCACTTTTCTATTTATCAGTACTCAGGAATGTGTCATGTTCTCATATGTAATTTTGTAATTGAGATGATCAACTAGGTTGTCCCACCTCAGGCTCTTACTGTCCTCCATTGTGGTGAATCACAACTCTGAGTGCACATAATGGAATGTGCAAAGGAGGCACATCTGGGCTGGTTGTATCACTCTGCACTGCAGGAGCTCTGTGGGGGCAAGCACCAAGTCCCAGGCCAGAGCCACAGCCATCCAAGAACTGGCAAGGAGCCCAGGAGACACTCTCACCTGATGCTGCTCCAGGATGAGTCTTGGAGGGACGGTTTTCAAAGGGCAAGAAAGAGGCTCTCACTGCTGCACTCTTCTCTATTGTAAGTGTTACCATTCTGCACACAGAAATGTCACAGCCCTAGACAGGGTATTCACATTTCTCCAGACACCCATTCCACCCTGCATACTGAAGATGGGATTCTTGCCATGAAACAGTGAAATCTTTCACTTCATCTTTCACAAAACATCCTCGTTGTGATCAAATCCATAGACAAACATTATCGATTGTTTTCTGTCACTCTAAGAACAAATGTAGGGAGCTGTTTCTCTTTTCTGAGCACTGAGAGAACATAATATATGATTACAAGGAAAGCTTTATGTTCTGAGAGACTTTTAGTGATTCTTGAGACCACCCCTCCTTATTATCCCCCAAGGGGAGGTGAGGATGGGGGAGGAGGCATCTCATCAGTGCTGTTAGACTGCTTGAGTCATGGATCAAGTTCCCCTTTGCTAATGTAGCCAGGGGAAGAATGCCAAAGAAGGAATGCTCTGTAATTTAAGTGAACTGGAGGTATTTACAGAATGGAAATCAATCTTTTTTGAAATTAAAAAAATGATCTGACCAAGGATCCTCTCCTGATCAATATTATGGTTAGATTCGAGTTTACTGATGTGGATTTCAGGCAAGGATGACCTCAGGATCATCCTTTTTGGATCTTCTCCCTCCTTCTGCTGCCTCCTTCTTCACATAAGGTCCAATCTGAGTGGTGTTCTCATAGGAACTTTCTAATGGCCTGACCCTAGGCTGTTACTTGTCATTTTGACAACATCCTGACCAAAGGCCTTATCTTGGAACATCAGGCAGCTTGAGGGGCAGTGAAAAAATCCTTATTTGGGACTATTATATAGACCTTTGTTATATAAACCTTTGTAATTGTTGCCAAAACAATTGTAAAACATGGATTAGTTAATCAATGAGCATAAATAATATGAGCTCAGTGAGCATGATGAATGTTCACAAATCTGGCTATATGTGTAGGAATGTGTTGCTGAGGATGTCTGAATCTTATTGAAACCGTGGTCTAGAATTCCAGGAAAAGTTGACATCTAGTGGTCAAAAAATTAAAGACAAAGATACACTTATGTCTTTGTCTGTTCAGGCTGCTGTAACAGACTACCATGGACTGGGTGGCTTTTAAACAACAAAAATTTATTTCTTACCATTTTGGAGGCTGGGAAATCCAAGATCAAGGTACTGGCAGATTTGGTGTCTGGTGAGAGCCCACTTGCTGGTTCATACATAGATGGCTGTCTTCTCGCATGGCAGAGAGGCAAAGGAGCTCTCTAAGGTCTCTTTTATAAGGGCACTAATCCCATTCATGAGAGCTCCACCCTCACAAGCTAATCACCTTCCAAAGTCTGTACCGCAAAACCAGTTGGGTGACCTTGGCTCATGCTTAGTGTCCCAGTGGAGCTATTAATACCACCCCCTTTCACTCTCAGAAGGATACCAGTATGGACAGTGTCTTAGTCCATTTGGGCTTCTGTAACAAAATACCACAGACTGGTTAGCTAATAATCAACAGAAATTTATTTCTCACATTCCTGGATTCTGGAAGTCCAAGATCAAGGTGCCAGCATGGTCAAGTGGGGGTTCGCTTCCTGGTTAAATATATGGTTATCTTGTTGCTGTATCCTCACATGGTGGAAGAGCATAGGGATCTCTCTGGAGCCTCTTTATAAGGCACTAATTCCATTTATGAGGGCTCCAATCTCATGGCTTAAGTATCTCCCAAAGGCTCCACCTACTAATATCATCACATTGGGTATTGTGTATGGACACAAACATTTCAGACCATAGGCAACAATAAATCTTATTGTTGCCTAATATATACGTCATTAGTCTAGGGTATGTGGTCAGTCAGTGTAAACTCTGTGATGGTATCATCATTAGATGAGACCTAGTACTATAGAAGACAGGAGAAATAGACTGCACTGGAGGTGAAAAGAAGGAAGACAGATCCCATAAAAAGATAAAGCTGCTGATAGGCAAGCCCTTTATCCTCTAGGCAACAGAATATACTACACCTCTGATATCTGAAATAAATGTGTCAAATATGAGAGGTATGTGAAGTATTTGAATGAGAATGTGTAATTTATTAGGATACATACATATTTATCATTATTCATCCTTTACTAAGTGCAATTTCTTAGCTGCTGGAAGTAGAAAAATGAACAAGAAAAGGATTCTGCCCTCAGGGAATACTAGATCTACTTTAGTGTGTATTAACAAGCTCTCTTCAATCTTGGAGTCATTTTCATAAGCCCAAGTTACAGAAAATCTTTACTTCCCAAATCACTTCCCTTAAGGAACTCCACCACATACTTAGAAAAGGTCTTGAACTCCTGATATATTTATAAAATCATGGAACATAAAAATGAAATCAAAAAATTTTAGGCAATCATCTAGAATTTTCTATCCAACAAAACTCTGAATTTTCTGTAATGATGTAAATATTCTGTACTTGTGCTGTCTGATGCCATAGCCACTAGCCACATGTAGTTATTGAACACTTGATATTGGCTAGGGCAACTGGGCAACTGATTTTTAAATGTTATTGAATTTAAATATAAATTGCCACATAGCTAGTGGGTACTGTTTTGGACAGTACAGATTCTAGGCCTTTTTTGATTCTCAATTAAAATAGTCAAGTTTTTTGCTCTTTTTACTTGGATGTTTTAGCACTGTAGGGGTATAACATATGTCCTAAATGAAAGTGGGTAAATCACCGGAATGACAATTCTGCAATCTCCATATTTAATGGGAGAAATGTATTTATTCACTCAGTCAAATTAGATTTAGTGAGCACAACTGTGCTGGGCACAGTGATGAGATATGGTGTACATGGACTTGCCCCCAGGGGATTATAGGGCTTCAGGATAAATAATTCATCAGTGCTGGTAATGGGTATCATTTAGTGCCCATATTAGAATATTTTTTTCTGCTCTTTTTCCTTTCCCAGACACCAAATCAGATGTATCAGAAGTTTCTGGCTGCTTAAGCCTTAAAGTAAACAGAGGTCAGGCAATATCTCTGTACTGTGGAAAGGGGACTTCCATGTCCTGATGTGACTGAGAATAAGGTATTTAATTTCCTGTCCATTAAAGAAAAATATTGAGAAGCCCAGTCAGGAGAGATTTAGAGGAATTTCTTATGAAGATTAACTTACTGGTGAGGTATTATTTTTAAAAATAAGTAAAAAATGAAATCAAGAAAATGACAGAGACTTCATCTGTTTTCTTTTCTAATATCTGTACATTGGAGGAAGATGTAATGATATTCCTGGCACGTCATTTTGCCCTTCGGAACCGTCAAACATTGTAGATGTGATTAAGTAGAATTATTTAAATATTGTCGTATATCTTTACCTTTCTGGTCAAGCACAAGTTCTGGTTATTATTATTATTTTTTAATAAAGAGTTTTTGTTTTTGTTTTTTGTTTTTTAAAATGTAACCCAAGTGTCCCAAAGTCTCCAGGCCTCTTGGGGTCATTCTTTTATTTAATATTCAAATAAAAATGGCTTAAGCTCTCATTCTACGTAACAGAAAGTTCTAGTTTTAACATACCTTTCGTTTAAGTTTAACTTTCTTTCTTTTTTTTTTTTATCCATGCTTATGTTTCTTAAAAGGATTGGAAAAGGGAGGAGGATTCTACGTAACAGAAAGTTCTAGTTTTAACATACCTTTCGTTTAAGTTTAACTTTCTTTCTTTTTTTTTTTATCCATGCTTATGTTCCTTAAAAGGATTGGAAAAGGGAGGGAGGGGTTTTTGGAAGTATTGTTAAGAGGCCCCGAGCAACTGAGCCCATCATTACTTTAAGCCCTAATTTTCATCTTCCCCAGAGGATACTGTGTCTTGGTAGGGCAGCTGGCTAGAATTCAGGATTGTCACTTAACGGAGAACAGGGTGAATCCAGTATTAATGAACTGTTTTCATGAAGCCTGGGTAGTTCTGTAAGATCCAGGCCTCTGGGGAATCTTTGTTGAAAGAGAGCCTAAAGACCTACCTGTAGTTTTTCCACACTAAGCCAGTAATCCCTTGGATTTGTGGGGGGAGGAGGGGCAGATAATATCATCCTCATCCATTTTAGGAGCCAGGACCTGAGGTGGCTAACCTCTATATTGTTGTTTTTTTAGGTTATTCTTTTTTTTTAAATGAAGTATAGTTGACTTACAATGTTGTCTGAGTTTCAGGTATACAGCAAAGTGATTCAGATATATATAATATATATATTCTTACATATATATATATAATATATTCACATACATATATATTCTTTTTCTTTTTATATTCATATACATGTATATATTCTTTTTCAGATTCTTTCCATTATAGGTTATTACAAGATATTGAATATAGTTCCCTGTGCTATGCAATAGGTTTTTGTTATTTATCTATTTTATATATAGTAGCATGTATATGTTAATCCCAAATTCCTAATTTATCCCTCCTCCCCACCTTTCCCCTTTGGTAACCATAAGTTTGTCTTCTATGTCTGTGAGTCTCTTTCTGTTTTGGAAATAAGTTCATTTGTATCATTTTTTTAGAATCCACGTATATGTGATATTCTATGATGTTTGTCTTTCTCTGCCTGACTTCACTTAGTATGATATAGTCTCTAGGTCCATCCATGTTGCTGCAACTGGCATTAGTTCACTATTTTTTATGGCTGAGTAATATTCCATTGTATATATATACTCCACATCTTCTTTATCCATTCATTTGTCGATGGACGCTTAGGTTGCTTCCATGTCTTGGCTATTGTAAATAGTGCTTCTATGAACACTGGGGTGCATGTATCTTTTCAAGTTAGAGTTTTTGTCTTTTCTGGATATATGCCCAGGAGTGAGATTGCTGGCTCATGTGGTAACTCTATTTTTAATTTTTTAAGGAACCTCCATAGTGTTTTCCATAGTGGCTGTGCCAATTTACATTCCCATCAGCAGTATTGGAGGGTTTCCTTTCTCCACACCGTCTCCAGCATTTATTATTCATAGAATTTTTGATGGTGGCCATTCCTACCGGTGTGAAGTGATACCTCATTGTAGTTTTGATTTGCATTTCTTTAATAATTAGTGATGTTGAGCATCTTTTCATGTGCCTCTTGGCCATCTGTATGCCTTCTTTTGGAGAAATGTCTGTTTAGGTCTTCTGCCCATTTTTTGATTGGGTTGTTAGTTTTTTTGATGTTGAGCTGTATGAGCTGTTTGTATATTAAGAAAAAAATTTAAGTAACATAGAATACAAAGCAAACAACAATTTACTCAAAATAGCCAGAAATAACAAGGTTTAGCATTTGGTAAGAATAATTCCAAACACAACTTTATACCCATAATCAGACAAAACTATGAATACGTAGGTGGTAGGTAAGTAGATACATAAAAACAGTTTTATAAACTAGAATCATACTGTACATGCCTTTTAAATATATTATATTTATCATACTTGAATTGAATACAAAAAATAAGCTGAAGAAATTGCTGAATTGCAGATAAATATTTATTTAACAAAGTGATCATAAATTATTATGAATTGAAGCTATACTTTTTTCCCCATTAATTTCCTTTACTGAGTTATAATTTACATAGAATAAAATGTAAAATGTACCTTTTCTTAGGTAAAGAGTTGTATTAATTTTTTTAGAACACTTAATTTTTAGAGCAGTTTTAAGTTTACAAAAAAGTTGAGAGGAAGGTACAAAGATTTCTCATAAGCCATCTGCCCCCACACACACTAGCCTCCCCCACTGTTAACATCACTCAGCAGAAAGGTACTTTTTTTTTTTTTAACCAAGGATGAACCTACATTGATATATCATAATCATCCAAAGTCCATAGTTTACCTTAGGGTTCACTCTTGGTGTTAATACATTCTGTGGGTTTGGACAAAAATACAATGACACATATTTGCCACTATATCATACAGAGTATTTTCACCTTCCTGAAAGTATGAAACTATATTTTCCATTTTTTTTTTACTGCGTGTTCCTTTCCAGTAGGAAAACAAAATTTAATTAACAGAAAGTTTGAAATACGCATATTTAAAGCAAAGCCTTGCATAAAATGTGCCACATTATTTTAGGAGAAATTTTATTGAGAATAAGATGTTATATATCCCTTTGTCATTTTCCCCTCAATTTTATTAAGGTCTAACTCACATATAATCAAATGCACTCATTTTAAAAATATAGTTTGATGAGTTTTGACAAACGTATACACCCGTATCATCACCAACATATTCAAGATATAAAACATTTCCATCACCCCCAAAGTTCTTTCTTCCCTTTCCCAGCCAATCCCTCTTTCCTACACCCTACAACCAGTGATTTGCTATCTGTCATAGATTAGATTAGTTTTCTAGAGTCTCCAATAAATGGAACCATACAGTATCTACTCCTTTATCTGACTTCTTTTGGGAACTTATCCATGTTATGTGTATCAGTAGTTTGTTTCTTTTTATCGCTGAGTGTAGTTCATTGTATGATTATGCCATTTTGTGTTTATCCATTCACTTACTGATAGGCATTTAACTGTTTGCATTTTTTGTCTGTCATTAAAAAAAAACTCCTGTAAACATTCTTGTATATATTTTTTGGGGTGTAAAAATATGTTTTAATTTTTCTTGGATAAATACTTAGAGTGTAGTTGCTAGGTCATATGGGAAGTGTATGTTTAGTTTTGTTTAGTTTTATAAGAAGGTGCTAAACCGTTTTCCATGATTTCATTATTATAACATTTTACATTCCCACCAACTATGTACAAGGATTTTACTTTCTCCTCATCCTCACAAACACCTGGCATTGTTCACTTTTAAAAATTTTAGCCATTCTCCTGATTTTGTATTTGTATCTGATTGTGGTTTTAATTTGCATTTTCCTTATGACTAATGACATTAGCTACTTCTGATGTGCTTATTGGCCACTTGCATAGCTTCTTTTGTAAAGTGTTTTTTCAAATCTTTTGCCCAGTTTTTTAATTGAGATTTTGTCTTCTAACATTGAATTGTAAGAGTTCTTTATATGTCTGTATATGTTGGATACTAGTCCTTTGTCAGATATATGTATCATGAATATTTTCTGCCAGCCTATGGCTTTTTTTTAATGCTGCCTTTCAAAAAGTAGATTTTAGTTTTTATAAAGTCCAATGTTTCATGTTTTTTGTACCTTATCTAAAGAAATCTTCAACTACTCCAAGCTTGCAAGATTTTCTCCTATGTTTTCTTTAAATTTTATCGCTTTAGTTTTTATGTTTAGGTCTATGGTCTACTTGAAGTTAATATTTGAGTATCATAGAGATCAAGATTTCTTTTTTTACCATATGGTCGGCCAGTTGTTCCAGCACCATTTGTTGAAAAGATTATCACTTTCCCATTGAATTGCCCGGAACTTTTGTCAAAAATCAGTTGACCACATATGTGTGTCTATTTCTGTATTATCTATTTGGTTGTTTTGTTCTATATGATTATCTTCACTACATCACCACACTGTTATAATTACTGTAGCTTTATATTAAGTCTTGAAATCAGGTAGTGTTAAGTCTTCCCAACTGAATCTTCTTCAAAATGGTTTTGGCTATTCTAGCTCCTTTACAGTTCCATTTAAATTGTCAAGTTTGAAAAAAATTCTGTTGTTAGTTTGATTGGCATAGCACTGAATTTATAGATCAACTTGGGAAGAATTAAAATCTTAGTGATATTGTCTATTCCAATCCATGAACTCGACACGTCTCTCCATTTATTTGGGACTTCTTTAGACCTTCTCAGGAGTGTTTTGTAGTTTTCACTAAAAGTTTGTAAGTGTTTTACATTTGTTGATGTTATTGTAAATTTCAATTCCCAGTTGTTAATTATTTGAATATGGAAACAAATTGTTTACCTCTCTGAGTGCTTTACATGAATCCTCTAACTTATATGTGCTGCATTTTAATTATGATTTAGTTCAGAATATTTTCTTGTTTTCCCTATGATTTATTCTTTGAGCTATGGGTTCATATGAATTATAAAATTTAATCCCCCAATATTTGGGTATTTTGAGATTTTTTTAGTTAGTAATTTCTAATTTAATTCCCTTTTGATTTCAGTCTTTTAAAATGTATTGAGACTTAGCTAATGGCCTAGCATCTGTTCTATATTGATAAATGCTCCATGAGTACTTAAAAAGGACATATAGTCTGCTACTGATGGGTAGTTTTCTAGAAATGTCCACTAGTTCAAGTTCTTTGATAGTGTCATTCAGTTCTTCTATATTCCTATTGATTTCTGTACTTTTTATATTAATAACTGAGAGAAGAGTTTTGGAATCTACAGCTATAATTTTAGATTTATTTTTCTTTCAATATTATCATGGTTTAGTTTTGTGTATTTTAAAACTTCACTATTATCCGTTCAAGAATTTTTTTCTCTTCTCCTTTTCATCTCTAAGACCCCAATTACATGTGTGCTAGACTGCTCGATATTGTTTCACAGATTACTTAGACTCTCCTATTTATTTTTACTGTTTTCCCCTGAGTGCTTCATTTTGGATATTTTCTATTGCTTTGTCTCCTAGTTCACTGACCTTCTTTATCTTTTGTGTCTAATTTATGGTTTATTTAATTCAGTGTAATTTTCACTTCATGTATTTTATTTTTCTTCCCTAGCAGTTCCATTTGGTTTTATTTTTTTAATTCTTCCATTTCTCCCCTCATTATGTTCACATTTTTATTTAAGTTCTCAGGCATATTGAACATATTTATAAAAGTTATTTTATCATTACTGTTACTAATTCCATCAATTTTATCATTTATGCATCTGTTTCTATAAAATTAATTTTTTCCTTGGTCACATTTTTCTCTGTCTTTGCACATCTAGCCATTTTAGTTGGATGCTGGACATTGTAAATATTTCATTGTTAAGTGCTGGATTTGCTGTGTTTCTTTAAAGGTGTGGATTTTGTTCTAGTATGCAATTAAATTACTCATGATTTAGTTTGATATTTTCTAGGCTTATTTTAAAGCTTTTTAAGGATGTGACTAGAGTAGATATTTCTATAGTACCAGTTTAGCCCCAAATGTGACTCTTCTAGGGTCACAAGTAAAATGCCATGTGTATTTAACAAAGTCTTTCTGCTCTGGTGGGAAGGAACTTGAATAGTCCTGGCCCTGTATAAACTATGGGCTTTTGGCTTTCACTCTGTGGTAATTGTTTTTTCTCCATTCATCGTCCTTCATGCAGTCTTGTTGAATTTTATGTTGTGCATGGACAGATTAGTATTAAGTCAAAGGCTGACAGATATCCATATTCAGATATCTGAGACTTCTTCTGAATATTCTACTACCCCCTTCTCTGTAATATTCTACTCTGCAAGTTCTAATTGCCTTAACCACCCTAAACTCTAATATCTGTCTCCTCAACTCAGAGAAGACTCTTCAGACTTTGAGTTCCCCCTTCCTGCACTCATGGGCCAGAAATTGTCTACTTTCTGAAAGCTGGAGCTATTGCATGACATATATCATTTATTTATTTTCTTTCAGGCAGGGATCATAACCCTTCACTGGTTGTTGTCCAATGTCCAAAATCTTTATTTAATATATATTTGGCCAGGTTTTTAATTGTTTATGATTGAAGAGTAAGTCCCAAACCGTTTACTCCCTCATGGTTCTAAGTACAAACCATGGTATTTTTGTTGTCTTGTGAAATAATTTTTTCCTAGTGGCTTAGTTTTAGTTCTATGTTCATATGGTGGTTATCACTTGTCATTTTACCTCTTTGGGTTCTTAATTTTGAATCAGCTTTTGCTTAGCTCCTTTTATCAGTCTGAAGTGCTTTTTGTTGAGGGGCTCATGGGTGCTATGTGTCCAGAGAGTTTCATGTTTGAAAATATCTCTTAACCTTTTTACTTGAAAGACAACTTATGTGGGTTTAGTTTTGTCAGTCACATCCATTTTCCACTTTTAATTTATAGACATTTCTCCATTGTCTTCTGCCATTGAATGTTACTGTGAGAAGTCAGTCTGATATCCAGCTCACTTTTTAAAAAAAATTAATTTATTTGGTTGCACCAGGTCTTAGTTGCAGCAAGTGGGCTCCTTAGTTGCAGCTCATGGGCTCCTTAATTGTGGCATTGTAAACTCTTAGTTGCAACATGCATGTGAGAGCTAGTTCCCTGACCAGGGATCGAACCCAGGCCCCCTGAATTGGGAGTGCAGAATCTTACCATCTGTGCCACTAGGGAAGTCCCTCCAGCTCACTTTTAAATTATTTTATTTTTTGCTCACGTATCTGAAGACTTCTGTTTTTATCCTTAAAGTTCAATAATAATCAGGATCTGTCATTGATGCCCTGTATAATTTTTTTGGTGAGGTATGTGGTATACTGTTTTAATCTACAGATTTTGATTTGCAGATTTTTTTTTATTGCAAGGAATATATATATATATATATATTTTTGATGCCCTGTATAATTTTTTTGGTGAGGTATGTGGTATACTGTTTTAATCTACAGATTTTGATTTGCAGATTTTTTTTTATTGCAAGGAATATATATATATATATATATATTTTTTTTTCTCTTTGTTGGGTTCACCATTTAAGGGACATCTAAATATCTTAATATGACATAGTCTTTCTTTGACTTCTATTTTTTTTAACATCATTTGTTTTATTCTCTGTTTTTCTTTCTATTCATTCATCATTATTATATTTAGTTTTTCTTCTGCCTTCATCTGAGTTTTAGCTGTATCTGTCCTGTCCATGCAATTTCTAGTTTATAGATAATGTTGTTTGGATCTCCTTTTATTTCTTTAGCTTTAAAATTTCTGTTTTTCTTTCCGTTCTGGTACTTCATTTTCCATTTAGTCTTTAAGCCCTCATTTTACTGAATTCATGTTTACGAAGCAGTTCTATAAAGCTCAGTGCTTGTAGGTAATTTCTTTCTGTATCTCATGCTATGTTATTTTTCAGACTGCGTTCTTTGACAGTTCTTGCTTCTGGATTGTTTGTTTTCTTTGAGTGAATTCTCCTTGGTATTTCTCTCACTCTATCTGAGAATTTTTTTTCCCCCTGTTTGAGGTTTAGATAGTTCTTTCCATCATTTTCTGAAGCCTATTTATCCCTGGGTTCTTAGAGAGGCCTTCTCTTATTCCCCAATCTGAATTAGGACTCCACTGTTATTTTTCTCCCAGAACTCTGGTCTTTCTCCTTATAGCATTTATTAAAATGTGTGATTTTGACCACAATTTGAAAAAGAAAGCTCCTTACAGCTTTGAAGTAATTTCTCCCCTCCCCTTAAAGGTCTATTAGTGCCATCAAGGTTTTTTGTTTGTTTGTTTGTTTGTTTGTTTAAAGCATTAGGAGTTTCAACCTTGTAAATATTTCATTACCTAGTGAATAAAAAATAATTACAGTAAAACTTTCAAATAATCTTAAAGAAAAAGTAACTGCTTTACAAACCACACAGATGATATAGCTCGCTTGGGGCATCATTAAATGTCTAAATATCATTAGAAAGATATTGATTTTCATGACTACTTTGACCCTTTTTATTAAAGCTCTTACCAAGCACTAAATGATCACCTCAATGCCACTTAACTAAAGAGTGTAAAAGCAAACTCCACACAAATTCTGCAAATTGCTGACTTCATTTTTTTCGCACACAAACATATGCACATTTACATGTAGCTATAGAACTTCTTTTTATTTTGTACTCACTATCATTACCACAACTTAAAAGTTGTGGTGAGATAAAGAAAGAGAGGAATTTACATGCTTGAGGAAAAGACATTAAAGTATCTTTAGAGATATATCTAGAGCCAACTGAAAAGAATTTGAAAAATAAATACAAGATTCAATCAGACAGAAAAGTGATTAGTTGACTCCAAATCTGGATAAAGAGTTTCAAAATACCATCTACTCAAATTGACTCATATAAAAGAGCCCAGCATATCTGAGGAAAAATAGAATCATTTTGGAAGCAAAGAATTAACTTTTATTTACTATGGTTCATTTTCTTGGAGTGTAAAAACTTGTGGTATGACAAAAGGATTATTTGGAATTTTTGGTGCTTGGATTGAGAAAGTGAATTTCTGAAGATTGGATTTAAAAATCTTTGGCAAGTCAAGTGGTTTCCAATTATTTGTATTCAACAAAATTGACAAAGGATCTAATCAAGATATTTTCTTATAGATCACTAAAAATTATTTTTGAAGCTTATATCATTAGGTGCTTTCTGGCATTTAACTCAGAAGTAGTTCAAAGATATTACTATGACAAAATTTCTTCCACTCCCATTCTCACTTTTTATATGAATGAGGTATCATAGTTCTTACATATATTAAATAACTATAAAAATAGGAATAGAATGCATCTTAGCATTTTTTTTTCATTTTAGTAATAAGTAGGTTTGTCCATAGATACTGGAACTGATTAAAAAAATATCCTAACCATCTTGTTAAGAGATGCATTTCTAGTAAAAATTTACTTTATATATTTAATAATTATTTAATAAAATATATAACAAATTTTTAGTGTTTAATCAATTCTATTAAAAATATTTATAATGATAATTTATTTCAGAAGAAAATGTTATACTTGGAGTATTGTAGATACAGGAAATAAAAAATATATTCATCTCTTTTTTCAGAGAAGAATATAATGGGACAAATAAAAGACTCTAGGGCATAAAATATAATGCATTGTGATAAAATTCAAGGGAAGAAGAACAATGTAAATTTTCTGAAAGTTAAAGAAGAGCCTGTTCTTTTATTTTTTAATTGATGATATCATTATACATTGCTATGGCATTTAGAGTCCAATGGTTATATTTAAAAGAACAATATAATAGCTTAAAATGTCGATATTTGCAATATACTGGGTAGTACATATTTTACAACTCTTCAAACTTATGAGAAACATTTTAGATATCACCTAAAAGAGGGTAGTGAGCAAAATTGTTTAAAATTACTGTACTAAGCTACAGTGGACTTGTAATAATCTCACTTAGTTTAAATTTTCTAGTCTGAAAAACACGTAATTATACCAAATTCACAGGGTACTTCTGTTAAATAAAATAATAAATGCAAAGGTCTTAGCATGAAATAAGCTCTCAGAATGTTAATTCTGGTCCTTCTCATTTTTCAAGTGAAGAAACCAAGTTGAAACCTGCCTATGAAAGACGGTGTGAAGCCAACTAAAGCTCCAGTGAGAGGGGTGTGGAGGCAACACCTTGTATCCCTGGGTAGGGGGAATAGGGTACAGGTAAGGAATCACAGACAAAGGGACTTATCTAGGTGCTAAAGTTAGGGAAAGGAACAGAACAGTAAACCAAGCAATTTTCCCTCTCCTCTGTATACTGAGCACTTTCTATATGTCTGGCACTGTGTGTTAAACCCATTTCAATCATTATGTAATTTAGCCCTATGAACAAATCTATGTGGACTTTATTTTATTATTTTATTTATTTTTATTTATTTATTTTTTTTTGCGGTATGCGGGCCTCTCACTGTTGTGGCCTCTCCCGTTGCGGAGCACAGGCTCTGGACGCACAGGCTCAGCGGCCATGGCTCACGGGCCTATCCGCTCCGCTGCATGTGGGATCTTCCCGGACTGGGGCACGAACCCGTGTCCCCTGCATCGGCAGGTGGACTCTCAACCACTGAGCCACCAGGGAAGCCCTATGTGGACTTTATTTTTAAACATTTATCTCCGTATAGCAGATAAGGAAATAGAGTCTATGGGATGTTAAGTAATTTGTCTGAGGTGAGGCAGCTAGTACATTTCTGAGGTGGGAATCAAATCCCACCTTAGGTATGTTTGTCCCCAAACACAATCCTGCCTGCATTGAAAACCGTGTGCTTAGTTTCTATTCTACAAGCTCCTTCCTAAGAAGGCCACACCCAGGGAAGACCATGAGTTTGGTGTCTAAATTCTAGGAGTGGGCCTTCAGGGATAGAGGCTTCAAAAGCCCTATGCCCAGGGCACAGCACGACTCACCAAGACCCATGCTTCAGATTGAAGTTTAAGTCAGACTCAGAGCTGGATTCTAGAGCTGGACTCCAGGCTTAGAGAACTGTCACTGAGCCCACCTCCACCTCTTGTCATTTCCAGGCAGGAATGGCAGTCCCTATCTTGGGTCAGGCTGGCATAGCTACTGGCTGGTTTCCATATACCCTAGGAGACCCAGCCTGGGCTCTGTGGGCAGCCTGCTGTGAGAAAAAACATTTCTCTTAAGACAGAGTCTTTGACTCAAAGTGCCATTCTTGTGGAAAGACTTGATGAATTAGGAAACCATCATAGTACACTGTAGTAGATTCTCTGAAAAAGGTAAGTACAGGAGGAGTGAGATGATGGAGGGGAGGGGCTCTCAACTCATCCCAGAAAGGCCACCCTTGAAGGATAAGAAGCACAATACAGGCTAAGGTAGCAGTGAGAAGTGGGGAAAAGGTGATAAAAGAAGTGGGAGGAGTCAGTGAAAAGGTCTTTGGGTAAAAGAGAACAGGGGTTAGGTGGCAGAGGGCCTTAATGCCGTGGTTAAGAGTTTGGACTTTATCCAGTGTGATGGGGAGCAATGGAGTGTTTTAAGCTACACAGTGAACACCTCCCACTATGTGTGACCAGGGACTGGAAATAGATTAGAAAGGGGTGAAGCATCTAAATTTAGAGACTTGGATATAAGTCAGGCAAAAAATTATAATGACTCCATTTTAAATAGTGGTAATGGGATTGGAAAGGAGAAAAAGGTTTTCCAAGTGTTGTCCTGCTTCAGAATAACCTGCAGGTATAATAACCTAAAGGAAGTGCATCTGAAAAATAATGCAGATTTCTAGACCAACCAGAGGATGAATCTTTGATGGATAGGGCCCAGGAACCTACAAGTTCATAAAGTACCTGGCACAGCACTTTACAATTGGGAGGGAACTGCCAAATCCCTGTTTCTGTCTAAAGAGTGAAGGTTTTGGACCACACATCTACTGCCCCGACTTTTATATCTGAGAGCCAGTGAGGCTCAGCATTTGCCAGTTTCTCAGGACTACATTTAACAAAGAGGTGGTTTTTACATGGGTGTGTGAGCACTTCCCAAGGCTATCCGACCTAGGTTCATCAGAGGGAGCAGGCAAAAATGCAAAGCTCTCAGTTTTTCCCTGGAAGGGATTAGACTGCATACTTTCCCAAGTGCTGCCTGAAAGTTCGGCTTCTAATCAACCTGCATGTGGGAGCTGACTGGGATCCTCACTGGATCCTGAAAGAGCTTGTTGGCACTTCCCCAGCCACCTTGAGACACATTATAATCAAATTGCCAAAAGTTAAGAAAGTAGCAAGAGAAGAGTGATGTGTTACATATAAGGGAACACCCAAAAGACTATCAGTATTTTCTCGGCAGAAAAATTGTAGGCCAGAAGGGAGTGGGATGATATATTTAAAGTGCTGAAAGAAAAAACCTGCCAACTAAGAATACTTTACCTGGCAAAGTTGTTGTTTAGAATTGAAGGAGAAATAAAGATATTCCCAGACAAACAAAACTGTAGAAATTCATCACCACTAGATTGGCCTTACAAGAAATGCTAAATGGAGTTCTTCCAGCTAAAATGAAAGGACACTAATTTGTAACATGAAAACATATGAAGTATAAAACCCACCAGTAAAGGTAAATATATGGTTAAATTCAGAATACTTTAATACACTAATGGTGGTATGTAAATTTCTTGTACCTCTAGGATAAAGGTTAAAAGACAAAAGTATTAAAAATAAATATAGCTACAATAATTTGTTAATTGATATGCAACAGAAGATGTAAATTGTGACATCAAAAATGAAAAATGTGGAAGAGGAATAAAAGTGTATAGCTTGTGTATGAGATCAAATTAAATTCTTATCAGCTTAAAATATACTATTATAAGATATTTATTTATATCTTGGAAACTATTATATAATTCAAAAACTTACAGTAGATACACAAAAGATAAAAAGAAAGGAATCAAAGCAGAAAATTATATCATAAAGGAAGACAGAGAGGCAAAAAGAACAAAGGATCAACAAAACAGCCAAAGATAATTAACAAAATGGGAATAGTAAGCCCTTACCTATCAATAATCACTTTAAATGTAAATCGACTAAATTCTTAAAGTTTTTCAGTAAATGACTATTATAAGAGACTACTATGAACAGTAATATGCCAACAAATTGATCACCTGGAAGAAGTGGATAAATTCGTAGAAACATACAACTTACTGAGAATGAATCATGAAGAAGTGAAAAATTTGAACAAACGAGTAATGAGTAAGGAGAGTGAATCAGTAATAAAAAACCTTCATGTAAAGAAAGGTCCAGGACAAGATGGCTTCACTGATAATTTCTACCAAATATCTAAAGAGGAATTAATATCAGACTCAAATTCTTCCAAAAAACTTTAAAGAAGAGGGAACACTTCGAAACTTATTTTATGAGGCTAGCATTACCCTAAAACCAAGGCCAGAGAAGTACACTACAAGACAAGAAAATTGCAGGCCAATATCCCTGTTAAACATAGATGCAAAATCTTCAACAAAATACTAGCAAACCATACTCAACAGCACATTAAAAGGATCATACAGCACGATCAAGTAGAATTTATCCCTGGATGCAAGCATGGCTCAAAATTTGCAAATCAGTAAAAGTAATGCACAACATTAACAAAATGAAAGATAAAAATCATTTGATCATCTTAATAGATACAGAAAAAACATTTGACAAAATGCAGCATCCTTTCATGATTAGAACTTTCAACAACCTAAGTATAGCAGGTATGTACCTCAACATAATAAAGGCCAACATGACAAGCCCACAGTTAACATCATATTCACTGGTGAAAGCTGAACACTTTTAAAATGTACTTTTGTCACTCCTATTCAATAGAGTGCTGGAAGTCCTAGTCAGAGCAAACAGGGAAGAAAAAGGAAAAAGAAGGCATCAAAATGGCAAAGGCAGAAGTAAAATTGTCTTCTTTTTCAGATGACATGATGTTACATATAAAAACCCTAAAGAATTTACCAAAAAACTGTTAGACCTTATAAACAAATTTGGTAAAGTTGCAGGATACAAAATCAACATATAAAAATCAATTGTGGAGAGGGCAGACAGTAGAACCAAGAAGAACTATAATCCTACAGCCTGTGGAACAAAAACCACATTCACAGAAAGATAGACAAGATGAAAAG